>NC_092869.1:16308553-16329666 GCF_032062135.1 Pyxicephalus adspersus
TTTTTAAACGTTGCAAGCAACGTTTGAGATAACGCTCAAAAACGTGCCTGAAGGAAACGTCCTGGTGTAGATTAGCCAATTGGAATGCATGGGGACTTCAAACATGGGCTTTAAAAGCCTCAGGTTAAATGCTGGGGAAACAGTACGTGTAGACTAAGCCTAAGCTAGATATATTGTATTTGATAATGATATAAAAGTGTCTACATTATTATATGCTATTTGAAAAGCATTATTTTTTCTTCTTATTTAGAGATTCTTAGATGTTCAAATATTTACAAAAATCACCATAATATTATATTTTTTACATAATTAACTAGTATTTAAAAGAAAAATAGACAAGAAAGATATTTTGCATGGTCACAGTTAAATTAACCCATAACTAAACAGAGCAGCACAGTTGTCTCTGTTCACGATGAGCCTTGTACTAGTATACAATATTACAAAATATTTCAGCCTAAATATATAAAACAGTTTAGATATAAAATTGTATTTATACATATTATGATGTACATTACATAATATACATTCTTTGGTAGTGTGTAACCATAAATATATGCTGAATATGTCTAGTCCTACTACAAATATAATTATATTATGAGAGGATAATGGGTATGAGTGTAAGAACATGTGTGTTATAAACATGTGTGGCTGAAATAAACTGTATTTACATGTATTGGTATAATAAGCTAGTAATTAAAAAAAATAGATATACTGTTGTCACTCTCCATGTCAGTCTGCATATGCACGAACACCCAAGCATGTGTAGTCCACAAGACCAGACTCCACAGCTATGCCTTTTAAGGCGGGCTTTCTTTTCACCAATAATATTTTACTTATTCTAGTTGCAGGCTCATTATCATTACCATCGAATTTCATCTTTTCTGAGCATCATTAAATACTATTACTGGGCGTAACAATCAGAATAGAAGGCATTGAAGTAAATTTTATGTCAATTTTTAAACACCCCCCTTACTAGCTTGTTACACCAATACATGTAAATACAGTCACACATGTTCATAATTTTCTCTTACACTCATTGCTCTTATTCTTTCATAATATAGTTATATTTGTAGTAGGAGTAGACATAGTCAGACAGTCAGTATATTTTCATGGTTACACACTACCAATGAATGTATGTTATGTCATGTATATATATATATATATATATATATATATGTAAAATATATTATATGTAATCTGTTTTGTATATTTTTATCTTTTGTTATATTGTATACTAGAATAAGTCTCTATTCTCCCCTGATGAAGCCATAAGTATTCTCGTTCTGTGGACTCGTTCTGCCACCTAGTGGCCAATCATCAATGGTACGCAGAAGTCACTGTACGAAATGCTATATAATATAGTAAATGAATAGAAAAATTGAAGTTGAATTTACAGGGGAATCATTTATAAATATACTTTATAGATTTTTTTTATTCGATAGATAAAACGGGTCTGCAAAATTCAATGGCAGCAAAAACTAGGGAGAGTAGTAGTGGAGTCATGTATATATACAACATGAGGTTTCCCTTAAGTGGGATATTTGCCAACACTAGTTATATGGACAAATTATAAAAAAAGATAAACAGAGAGAGTTTTTTTATGGCAAAATTCTGGTGTATATTTCATATAATTACAAATTAGTACAATAGTACAGTGCTCAATATGTAAAATGATTAGAACAGGACCTCGGTTTCCATGGTCAAATTGTTGATTGAAATCAATATTTCCAGGCATAGATCACCTACTCAATAACTAATTGTCATCAAAAGATGGCAACACGGCTAAAGGCCAATGCAAAAGAACAAGGAAACAGTTGTTTTTTTGCTTGCACACAGCCTTTTTTTTGCTTGCGGTCTAAGTGTATTTGTAGAATATAAAGAGATATTAGTCTTATGTTGCAATACAATATCTAATACACAGGTAATAAAAAATATATATTCAACATGATTAAGAATTTACATATTCAGTCATATTCTCAATGCAAAGAGAACTGATTTTTTGGTTTACAGTTATTCATCAAAGACTAACAAGAATACACCAATCATCCATATGCATTAAATGTACCGTGTGGTATACAAAATTGTTGGTTGTTACTGCATAAATACTGTAAGTCTTTCACAATTGTAAAAGATTGTATTAAATTAGAGTAAGGATCTAAATAACATGACTTACATTATCCAGAATAGAGGATCTCTCTGGGTAGGTCGTCTATGTTGAAGGAAGATATGGTGTCTTAGGAAAATCAAATTCTGAGTTTAATAATAAGGTAATAGGAATCAATGTGTATGAATCAATTATTATGGACAATGAAATAGTATGATGGAGTTGGTCTAGGAAGGGTTAATAATGTATTAAATCAGGGATCGGCAAACTCCGGCCTTTAGGCCAGATACAGTCTAGTCAGTAGTTCCTTCTGGCCTAACGCCCCCTGGCCAATCCGGTCTAATGCCAGCCAGCAACCCACGGCTCCGAAGCCACAGGTTGCCGGGCTGGATCTACCAGGAGGTGTTAGGAACTACAGGAGCCGGAGCCCTGGTGTCATCTCCTTGCTGTTGCTTCCCTATTTACCGCAGTCGGCGTTGATACTTCCACCGCCATTGTAAATAGGGAACGCTTCCTGAAGATAAATCCCTCTCCTTCGCAATGCATAGGGAGGAGAGGGATTTCACTTCAGGGGCGTTCCCTGGTGGCGGGTGGAGCCAATAGGGCAGGACTCAGAGTCCGACCTAGTGTGCTCCCGCCCACCCCTGAACTGGCCTAGTGGCTATAAAAGTTTTCCGACCCCTGTATTAAATGATCACGGGTTGAATAATTACCTGGTCCTAGGATGTTTTAGATGACGGATAATGGCTGCCGCCGCAGCCTACCAGTCAGCTAAGGTGATGTACAAAGGGGAATCCCCAGTGAAAACAGGTCCATATACAATAATAATTAAAAATAATAAAGAATGAATACCTGAAAGTAACTGCATATAAACAATGCAGTAGGTATAAGAAGATAAGTTTTTAGGGAGGACTAAGTAAGGATTTGAAAGAGGTAATTACCTGGTCCCAGGAAAGTATCAGATCAGCAAATGGAGCTACAGCTTTCTCCTAGGTAAGAGTGGTGCGCTACAGAGAATCCCAATTCACTGCCACTTAGGGAAGTGGCTGATCTGTGGTGGGTGGACATGTATTTATGTCACACCTATGGGGATGAGGGAGAACTTGAAAGTTCTAGTTCAGCTCAAGCTGCATCAGAGAAAAAGCTCCAATGCTCCTGTCCCCATGGCCGGTCAGTGGGAGGGGATATTGGATAAACAGTGGGTGATTGACAAAGGATGTCTAAAATCTCCCTGGGACTGGGACAAATAGGGGCAATGAAATATATGTCATGCTTTGGAGCATTGCATAGATCACATCAATTATTGTACACTTATGACAGTGACACTGAATCATAGCATTTACAGCGATTGTATACAGGTATTATTTAAACCATTATCTGTAGTAAATATCATAATAAATATATTGTGACAATGAAACACAAAAACAAGAATTATAGAGGCTCCACATTGGCACTCACATGCATAGAAATACACTTTGAGTAGAAATTTAAACTATTTTTTAAAAAAGAAAAAAAACAATATTCATGTCAATAACCATCATATAAATAACATACTGTAATAATATCCTATAAATGGCATGCTAAGCAAGACATAGAGATATTAGTAAATATGGAAATAAAAAAAAATAGTGAATAAAAGAAATGTGGAGGATAATTTTCCTACAGTACATTTGTTATGCAAAACAAAGAATGACACTATATTGTAACAGTATTATGTTCAAATAAACATGTACCCAAATCCTGAGATAGGAGGCTTGTATATTCTATCTCCTAATGTTTACAGAAATGGTTTAAACGAAATACTTCATTTAGTCCTAGTAGGTAGTTGGCTTTTTAAAAGAATATCCACTTGGTTTCTTGTTGGAGTAATATTTTGTTCGAGTTGCCTCCTCTAGGTTTGGGAGGAATATGTTCCAGTGAAAATTTTATGTAGTTTGTGTCAAATTGGTGTGTAGTCCCCACATGAATGCTGATGGGTGTTAGCATTTTACTATTTATAATTGCGTAGTTGTGCTCATATATATACGTTGCCAAAAAGTTCTTTTAGTTTTTCCGACATAAAATCTACCGCATCCACAGGTGATGATGTAAATAATGCCTTTGGACTGGCAATTTACATAATCATACAGTCTATATATTGTGCCATTGGGGAGTTCAAATGCTTTATTTTCGTAGATCAAATCACATTGAGCCTGATTCATCAAGCCAAATCTGAAGCTCGACACGTGCGCGTATTCGCAATCCAGAATCGGAGCCCTAAAATCAATTCATCAACCAAATCACTGACCAAGGCACTGACGTACTCACGCGGAAGTCATCAACTGAAGCGATCTCTCCGATGGATACTCGCAGCCCCAGCAGTTTGACACTGGCAAGCTTGCATTGAACTCACGTTTCCCCTAAAAACATTCTTTCTAATGGCACTCATATTACCCTTAGTCCTAAAAAAAATGTTTGTGCTGTTCAAATGTTTAAACAATTAAATATGAGCTAAGAAATAAGCATATTTTAAAATGACTTATTTTCCGGTTAGGCAAGAGTTAACGAAGTTCAGCTCCTCTACATATGCGCCTTTCTAAACGCTTACGATGCCCGATCGGAGGAGCTGTCTGGGGGTAAATATTGAGACTTTCCGCAGGCTAAACCTCGGTTTTACCACCGGATTAGATTTTCCCACAAAAGTCACAAGCACTCACATGTTCTTGTTTGCTTCTATAGATACACTGTATATGTATTTATTTATGTATTCTTGTTTAAGCTGATTTTTGTGTCTTTTATTTAATTTTATTAAAAGTAATTTTTTTTTACATGATTGTGTGTTTCAAACATTTTTTATCATGATATCTACTAGAACCCTGTTTGGACATATTTCTGTAGGTTACAGGTCTACAATTTAAAAAAAAAATTCATGAAAAACAGTGTACCGCTTTTGGTACAGAAATCTAGACATCAGTGTAACACCCAGGTGGTTAATTGAATATCTGTTTACTGGTGTACAAATGCCAATTTTAACAGACTGCACAAGTGCTAATTGCAAGCAAATTTGTATCACCTGTGCGCCTAAATTTGAGCATATATAAGGGTCTTGTCTAACTTGCTTTTGCCTTTGTCTTTTTTATATTTCTTTTCTTGGAGGGGCTGTTGTTTTGTGTGTTATCCTAATTAATCTAAGTTGCTGCATTTGATACTTTGCTTACTCTTTAGCACAATAGCTGCTTTTGATTTTGAAACTTTGAATGTTTCAATGTCCATTTTGCAATTTAAAGTCAATGTTAATGGTATGTTATTGTGTTTGTGGCCATATTGTTTGATATCAAAATTCTGCCTTTATTACCACTTTTCAATGTTTGTCCTGCATAAATATTTTCTAATCCAGTTTTTCACTCTTGATAGGTCAAAATTGCATATTGGTTTGGTAAGTATTTTTTGAACGCAATATTTGTTTGTCCCTTTTTGAACTATTTTAGCTTTATTTTGAAGTGTGGGTTTACATGTGTTTTGTTTGTTCTTTTTAATTTTCTTGTCATGTAAATTTACTGGTGTGTGTGGTTTTTTTTATGTTTTTTTTTATATTTCAATATGACCTTTTAGCAAAGGTTTCTTTTGAATAAAATTGTTTGTAAAATGTTGTCCTTTGTTTTTTTGGGGAGGGGTTGTTGTTATGTGATCTCCTTTCCAATCTCCCAGGACATACAGTTTAAAAAGTGAATTGTGATTGTTTTTAGGCTGTTCCTTTCTCTGAATTGTTTGAAAGGCTAAAAATAGCACAATTGTCTTGTTAAAACTCATTTGATGCACATAGTTGTGCGCCAAACATAAGGAGTATGTTGCGCACAGTTGTGCTCCAAGGCAGACCCGCTATGTGTGCGTGAACTATGTTTTATCAGTTGAAAAATGTGCCGCATTTTTGCACAGCCCTGATTCAGGTAAGTTTTTATTTTTTTGTGTATATTGCTTGTTTTGCTTCATATGCACTCATGCATGTATGTATAAATGCATAGAAAAGAGAAATTATAGGAAGAAGAAATAGGCAAAGAAGGCTTTTTGGACCATATTGTTTCACATGCTTCAAATTTAAGAAAAGATTGCCTATTTGTTCCTATGATGCCATGCCATGGGCTTGGCTACAAGCAACATTGATGGATGATATCTCTTCTGGTTAAAGTTGGAATCCACATTATATGCTTCCACTACCAAGCTGAGGTGAGTAACTCAATATATATAGTGAGCAAAGGTCTAAAATGCCATTCAAACCTGCAGAAACAACCAGAAAGAATGGAAAAGCAAGAAACTGTTTGGGACAAAGATGATTTTAATATACTAGTACAGCACAGAGCAGCATACATGTTGGCATAAAAAAAATTAGCAAAAAATTTCAAACATTTTTAAAAGTTAGCAAGCACAGAGCAGCATACATGTTGGCATAATTTTTTTTTAAAAAAAGTTAGCAAACACAAAGCAGTATACATGTTTGCATAAAAAAAAACCTCAAAAAGTTCTCAAACACAAGCGTGGCTTACCTGTTTGTCTAGTGTCTCCGCAACAATTTTTTCGATACCTTCAAAAACAACTTCAGGTATACCAGGGGGTCGTCGCATTCAGCCTCAATTTTCATCCCAGCTGCGCCGATAAATGGAAATCTTGGCGGTGCTGCCTCGTCTCATCAAGGTCAATGGAGCACCATGTGCGCACAGCACTGACCTCAGGTTCAGAATCGTCGCTCAGTTCACTTTAGCTGTCTGATGACTAATTTCCTGGTGAATCACTATCGCTCAATTCCACAAGGGACTCCAAATGGCAATGATGCTTGGTGCACTAAAATATGTATGTATACTTTTAATATATGTTTTTATGTGTTTTTTACTGTAAAAAAATTTAAAGCAGATTACATAGCAATCTGCTTTTAAATTTCCAACCCCCACAATCCATCACTCCACCACATTACCTGGGAGATGTCACAGATCTTGCCGGGTGATGCGATGGGGATGTCTCCGCCCTGCTCACTACACTGAAACCACCAATGCTGCTGCTCGCATCACCCTGGGGCTGCGAGCGTCACATTCTCCGGGTGATGCGAGCAGCTATAGTAAATTCCGGAATTACTATTGGTGATCCCATCTGCAGTTAGATGTGATGCACCATGCTGAAATCTTGCATGGTGCATCGCATCTAACTGCGGATGCAAGCAGCGGCGTGGCCAGGACCCGGGAGGCACTTAAAAGCAGATTACTCGGTATTCATCTTTTAAATTTCCTGCCCAGCCACGCCCCCCCCCCCCCCAACGGACAGGCGCCCGGCATCACACCGGGATTGTCTGATCACCGCTGGAGCGTGGGGCAGAGGTAAGAGGGGCTCCCAAAGTTACACTCGGGGTTGCCACTTTTTGCAAGTTTTTTCCACCTCGAGTCACACTCGGGATAACTGCTAGGGGGGTTAAAGATTCAAACTGACCTGTAAAATGGACTGGAGATGCACACAGAACAGGGAGCAAGTGTGCGCTAATCAATTGTTATCACCTCACCATTGAGTTTACCTTCTCCTCCTGAATTGCGCAGCTGAAAATTAATCGCCTTAATTGGCGTATTCGAGATCTTTGCTCATTTTTGCAGGAAACCGGCAGACGAGTTCACTAGAACTCGGCCCCGACTCGCGGGAAAAGAACTTGCCGACCGGCACGTATCCACATGCATTTTATTAATAAATCAGACCCATTGCCCCTGATTCATCAAGCAGAATCGGATTATCGCTCGCGCATTCGTATTATTGCTCATTATTATGAAGGCAGGAATCCGGCTGGCAGTGAGGAGGCGAGTGTACGAGCACACTCGAGTCCGGACCGCGGTAAACCGCGATCGCTGGCCGCGCGTATTTTCGCGCTTCCAGCGAGCGCGGATTTTATTGATGAATCAGGGGCATTGTCTGCAGTGACCACATGTGCTATTTGGCATACTAGTTTTTTGGTTTGGTATGGCCAGGATCATAATGGCTGCAGACTAAGGTATCCTTTAATGATCCTGGATTTCTATACGTGATCTGTGGATTTGTGTTAATGTGTGTTCTGATATTTGGATCTCCCAAGAGAATGTTCCAGCGTTTTGTTCGAATAGTGCATACACATTAATATAGTCCCGGTTATATCGGTTATATCGGGCAATTAGATGTAATTTGCGATTGGTTGGGGATTTGGTGGATCAGGTTATCCCTACACTACACATGCTTTATGATAGGATTTCTTCAAAAGTTTTTTGCTGTAACCTCTGTCTATCAATCTGGTGGTCAGTGCCTTTGCTTTAGTTTTGAAGTCAGAATCAGAGGTACAGTTCCTTTTAGGCCTAAGCATTTGGCTGAAAGGTATGTTTTGGCACACTTAACTCATCCTCACTAAAGCACAGATGCCTCTCTCTGACAATTCTGACGCTGGGAGTGCCTCTGTTTCTGGGCTTTATCAATTTCATCCAATCCGCTGGCCAATCAGGAAATAGCCTCTTGACCAGCCCTGGCTATTTTTATCGTGTTTCCCCGATTTTAAGACATCCCCAATTATTATGCCACCCCCGATTTTTGAAAAAATAATTAAAATAAGACACTCACCCGTGAATAAGACATCCCCCGATATTTGATCTTGTGTGTGTCTTCTTGATGCTGGCTGCAGCACGTGTCTGCTCCTGGCTGCAGTGCAGAGTGAAACTGAAAGTAACAAGCCGGCATTCTGCACCAGGAAGCAAGCTGCTGATCCCTGCCCTAACGGAGATCCCTGCCCTAACGGAGGGTAGCTAGTTCACACTCTGCATTTAGTGTTCGTGCAATGTGTCTTCATTGTGCCAAGCCCCTAATTCTGTTGAGCTAGTTCCTGTTCACCTAGTTCTTATTTTCAGTGTCCAGCTCCTGTGGTAACCCCTCGTTGTCCAGTCTATTGGTTATCAGCCAACTTCTCTGTGCTGTTCCAGTGTACCTGTCTGTCTGTGGATATCCCTGAGTCACCTGTGCTTCCTGTTGCTTCCAGTGTCTCTGGTGTTCCCTGTGCCCGCAGTGGCTCCTGTGTCACTAGTGTCTGTCTCCTTGATCCCTGGCAACTGACCTCTGGCATGTGACCTGACCTCTCTTGCTTACTGCCTGCCCTGGCCTTCCTCGACTATCCTTCTGCTTTGTGATTTGGTACCGTGTTTTGCCCACATTGGTGTGCCCAAGGACTGCAACCTAGCAGTAACCAGCGGCACAACATCCTCACTATTAGAGGCTCTGGAGAAGACCTGGTTACTGCTTAGACTCTGTGCTTTGGCCCTTCTCAGGGCTCACACCACTCTGTGCAAGCCATAGTGCCCCCTACTGGTCCTGTCTCACCCCTCGTGACACTATTAAATAAAGGTTTTAGATGGGAGCTACAGGCGTAGGGATTGTTTTCTCCTGTCTGCTTCCTAAAGACAGTTGTGGTTGTTTTTTGGTCATCCGTGATCATGACATAAACATCAAGGAAGAGGACATTGTTTGGGTGTAAATAAATGATAAATTTTAAATTAAAAGTGTTTCTTTGGATAGAGTTGAACATGTGATGGAGAGATTCAGTGGAGTCTGTCCAAATGAATAAAATCTCATCAATATGTTGACGTCATTTTGGATCGAAATATTGCAAAATTGGGATCTGAAAATAATTGTCTTTCCCACTCACCCAAGTAAAGGTTGGCGTATGATGGGACTTGTAGATAGTATTTGTGATTGCAGGTGAAGATGTTTCTAGTGAGAATGTATCAGAGAAGTGATAGTATAAAAGTTTGATGTAGGGGATGTTTTGTATTAATTATGGACGCTATGGTTTGTAGTGCCAATGAGTGGGGGATACAGTTTTAGAGAGCCTCAACATCAATGATGACTAGAGTGGAGTTCGGAGGTACTACCAGTCCTTCGAGATTTTGAAGTAGTTGAAGAAGAATTTGAAGTATCCCGTAGATAGGACAGGAGGTTTTGTACAAAAGGTCTAAGAAATATTAGTATCCACTAGATCGCTTGCATTTGAAGAGATGGAATCAATGCCAGCGACAATCGGGCGTCCAGTAGGGTCAGTAGAATTTTTTTAAGCATTTTCAGTAATCTATAAAACATTGGCAATACTGGGTGTTTATTCCAGAGATATTCTGATTTTAGTTTTAGCGTCAATGGTACCTGTTGAAAATGCAGATCGAATTATCGAATAATACTCTTCATAAAAATTTGTAATGGTCCCAAAGTCTATGGTCTCGTACCATTCAGTATTGTTGAATTTGGTAACACATTTTCTCATAATGGGAGTTATTTATAATGACTATTTTCCCTTCCTTGTCAGCAGGTTTGATGATGATTGAGGTTTTTTAGGGCCTGCTTTTGTGCCTTAGAGAAACTGGATGTAGGGTGTATTTTCTTGAAATCACATTCCAAGATTTCTTTGGTAACCAAGTTGACAAAGGTTTGAACATGGGCATTATATGAAAGAGGTGTAAAAGGTGGATTTTGGGTGTTTATTGGGCAAGGTAATGTTGTCTTCTGAGAGGGTTAGGTCAGAGGACATCTTAGAGTGAGGTTTCTGGTAAATAGATGAACATCCTTAATAAGTTTGAATTTGTTCAATCTGCCTGAGGGGCAGAAGGATAAGCCCATTTTCAGGACACCTTCCTCCTCTGGGCTGTGTTTATAAGATGATAAATTTATAATTTCTATGTCGAATTTGTGTTTGGGATCTTTAAGAAAAAAAACACTGGATCAACCCTTTCGATCCTTTGGGGATGATATTTGTTTTGATGGTGTCCCTAAAAAAGAGTCCTTAGTGTGCGTTTTAGGGATGGTCCCAAATGTAAATGTAGGGTGAGATGGGGATGTTGGAGGTAGTGGGACAAAATCAGGTGAAGTGGAGGGCAAAGATATATGTTCCAGAGTGTGTAGGACTGATATGTTAGTGGCTGTTTCTGTGCCAATATTAGGATCTCAGGTGATATGATTAGTAAAATACTGTTGGCAGATGAAGTATCAGTGGGCTATATCGGAAAGACTTTTCAACAACATATATGAGCACATCTATGCAATTACGAATGGTAAAATGGTAACACCCATTAGCATTCATGTCGGCACTACACACCAATTTGACACAAACTACATAAAATTGGCAGTCCTGGAACGTATTCCTCTCAAACCCAGAGGAGGCAACTTGGACAAAATATTACTTCAAGAAACCAAGTGGTTATTCTTATTAAAAGCCAATTACCCACCAGGACTTAATGAAGTATTTAGTTTTAAACCATTTCTGTAAACATTGGGAAATAGAATATACATGCCCCCCAGGATTTGGGTATTTGAACATAATACTGTTACCATGTATTGTCATTCTTTGTTTTGCATAACTGTAGGAAAATTATCATCCACAATCTTTTTATTCACTATGTTTCTTTCATTTCATATAAATTAATATTCCCATGTCTTGCTTAGCACGCCATTTACAGGATATTATTACAGTATGTTATTTATATTATGGTTATTGACAAGAATACGGTTTGTTTTCTTTTTTAAAAAATAGTTTAAATTCCTACTCAAAGTGTATTTCTATGTGTGTCCATGTGAGTCCCAATGTGGGGCCTCTATAATTCTTGTAAATTGTGTTTCATTGTCACAATATTATTATAATATTTACTACAGATATCTGCTTAAATATTATCTGGATAAAACTGCTGTAAGTGCTATGATTCAGTGTCATTGTCATAAGTGTACAATAATTGATGTGATCCATGCAATACTCCAAAGCATGACATAAATTTCATTGCCTTTATTTTTCCCAGTCACAGGGAGATTTCAGACATCCTTGGTTAATCACCTACTGTTTATCCAATATCCTTTCCCACCGACCAGCTTATGGGGACGGAAGTATTGGAGCATTTTCTCCGATGCAGCTTGAGCTGAACTGGAACTTTCCAGTTCTCTGTTCCTTCCCAAAGGTGTGACATACATACATGTCCACCCACCCCAAATCAGCCACTTCCATAAGTGGCATTGACCTGCGGTGCCGATGACCCGCACGGGGTGGTGCGACTAATCCCCATGACGACGGGCAGGGCTTTCCTCAGCCCCAAGACTGAGGCCCATAGGCAAAGAATTTAAGGAGGGACTGCATGACAGTGGTGCGAGGGGAACAGCAAGAGGGTAAAAAAAGAGTTACCTGGTCTGGGGCATGTAGAGAGGGGTTGTGTCAGCAAGAGGAGTGAGACGGAGGGTTTAGGAGAATGGGGCCTTTAAAGGGAGAAGCAGGAAGTGTGAGGCCCTCTTTCAAGATAGACAGCGTTCAGGGATACAGCGTTACGTGATTTAAGGTAGGGAACATGGAGTCAGTTGAGGGTCTCATGGCCCAGCTTAGGGCAGCAGCGGCTTCTGGAGGTGAAGCCTGGCTGCAAGATAGGGTAGCAGAGGTGCTGGGAGGTGCTGTGGTCCCCCCTGCAGCTAGGTTACGACCTCAAAGGCATAGTGCTCCGGTGTGCCTTAGTCCTGACCCCTTTCAGAGAGCTCAGATCAGCCATGGGAACCCCTTAAGGGACCCTTCTAGTCAGCCTGTAAGGGAGCATAGGGCCCAAACTGGTGCAAGACTAGGGAGGAATCCCCACCGTCGGCGGAGCTCTGGGGAAGGGGCTGCGGCTGCCAGGGACCCCAGTCCCAATTCCCCTATTAGAGAGACCTGCAGACCTGAGGCCTTTCTTTCAGCAGGGGCCCCGTGTCCTGTGAGGCCTTGTAGGAAGGGGGGCCAATTCTGCGGCCACCAGGGGGCACAGCCCTGTGGCTTCTACACATGAAGCCCTGCGCGGGCAGGCCTTACCTGAAGCGGGGGACTTTCCTAGTGCGGGTGCCCAGCGTAAAAGATTTCGGCCGGCCCATCCGCGGGCCCTGCTGCGGAGGCTTCTGCCTCTCATCATTCCGCAGTGGTGGTAGTGACTTCTGCTGCTGCCTCTCGTGGGGGTCGGGGTCTGGGAGGCGCTTCCTTCAGTTCGAGAAGCAGGGGGACGAGCCCACAGCAAGAAGAGCATCTGGAGGCTGGACCAGAAGTGACGGTCGGAGGACCGGAAGCGGCATTCATGGAAGCCGGGTCAAGGCACAGAGGATTCCAGGAAGTGATGCAGCTGGCTCCTTGGTCCAGGGAGTCACCCATTCGGATGGGGAAATATCATCCTCAGAAGGAGAAGAAGAGGCAGGCCAGGCACTGGACGCGGTGCAGGGCCCTAGGGACAAGCTGGCAAGCCCAGGAAGACATGGGTTGCCAGGTGGGTGCATAAGGGTTTCTGAAGGGGGCAGGGTGGATTTGTAGATTGTAAGTTTAGTGAGCAGCAGCAGGGTGTTTTTGAGGAGCACAGAGGTTTGGGGGTGTAAGAGCTTCAAGTGGGGGGGCAGTCAGGTAGTGTACATGAGGAGGCAGGTTGTGAAGCATGGGGAGTTAACAGAGGGGTCAGGGAGATGGGGGTGGGGTTGCAGCTGTATTGGAAGGGCTTAAAGAGGTGATGCGCACACTGTGGAGGGGTTAGGGGGCGGGGGATGGAGGACCAAGGGGGTGATGCTAGCAGTTGTGTGGTGCAAGTGCAAAAGAGTAAAGTGAGTCTGGTGGAAAGGATGTTGTCAACAGATGGGGTGTCCTCATAAGCATAAATGATGTGGTGATTCAGCAAGGGGTGAGGTATATGTTTGTTTTGAGGGGTCTTTTGGCTCGCACCTGAAAGAGGACGTTCAAGAAAAAATTTGGAAAGGGGAGTTTGTGGACTTATTCTCTCTATTGCTGTTAGAAAGGTTTATTCTGGATAAACCGACGGGGGGGCAGGGCAGCGGAAAGAGAGCAAACAAAGGCGCCATCGCTCAATTCTTTGCATGTTCTTTATTTGGTTGCAAGCTTTTGGGATTATGGCAAGTATTATTGGGGAATGGCAGCCGGACCAGTGTTCGCTGTTGTTTTGCTATCTAGACACTATTTGGGAGGCGTATCAGATGTATGGGGGAGTGGCTTGGCTGCACTACAATGAGTAGTTCAGGCAGCGAAAGGCGGTCCGGCCTTCTTTAGAGTGAGATCATAAGTTTGTGGATGAGGTTGATGGTGTCTGGTAGGCACAGGGGTGGGCAGTTTTTTTTTGGGGGGGCAGCGGTCAGCAGGTCGGAGGATCGTCAGCCGTTAAAAAGAAAGGAGTCTGTTGGCTCTTCAATGAGGGGGGTTGCAAGTTTGGGTCCAGATGCAGATTTAAACATGAGTGTTTGGGGTGTGGTGGCGCGCACGGACTCTCATGTTGCTTTAAAAACAACGGGAGCAAGGGGGTTGATGCTGGTGGAAAAAGGGACAATGCCAGTGATGGTAGGAAGTATGCGCTCCTTTTTAGGTAGATACCCGGATTTGGAGGCGTTGCACGTTTTG
Source organism: Pyxicephalus adspersus (assembly GCF_032062135.1). Classification (NCBI taxonomy): domain Eukaryota; kingdom Metazoa; phylum Chordata; class Amphibia; order Anura; family Pyxicephalidae; genus Pyxicephalus; species Pyxicephalus adspersus. Next base: position 16,323,052 of record NC_092869.1, read on the forward strand.
GAGGAAAGCTTTGAGGTAGGTTTCAGGATTCCAAGTTCAGTGGAAGGGCCTGGGGCGATCCAAAAAAAATTGAGATCAGCATTGGGCCATCCTGAGGTGGTAAAAGAGAAGTTGCAAAAGGAGGTGAGTTTGGGGAGGATGAGCGGCCCCATTGTTCAACCCCTGCTTCAGGGTTTGATTGTGTCACGGCTAGGACTAGTTCCGAAGAAGGAGGCAGGTATGTTTAGGTTAATACATCATTTGTCATTTCCCCAGGGGAAACCGTGAATGATGGTATTGACACAGGCATTTGTGCAGTGGCCTACACATCCTTTGATGTGGCGATTCAGTGGGTTAGACGGTATGGGCAGGGGGCACTGCTGGCAAAGGCAGATATTGAAGCTGCCTTTCGGTTGCTTCTGGTACATCCGGATAGTTTGAGGTTGTTGGGAATAGTTTGGGAGGGTGTGTTTTTTTGACCGTTGCTTGGCCATGGGGTGCTCTTTTTCTTGTGCTCTTTTTGAGAAGTTCAGCACCTTTGTGGAGTGGGTGGTGCGGATGGTCTCTGAGGTGGATTCGGTCATCCATTATTTGGATGCTTTCTTGTTAATAGGGCCCCCAAATAGTTTGGTTTGTAGGGTGTTGTTGGCCATGCTGCAACATGTGGCAGAATGTTTATCACGGATAACAGGGAGGGGTGGGAAACAGAAAGGTAAATACAAGGGACTAGGCCTCCAATGGTTAGGGAAAAGGGAATGGTCACTCCTTACAGACCCCCTAACCTAGCCCTAACTCCTTACTGTATGAAAATCCCCTGATGGTGGGAATATTCATACACGGGAACCTAGGCCCTAGTAGCCCTGCATAGCCCTAGGAGTAGTGACTGGGCTTGAGACTACTGGTTCCTTCCCTGAATAAAGAACCAGTGTCTAGCTGAGGCCTAGTAACAACCAAAGAACAACAAAACACCAAAAGTAGTTCAACTTATCTTAATAGCAAATACAGAAGCAGGAACTCTGGAAAGGACAACACACCAGCTCTTCACATCCCAGAAGTGAATATCAACCACATAGCATGAAGTATGAGGCCAGACTAAATGGAGGAGCAGTAATGACCATCAGCTGCAGCTGATTCAAGGGGTGTGGTCATTACCAACAACAACACAGAAACAAGTAAAAACAAAGAGACAGTCAGATAACCTCACGTGCAGCTTGTCTCACAGATCTTCTAACTTCAGTCACAGAAGGGACCATGACAATGATTTGGAATCCCTTTGGCACTCTCTTAATCATGTTGGATATATATTTTTTATTACCTGTGTATTAGATATTGTATTGCAACATAACTAATATATCTCTATATTGTACAAATAAACCTAGACAGCATGCAAAAAAGTGTGTCAGGTATTCAGGCTGCGTGCAACTAAAAAAGCAACTGTTTCTTGGTTCTTTTGCATTGGCAGTTAATAAGTATGTGATCTATGTCTAGAAATAATGATATCAATCGACAATTGGACCATGGAAACCAAGGTCTTGTTCTAATCATTTTGCATATTGAGCACTGTACTTTTGTACTAATTTGTAATCATATGAAATATACACCAGAATTTTGCCAGAAAAAAACCCTCTCTGTTTGTCTTTTTTTGTAATTTGTGCAAAATTCAATGACTTGTTCCCTATTTTTGTGAGGGAGCTGAATTAAAAAATACCAATATTAATAAAATTATTATCCAGTATTTATATAGCGCTGACATATTACACAGTTCTTTACAAAGTCCATAGTCATGTCATACATTTTTTTCCCACTAGCTGGGGTTTTCGCAAAAATTTCAAGGAAAAAATCTAGAAAAAATATGCTCTGATCTCAGGTAAGATTTTATTGAATTTTCATTTACATAGCTTATTCCTTTCAAATTTTTATAAAATAGAAAAGGACAGCAGGGTGTAATGTAGTACAATGAGTAATAATACCATATAAAATATTCATACACATCTTCAATAGATTGGAATAGAATTAGTAGTCCAATCCCTAAACATATCAAAGGGGTTTATTTGGACCATATACTAGACAAATGTAATTTATCTGGTTAGTTTCTCCTTAGTGGGTGTGGAGATGTCAGGTAAGAGTATGAGGTCTCATTAGGCCAGACGCCTTTCTCCTGATAGGCTTCCTGAGGGGAAGATGAGACTCAAAAGGTGAACTGATATCATGAATATGAAAAAAAAGATCTTATAAACTCATATAAAATCAAATGTCAAATCAAAATCATAGTGCTGTTGTTTTCAGACTATTTACCTAAAACCACTAAGCAGCACCTTGCGTTTTCGCTGAGTGAAATTTGCACTCATGTATCTTGCAGTATCTAAAATTTTCCTTCCAGGCCTAGAGGCCCAAATGTTTAAAGATCTTCAACAAGATGCTATTTTTGTTAATGCAACGGAGGATAAAGATTTACCTAATAGGAGGGGCTGTTGCTTTGTTTTGTTTGTTAGCCTAATCTATGTTGCTACATTTGATACTTTGCTTACCATTTAGCACAATAACACAATTTCATTTTTCAACTCTCAATGTTTAAATCCTTTCAATGTCCATTTTGCAATTAAGAAGTCAATGTTAATGCTATGTTATTGTGTTTGTGGCCATATTGTTTCATTTCAATAATATGTCTTTATTACTACCTTTAAATGTTTGTCCTACATAAATATTTTCTAATCCAGTTTTCTACCCTTGATAGGTCAAAATGGTCAAAATTGCATATTGGCTTGATAAGTATTTTTGGAATGCAATATTTATTGGGCTATTTTTTAAATATTTTGGCTTTATGGAAGTGTGGGTTTACATGTGTGTGTGTGTTTTTTTGCCATGTAAATTTAGTGATGTCTGTGTGGTCTACTTTTTTTTTAATAAAGTTTTTTTCAAAAATGTTGTAGTTTGTTTTTGGGTGGTTTGTTTTTATGTGATCTCCTTTATAATCTCTCAGGACCTACAACTTAAAAATTCAATTATTCTTGTTTTTAAGCAGTTCCCTTATATGATTTGTTTGATTGGCTAAAAACAGCACAATTGGCTAATAACTTAGTTGTTTGATGCACGTAGTTATGTACCAAACCTTAGAAGTGTGATGTGCATTGTTGTGCACCAAGGCATAACTGCTATGTGCGCGTGAACTTTGTTCTATCAGTTGAAACATTTTCTAGAGAAGGATCTTCATTCCGGTAAGTTTTTCTTTTTAGGTCTATATTGTTTGTTTTGCTTAATGTGCACTAAAATATGTACATACTTGCATATATATATGTGTGCATTTATGTATGTACATATACATATAAAAGAGAAATTATAGGAAGAAATAGGCAAAGAGGATTTTTTGGGGCATATTGCTTAACATGCTTCAAATAGAAAAGATTACCTATTTCTTCCTATAATTTCTGATATCATGGGCTTGGCTCCGAGCAACATTCATGGGTGATATTGCTTCTGGTTAAAAGGAGGAATCCACCTTTATGTGCTTCTACTACCAAGCTGCCGTGAGTAAGTCAATATATAGTTGGCCAAGGTCTAAAATGCCATTCAAACCTGCATAAACACCCTGAAAGGCTGAAAAAGCAAGAACATATGTTTGTCCCTGAAGGTTTTAGATACTAGTACCATTTGTTTTATGTAAACACCTAAATAATGCATTCCATTCAGTATTTAATGATCAAAATTAAGTTGAGCAACAACAGAACATCTGTTCATTTCTAAAAATACTTGACCCTGCTTATGAGCTTGGCAATCAATGTGGTTTGATGTTGTGCTTGGCAACCTGGACCTCCTTCCATTACCATCAGGTGTGTTGGAATAAGTACGCAACACAGCTGGACAGCTAATTGACAACCTGTTTGAACAGTAAGTGGAAGTGTGTTTGTATACAATAGGCGCTAACCTGTAGTTAAAATGTCATTGTAGTTTGGCTTGATAGAAATCAAATAATTGAAAAAAGGATTATTGCCAAAGATGTATCAAAAAACATTTAGTGATTTCACTTGTCTATGTATGTCAAAATACATTTAAATGCATATAAATACATATGCATTTGCCTTGCTGTGCATCCTGGGAGCAAATGATTCACTCCCAGCCACGCCATTCCCACCGGAAATAGTGGGCCCCCTGCTTTTTCCCTCGTTTGTTTGCTGAGAACACGACCTTATGGCGAATCACAAGGGCGTTCTTGCTTAAATGTTCGGTAAGCGAGAAAGGCCTGATTCGCCACGAGATTGAACTTACAAATCTCGCTCGCTCATCCCTAATTACCACTATCCTATAAATTTACAGAGCTTTCAGAGAAATGCGTGCTGAAATGTTTGAACATTGATCTGAAGTAGGAACGAGTTTAAGCATCCAAAGCTGTTGTTGCCCATTTTGAAGCTGCACACGACTTTTTGGCTAGAGTAGTGACTGAGGATGAAATCTGGCTCCTCATCTATGATCCTGAAACCAAAGAACAGTCAATGGCGCCACAGCGGGTCCCCGCTGTCAAAGAAACATGCAGTAATGTGTAAAAACTAGTTGAAACCATTGTTTCTGATTCTGAAACTTAAAATTCAAACTTATTTTGACATTTCTTGGATGATAGCATAGAACATTGAGATTTTTGGGTTGTCAAGCACGAAAAACACTTTTTAACTCTTAATGTCGTTATTAGTCGGTAGAATGTTTGACTGCTCAATTAAGTAAATCTGTCTTTGTTGTATGTGGTATAAGAATTTCCCTCCCATTTTTAGTTTATGCATATATTTTCCAGTGTGCTGAGCAACGAGGGCCATCATGCGGCAATGGTACTAAATCTGTTAATCATTGCTATACTGACTCACAGGTAGAACACCACCATGTGTTTAGATAAATGAAGGAACCATTTCTCCTGACAACCACAGTTACAGCTCTTCCCTTTTAGCACACTCTGTGTATCCCTCTGCCACCTCAGTCGAGTATGACACAGAGTTTGACTTTAAAAGTATATCTAAAAGGTAAGATTTCTGCTTAAATCATTCTGAGATCCTGTTTTACATTCTTTGCAAAGCAAGACAAGCACACAGTTCTTGTGAACTAAAAAGGGTTAACCGTGAAATGTAATTGGTTTATAGTCAGTTGGACTTGGTTGTAAAGAGTCCTGTTTTTATTTCAAACAACCACATATCTAAAATATGTCTAAATGTTGTTACACATGTACAATCCACACGATGCAGTGCACCAGTCTGCCAAATAGGATGCAGATTATTTGTATAGCAACAAAGGTTGTTATTAATTCTGTATCGAAAATGCTATGTACTTGTATGTACTTGTATATAGGAAGCCTGCATATCATTACCATTCATGTTCACAAAACTAAAATTTATCAGCCAGAACTGGAAATTAAAAAGAAAGTTTGTTTTAGCATAATTAAGTAATTAAGAGAAAAAAACTTGTTTTCTGTGCTTGAAATCTATAACTGCAAAATTCTATACTAATAACAAAGAGTTATCAATATAAGTTTGCATTAACTTCTTGGAAAGAGCTAAGTGTGTTTACAAGAATTTTTCCCCAGTTACTACACATTTATGCATGTGTTTTCATCTGAAATGAGCAAAGGTTTACCAGACGCTTGAAATTACGTTTTAAAGAGAGAAAACAGTTTGTTTTTAGATCATGACGAAATAAGAGCATTAAGAATGTGTTTTCTGTGCTTGACATCTCCAATTGCATTGTTCTATACAATTAGTTTGTTTGTCAAAATAAGTGTGCATTATCTTTTTATAAAGAGGTAAATGTGTTAAAAGGGGTTTCCTCACATAAGTGCATGTATTTTTATCTGGAATTAGGAAAGGTTTACCAGACGTTTTAAATTTAGTTGTAATTGGAAAAAACTATCATTTTAGATGATGAAATTAAGAGTAAGGACGTGTTACCGTATATATCTTTACTATTCCTGTTTACATAAGTAAAATTTATCAGCTAGAACTTGAAATGGAAAAGAAATTTTTTTTAGAATAATTAAGAAAATTTGAGAAAAAACGTGTTTTCTGTGCTTGAAATCTCCAACTGCAAAGTTCTATACCAATAACTAAGAATTGTCAATATAAGTTTGCATTTACTTTCCAGAAAGCTAAATGTGTTAACTTAGACTTTTCTCATATTACTACACATTTATGCATATTTTTATCTGAAATTAGCAAAGGTTTACCAGATGCTTTAAATTGAGTTGTAACTGGAGAAAACAGTTTGTTTTGAGATAATGACGAAATTATGAGCCAGAACGTGTTTTCTGTGCTTGACATCTTCAAATTGCAATGTTCTATACCTTTAAATAGGACTTTACAATAAAAGTTTGCATTTATTGAATAGAAACAGCTTGTAAAGCTTGTACTGGTATAGAACATTGAAATTGGAGATGTCAAGCACAGAAAACACATTCTTTCTCTAATTTTCTTAATTATCCTAAACAAAAATTTCTTTTCTATTTTAAGTTCTAGCCAATAAATTTTACTTATGTAAACATGAATGGTAAACATATATGACTGATTGAGTATAGTGGTTGGGGTTGACTGTTAGCAAAGGCTACATGAGGGTAATATGTCAATCTGCCACAAAGTGGCATAATGACATAGTGTGGAGGTGGAAGCA
>NC_092869.1:16329771-16370883 GCF_032062135.1 Pyxicephalus adspersus
AGAGTGGCAGAATAAAGAGTGTGGAGGTGGCAGCAGCATGAGTAGGCCACAGAGTAGCACAATGAATGAGTGTGAAGGTGGCAGCAGCATTAGTAGGCCACAGAGTGCCACAATGACATAGTGTGGAGGTGGCAGCAGCATCAAGAGGCCACAGAGTGGCACAATGACATAGTGTGGAGTTGGCGACAGCAACAGGAGGCCACACAGTGGCACAATGATAGAGCCTAAAGGTGGCGGCAGCAGCAGCATCAGGCAGAGACCACAGAGTGGCATAATGACAGAGTCTGGAGTTGTCGACTGCATCAGGAGGCTATAGAGTGGCACAATGACCGAGTGTGGACGTGGCAGCAGCATGAGTAGGCCACAGGGTGGCAGAATGACAGAGTTCGGGGGATGCGGCAGCATGAGTAGGCCACAGAGTAGAAGAATTACATACTGTGGAGGTGGTGACAGCATCAGAAGGCCACAGAGTGGCACAATGACATAGTGTGGAGGTGGAAGCAGCATTAGTAGGCCACAGAGTGGCACAATGACATAGTGTGGAGGTGGCGGCAGCATCAGGAGGCCACAGAGTGGCACAATGACATAGTGTGGAGGTGGCGGCAGCATCAAGAGGCCACAGACTGGTAAATGACAGAGTGTTGAGTTGGCGACAGCATCAGGAGGCTAGTTGGCGGCAGCATCAGGCGGAGGCCACAGAGTTTCACAATGACAAAGTGTGGAGTTGGCGACTGCCAGGAGGACATATGACTAACTCCCAACAGACTTCAGCCAGGCAAGGTCATGTGTGACAATGGGGCCAATCTGCTGGCAGCCCTGTGTTGTGGGAAATTCACACACGTACCTTGCCTGGCTCACGTCATGAACCTGATAGTACAGCACTTCCTAAAGAATTACCGAGGCCTCCAGCCGCTGTTGCTGAAGGCCAGAAATTTGTCAGCGCATTCCACTGGTTGTACAAATCAATTGGTGGATTTACAGCAAAATTTCAACCTGTCAGTGCACCGGTTAATTTGTGATGTGGCCACACATTGGAATTCCACAGAATGATATATCTGTATTTTTTTATGGATAAGTATTGAAATTTTTCTGGCTTTTGTGATAGCTTGCAACAGCTATCATAATTTAATCTATCATCACAAAAAATCAAAGATTTCTGTAGTTATTGATAAAAAATACAGAGATTTTATTATGATAGCACTTGGTATCTATGCTAAAACCCATAAAAATGTCAGTATTTCGCTCCAAAAAAGATATTTAATACAGATATTTCATTCTGATCCCACTTTGCTATATATCTCCAAAGCCATAAAAACTTCTGTATTTCTATCCCAAAAATCTAGATATTTAAATATGATAGCACTTATTATCAATCTAAAAGACCATAAAAAATTCTATATTTCTCTCCATAAAATACAGATATTTAATTTTGATCCCACTTTGCTATATATCACCAAAGCCATAAAAGTGTATGTATTTCTCTTCAAATAATACAGCTATTTTATTCTGATAGCACTTGGTATGTATCCTAAAACACATACAAATGTATGTATTTATCTGAAACAAATACAGATATTTAACTGTGATAGCACTTGCTAGATATTCACAAATGATAAAAAAATGTATGATTTTCCCAACTGATTCTACGAAGCCCATTCCCTTTTGTGTGGTTTCAGTAGATAGTAGTTATTTAAAGTGTGAATTTTGTTCATCCATTCATGTCTCAAATAGCTACAGCTTCTACACTGTCCATAGAGGTGATGGCCTGAACCTCTAATGCGGTCCTTGCTCCATCTAAGATCCCACTGCCTCCTTCACCTGCTGTAACTGATGATGCCTCCAGCCCAGTACCCGACTCTAGATGCCAGATACTAATGCCGTCCACACTCTGTTTTAGAGCCCACCATCTCCTCCTCCTGCTGTTACTGCTGCTGCCTGCCCAGTTACCAACTCTAGATTCAAGATACTAATGCCGTCCACACTCCACCTCAGAGCCCACCGCCACCGACAGTAAAAATACTGTCCATGCTACATTTTACAAAGGTACAGCTAGCAGATAGAAAAAGGCAGCCCCCTACACTGCAAAGTCTCCAGTAGCTACAGCTTCTACATTGTCCATGTAGGTGATGGCCCCATCTTTAATTCTGTTGTTGATCCTTCGCAGGACTTACCTCCTCCTCCTCTTGCTGTTACAGCTGCTGTATGCCCAGTACCCAGCTCTGGATGCCAATTACAAATGCTGTCCACACTCTGTCTCAGGGCCCACCACCTTTTCCAACTCCTTTTACTGCTGCTGCCTGCCCAGTACCCAGCTACAGAAAATGCCACTTTACAAATGCTGTCCACACTGCGTCTCAGGGCCTAAAGCCTCCTCCTCATGCTGTTACTCCTGCTGCCTGCCCAGTACCCAGTACCAAGCTGTAGATGCCAGTTAACAATGCTGTCCATTGAACATTTTAAAAAGTTACAGCTAGCAGATAGGAAAAGGCAGTCCCCTACACAGCAATGTTTCCAGTAGTTACAGCTTCTAGACTGTCCATGTAGGTGATGGCCTCAATCTTAAACCCGTCCAGGGCTTACCTCCTCCTTTTCATGCTGTTACTGCTTCTGCCTTCCAGCACCCAGCTATAGATGATGCCACTTACAAATGCTGTCCACACTGTCTCAGGGCACAAAACAGATAGGAAAAAGCAGTCACCTACACAGCTATGTCTCCAGTAGCTACAGCTTCTACACTGTCCATATAGGTGATGGCCCCAACCTCTAATGCCATCCTTGCTCTGTCTCAGGGCCCACCGCCTCCTTCTCATGCCCAGTATCCAGCTCTAGATGCCAGTTACTAATTCGGTCCATGATCCGACTCAGGGCCCACCTCCTCCTCCTGCTGTTGCTGCTGCCTCCTGTCAGTACTCCATTTTTAAAAATGGTATTAACTGACATCTAGGTGGCATCGATGATTAGCATTAGCAATGGTTTATCAGATGCTGTCTAATGCTATACGCAATCTTTATAACATGTGAAAAATTAATATCTATCAAAAACGATTTGTATTTAAATATAAGTAGCTTGTATAATAAAATATTTGTATTTTTTGGGAGAAATACAGATTTTTTAATGGCTTTTTTGATAGCAAGTTGGATCAGAATAAAATATCTGTATTTTTTTGAGAGAAATACAGTAATTTTTCTTGCTTTTTTGATAGCAAATGGGATCAGAATAAAATATCTATATTTTTTTATAGAAATACAGAAATGCTTCTGGCGTTTTTGATAGATAGCAAGTGGAATCAGAATTAAATATCTGTTTTTTTTTAGAGAGAAATAAAGACATTTTTCTGGCATTTTTGATAGCAAGTGGGATCAGAATAAAATATTTGTATTTTTTGGAGAGAAATACAGAAATTTTTCTGGCTTTTTTAATAGCAAGTGGGATCAGAAAAAAATGTCTGTATGTTTTTGAGAGAATTACAGTTATGTTTCTGGCTTTTTTGATAGATAGCAAGTGGGATCAGAATAAAATATCTGTATTTTTTAAGAGAAATACAGAATTTTTTCCAGCTTTTTTGATAGATAGCAAGTGGGATCAGAATAAAATACCTGTGTTTTCTTGAAAAAAATACAGAATTTTTTTGGCTTTCTTGATAGCAAGTGGGACCGGAATAAAATATCCTTATTTTTTGAGAAACACAGACATTTTTTTGGCTTTTTTGATAGATAGCAAGTGGGATCAGAAAAAAATATCTGTATTTTTTTGAGAGACGTACATACTTTTTTCTGGCTTTTACAGAAGTACAGAAAATTTTCTAGCAAGTGGGATCAGAATAAAATATTTGTATTTTTTGGGAGAAATACAGATTTTTTTCTGGCTTTTTTTGGTAGCAAGTGGGATCAGAATAAAATATCTGTATTTTTTGAGAGAAATTTAGTAAATTTTCTGGCTTTTTTGATAGCAAGTGCTATCAGAATAAAATATCTGTATTTTTTTGAGAGAAATACAGATTTTGTTCTTGCTTTTTGATAGATAGGACTTGAGACCAGAATAAAATATTTGTATTTTTTTTAGAGACATCAAATTTTTTCTGGCTTTTTTGATAGTAAGTGGGATCAGAATAAAATACCTCTATTTTTTTTGGATCAGAATAAAATATCTGCATTTTTTTGAGAGAAATACAGATTTTTTTTCTGGCATTATTTTTAAATATAGCATGTGGGATCAGAATAAAATATCTGTATTTTTGTGAGAGAAATACAGAAAATGTTCTGTCTTTTTTGATAGCAAGGGGGACCAGAATAAAATATTTGTAGTTTTTTAAGAGAAATACAGAAATTTTTTTTTGCTTTTTTGATAGCAAATGGGATCAGAATAAAACATCTATATTTTTTGAGAGAAATACAGAAATTTTAGTTTTATTTTGATAAATAGCAAGTGGGATCAGAATAAAATATCTGTTTTTTTCTATAGAAATACAGAAATGTTTCTGGCTTTTTTGATAGCAACTGGGACCAGAATAAAATATTTGTATTTTTTGAGAGAAATACAAATATTTTTCTGGCTTTTTGATATATTGCAAGTGGGATGAAAATAAAATATCTGTATTATTTTTTTAGTGCACAATTTGTATATTTCAAGATTTACAGAAAGCTCCTAACCTGTCCTTTTCACAATGCACTTCTCTCCCTGCTTCTTTCCTTCACACAGAACACAAGATGGAGTGTCTAACCCCTCCCTCCTTCCCTGTATATATGCCTGTTCTGAGATCTCTGCTGATTGGACTTCTGGGCCTTGCTGTGCATCCTGAGAGAAAATGATTCGCTCCCAGCCGCGGCATTCCCGCCTGAAAAGTTGCCGTTCCCGGTTTGAGGAGGACTGTGATATGTGTCTCTAGACACGGGTTGGGATTAGAGTGTCCTCAGATATAGAAGAGAAGACCTTCGTTAGAAATGGGAACAAATTAAGAGAATGTAATTTAAAGAATTTTGGGGTAAACCCGTTTGGACGGGGGATTTTTCCTGTCCATGTGCTCTTGAAGGCTAGAGAAACTTCCTCCTCTAAAAAGAGTGTTTCCAGATGAGAGATAATGTCTGACTCTAATGTAGGTAATGCGGTGGAGTCTATTCGGTCCTGCAAGGATTGTGAGGAGGTGTGTGTCAAGTCCAGTAAAGATTTGTACGGATCTGAATAATATTATTGGAACAATTGCAGGATGACCTGGAGTGTAGAGGATATGGTCCCCTGGGGGGGTGCAAAAAGAAGAAATGCAGGTTACTGCCAATCTAGGACGCAGCCCTCTCGCAAAGGCCTACCACAGTTGTCCCCATGTTGATATATTAGTTTCCCGGACCGATCTCTTTGTTTTTTTTGTGCCAGGTCATATAGCTGAAAGAGATACTTCCCAGCCGTGTTCAGCTCCAAAAAAATGTCTGGGGACATGTTCTGCTTATGTAGCCTTTTTGTTAAATAGGTTAGGGTAAGTGTCACTAGCCGGGTTCTCCTACTTTATCCCATATAATAATATGGTTGTGTGCCAAAGCCTTTATTGTCCAATGGTTGGACTATACAGTAGAAAATGGGGGGAAGGAAAGAAAAAGCAGACTTTTTGGGGCACAGATAAGTAGTTATATATAAAAACAGTGGTACATTTATTAGAATACACAAAATAATGTTAAAAATAGTACATTTAAAAGGTAAAACGACATATAAAGAGGTGTGGAATATTCACATAGTTCTATATAGATAATAAGGTTGACAAACTTGTATGGAAGCAAACGGTCACATAGCGGGTCCCAGCCCAAGGCGTTTCGCTCATATGGGCTTCCTCAGGGGATTAGGAAACCCTAAAACTATGATACTATGATAATAAATCATTTCAGTATACATGATAACTTCAGACTTATCAACTAGTTAATTGGATTAGGTACTGACTTGCCGTGTACAATGTGAAGATTAGACCAATTAGTATAAAGCAGTATATGGTTTATTGATCCAAGATGAACATTCCAATCAAAAGAGGCAGTTTGGATGCTCTATCAGTGGAAATAAATATATAGGAAGTACACGATTATTAAAGTAGTCTTAATAAGAGGAATACATTTATAAAGGTGAGTGTAAATATCTTACTTGGGTGCCTGTCGTATTGTGTAATAGTTTGCTGACGTGATGGTATAATTTAACTAACTTCATAAAAATAGGGTTTCTTGTGGAGTGGAGGGAAATCAAGTGATTATGCCGTAAAAGAATGAGAGGAACAAACCTTAATGTTTGGGAGGAAAGTTGGATATTAACTTGTTGGTATAAGAAAAAGTACTTACTATGGCCCTGATTCATCAATAAAATGCGCGTACGCTGGATAAGCGTATGTTCGCGCGTCCAGCGAGCCAGTCTCCCGCGGTCCGGAGCTGAGTGGTAGTACACGCGCCTTCACTTGCCAGCCGGATTCCTGCCTTGATAAATGAGCAATAGGGGTCGCGAAACTGCCAATTAAGGCGATTAGATTTCAGCTGCGCGATCAAGGATCATCTGTTAAGCTAATAGTGAGATCATAGCAAATAATTAGCGCACACCTGCTCTCTGTTCTGTGCGCATCTACAGTCCATTACAGGTCAATTAGATTCTTTAATACTTCATCTTCTTTTGGGTAAGTGTTACTTTTTTAGGTTACATTGTACTCATTACCAAAATTAATAATTTGTTACATTTGTTGCACTGTTTTCATACTTTTTGGTTTGCTTTGCAACACTGGAAACTAATTGAGATCCAGCTGTGTATATACTAGTTAACAGTTCATAATATGTCATCACACAATAGTATGAATTGTCAAGATTTGTCACCAAGCATTTGCGATCTAATTAAAATGTCATTGTAGTTTGGCTTGATAGAAATCAAATAATTGAAAAAAGGAATTTTGCCAAAGGTGGTTTAAAAAAACATTTCGTGATTTCACTTGTGTATATATGTCACTTCCTCTCATCAGCTTGGGAGTGGAGGAACATAAAGGTGGATTTCTCCTTTAACCAGAAGCAATATCATCCACGAATGTACTGTAGTCTGTGATGTGACATTCCAGAGGCTTGGCAGCACAGCAGAGGGATGTTATCGCCCTGTAAAGAAATAGATTACATTATTAGGATGTGTTAATCATGCTTTTGTTGTAACTACATGCTGCTGGATTGTATTTTTCATTCTTTTCTGGCTGCATAAGCAATGTTTGCCCAAATCTAAACTAAATTGCAGTCTGCCCTAGTTTGGCAATGTGTTTTTGTAAAGTGTCACATAAACGTCCAGCTCTTACACAAATATGTCTGCTATTTCATTTCCCAAACGATTAAAGTGTGCTTTCTATGACTTCAACTCCTAGGTTGGTTTGTAACCCAAACATTGTTGTAAACATATGGAAAAACTCACGCGTAAAGACATTAGCAATAAGTTCAGCTCTGACTCAACGTCCCTCTGCTGTGCTTTGGGAGCCAGAGGCAGGATGTTGATGTACCTCTGGCTCAAATTCCTCTGGAATGTCCCAGGTATCCCCATGGTGCAGGCACAGGTTATGCAGGACACAGCATGCCATGATGACTCGGGCAGCTTTCCATGGCGCGTATAGGAGCTCACCACCGGGCCGCGCCAAGCACAGAAACCATGCTTTTAGCAGCCTGATGGTTTGCTCCACAACCCCCCGACTTTTTTGCAGAGCCTTGTTGTAATTATACTCTGCTTCAGACGGGGGGTGATGCACAGCTGTCATAAGCCATGGAAGCTGCCCGTATCCTTTGTCAGCTGTAAAAAGACAAACATAAAACATGTTAGTTCTTGGTATAGTAAGTGTTCCGTGAATGCAGTGTAACACTGGAGTTTTTTTACAAAGGTTTCTAAGGGTTGTGCTTTTCGGTCACTTTATTGCTTTTTGGTTGTTAGGAGACATTGTTACTACTGACTACCACATGGAAGTACTGTGAGCTGTGAACATTGTAATTATACTAGGCCTTCCGGGAATATCTGAAAGTTAGTTCTTCCCCCATGCTCCCAATATTGTACAATATTTATAAACTATTTGCTAAATTAGATGTTAGCACAAAATATGACATATATACAATATAGGTCATAGCCTGGCATTCTGACAATGGAAAGGGACATAGCAACATAATTGGTGTCTTTAGGATTTGACTTCTGTTAGTTGTATTGCATTAATGACATTATACACTACCTATTAACCAGCCCTCAGGCATTTCTCCAGAGATGAATTTCTGGTAGAGGGCTGTCTGACGCAGGATATAGGCATCATGGCATGATCCTGGGAAACCTGTGAGTGCACTCATGATTCTCCTGTTGGCAGACTATTTGTACATTCAGCTCGCCTGAAGAAATCCACCTTTACCTTCCTCCACTCCTGAGCTGTTTGAGGAAAATGAATATATAGTGGGACAAGGTCTTAAATGGCATTGATGACCTTCGTAAAAACCCTGGAAACTGTAGGCTGGCTTAGTCCACAAATTAAGGCCGAGGAGGTTTGGAAGGAACCCCTTCCTAAAATATACAGAGTGGTCATTCCTGGCACTGCCTGGCTTATCTTAGTTTTTGTAGCAATTTTCTCTTCCAGCAAGCTGTACAGGTGATGTATGATCTGGCGAGACAGGCGGAAATGCCTTTTGACATCCTGGTCACGCAAACTTTCCAGGGGTACCCAGACCGTTTGTGAAGTATGAGCTTGCTCCTCTGGTTGCTGTTGTTGCTGCTGCTCTTCTTCTGTTATGACAAGGAATGTGGAGTTTAATGTCACAACAGCAGTTGTAAAGATCAACTCTAGTTCGGATCCAAATTCGGATCCATAACAACAGCAAACAAAATCCTTGAACCGGCGCACATTTGAATACGTGTGCGCTTATGTGTGCGCCTGCGTGCGCATGTACTAAATCCCTATAAATTTGCACAGTTTCTTAGCCATTCTGGTCATGCAAACGACAACTTTGAGAAAAAAAAAAAGAAAAAAACGGAAAAAGAACAAAGGCTGCGACAAGAAGTAAGAATACACCATCTACTTTATTCCTCCAAAAAATGTTTTGGGTGTGTTGTCCCATAACTCTTTTAGTTTGTGACTTCTAGTTACATGGAGCCAAGGAGAATGGCCACCACCACTGCCACCACCACCACTACCACTATTGCTGCTGCTGGCGGCCCCACCACCACCACCAATACTGCCCCAGGGTCTTCAGTCCATAGACCAACAGGCAGCTCCCTCAGGCCAGCTAGGTTGCTCTGTGAAGCAGACCAAGTAACATCTAGGCCCCTGGTCCCTCAACCTGGCACCTCAGCCAGTATGAGCCGGACCAGGGATTCTGCTTCCAGGGCAACCAGCTTCACTCCTGAGCAAAATGCAGCCCTCATGGATTACCAATGTGAATTGATTTTTGCATTTTTGTGGGATTGCAACAGTTTAGTCATTAGCATTGAGAACAAAAAAGCATTGTGTTTTTACTTATTTATGCTTCGGGGTAAAATGTGAGATCATTTTTGGAAAATTACCTCTTTGGTGTTTTTTTACCTTCTTTTGACTTGCATTAACAATGTGTGTATTTCAATTTTTTTACAATAGTATGCCCTGGGACGCAGCGGTAGCCTCCTGCCCTCTGTGCTCGGGGTGATGTGGATGTCACCGCATCGAGATGACACTGGGCTTCCTCCTGGTAAGATGAACCATCATGGTATAATGGTATATCTTGTTTGACATTGCTCACGTGTCTCTCATCATGTTTATAACCACACTCATGTGTAATATGAGTGTTTCATTTCACACATTTTTTGCTCTGGGAGTGGTATGTTTTGTGGTTAGATTTGTTCTGAACATCTTTCTTTGTATTTGTAACCAAAAATGGTGAAAGTAGTGTGAGAATGTGTTGAATTGCAACATATGTTACAAAAGTTGATTCTAAGGTTTAGCTTAGAGGCAATCGCTTCGGCCACCCCCTCTCCTTCATCGGAGGACTCTGGCTGCAAATGTTGAGCAGCCGGCTCCTCCTCCCCTGGGGATGGCACCTCCTCCTCAACTGCCTCCTCCTCCCCCAGGGATGGCACCTTCTCCTCCACTGGCTACTCCTCCCCTGGGGATGGCACCTCCTCCTCCACATCCTGGGGGATGGCCAGTCACCTGTGTGGCCGCTGGATTATGTGCAGCTCGCATGAGGGAGAATCGGCTGTAATAACAAAATCAAATATACAAAATTATTAAGGGTAGTAAAATATAGGAAGTGAAAAACAAGTGAAAAACAAACAGTTCTAGGCTAAACAATACTACTACTACAAAAAACAACAAACATTCTAAAACACCACTCCTTAACAAGAGGAAAAGACAAAATGCTAAATTTACCAGACAGGATGCGGTCCCCCACTTCGCGCACCAAATCTGGTCTTCTCTGCTTTAAGTCTCTCTAAACGTGTTAGATATGTGCGACTGTTGGGCGCGTCCCTGCAGGGGTCCACAGCCTGTCTGCCAGCCTCTCCGCGGTTACAAAAATGGACCGCTGCTGGTCATATCTGTGCCGAATCATTGTCTAAAGAAAAAGAGAAACAAAATGTGAGTTATTTTGACAACAACCAAACACCTCTTAAAAAGAAAAAAAAAGTGATAACTAATTCATTGACTGATTGATTGATATATTTTCTGTTGCAAATTGACATAGTTTGGTTGCAATTGTAAACTGTTTGTTTGTTAATATTGTATGTAGATATATATGGGTATACCATTACTATTACTAAGAAGCTTCCAGTTGCCACCCCACTAAGCTTAATCCTGTTTAAACCACTGTAAAACCAATAATTGTGCTCCTAGATAAACTAGGTAAACTCTGTTTATCTGTTTTTAGTGAAGCATTAGTAAGTGCCAGACATACATACAATCTAGGGGCAAAATGTAAGCACTGTTGCACTGGGTCAGATAATCCAGCACATGTGGATTTATTTTGTTGACACGTGAAAAAAAAAAGATCTATAAAAACAGTGGAGAAATACAAAACACAGAAATATCTATGCGAGACAGTAGAATAATGTGCCTTCACCAAAATCACGATTGTGGTCTCAGCTAGGCAGAGGACATTCTAGCAGAAGGCTTCCACTGTCCTCCGGACAAAGAAAGATAATTTCCAGCGTTGCGTGATAGCGAGGAGGCAAATTAGTGCTCTTCAAATGATCTACCTCTGATTGAGCTTAATGGGGTGGAATCATGAAGATTTTTACAAACCATACATACACACATCAAAATATGTGTATGTGGGGGGCGTGGCATGATGGCGGCAGAGTAGGACGCTGTTCCCTGTGCTCTGTGTCCCGCCTGGGGGTTTCCGTGTGTGTAAGCGCTTCAATGGGCCCCAAACCGAAGGGGGCACAGAAGAGACGCCCCAGAGGGGGCGATCCCTCCACCGAAGGCGAATATCAAGCTTCCGCGACAAGGTTCCAAAGCCGGAGCTCGATTTTTAGCAGCTCCCGACGGACAGGCACCGTCGGCGCAGTGCACTCAATCGAGGACTGGATCGCAGCAGGACCCATCAGGACACGGCCCAGATGCCTTCACACCTCAACCATTAGAGGTACATTCTGACTCCCCCACCCTTGTCCCCTGCATGATGCCCTCTTTAGACGCTTCTTCAAGTCATAGCCCTGCCACTTTAGATACCGAAGAAGAGTGGGACTGGAAGGCCCACTCACGTGCCTTACCCACCAGGCAGGATTTAGAATACAGTATAGGGCGCTTGGAAGCGAGCTGCAAGGCAGAGTTCCATGCTATATATGTGAATCCGTTCAACATTTTACCAGTGTCACCACAGCTCTACAAACCCAATGCCCTGATCTTTCTTCACAAGTAGTAGCCCATGCGGCTATTTTGGAAAGCCATGAGGCGCAAATTAATATGTTGTATCTGTTACATGATGACGCTGAAAACCGCAACAGGTGGAATAACATACGTATACGGGGTCTGCCTGAAACCATACCGAATTCAGAATTGCCCACTGCGGCCTACTCTATTTTTGCCAAGCTTCTTGCTGTTCCATCCGATGTTGATATAGAAATAGACCGGATACATAGAACCCTGAGCCCGCGCAGCGCAAATCCGCAACGCCCTAGAGATGTTATAAGTCGGATTCATTTTTTCAGAGCCAAGGAAAATATCATGAAAAAAGCCAGAGAATCTACAAATATTGAATACGCTGGGGTGCAGATACAACTGCTACCTGATCTCTCTAAACATACATTGGATCTCCGCAGGGCTCTTAAACCGCTTTTAACAGTTCTTCGCGAATGGAGCATCACATATAGATGGGGATTCCCCTTCCATCTCATCATCAGATCTGGAGGTGGAACCCTTGTTTTCCGTGAGCCATTTGACCTGCCTCACATTGTACGGGATCTACACCTTCCCGATATATTACCTGAATGGCCTACAGCGACTTCACTCCTCAGCAGCAAACCAGCGCCATTGCAAGCTCCTCCATGACCTCCGCCTGATGGTTCTCCAAGCACCTCTGCGGGTCATCTCTCTTCTTCTCCTCCTTCCACGACCTAGCCAGTTGAATCGACATCGCCAACAATTTTTATTGGATCTCTACATGTCATCAAAATTTTTCTTTTTGTATTTCTTAGGATACCATACAACCCCTTTTTTTTTTTTTTAAGTGCCAGACATACATACAATCTAGGGGCAAAATGTAAGCACTGTTGCACTGGGTCAGATAATCCAGCACATGTGGATTTATTTTGTTGACACGTGAAAAAAAAAAGATCTATAAAAACAGTGGAGAAATACAAAACACAGAAATATCTATGCGAGACAGTAGAATAATGTGCCTTCACCAAAATCAGGATTGTGGTCTCAGCTAGGCAGAGGACATTCTAGCAGAAGGCTTCCACTGTCCTCCGGACAAAGAAAGATAATTTCCAGCGTTGCGTGATAGCGAGGAGGCAAATTAGTGCTCTTCAAATGATCTACCTCTGATTGAGCTTAATGGGGTGGAATCATGAAGATTTTTACAAACCATACATACACACATCAAAATATGTGTATGTGGGGGGCGTGGCATGATGGCGGCAGAGTAGGACGCTGTTCCCTGTGCTCTGTGTCCCGCCTGGGGGTTTCCGTGTGTGTAAGCGCTTCAATGGGCCCCAAACCGAAGGGGGCACAGAAGAGACGCCCCAGAGGGGGCGATCCCTCCACCGAAGGCGAATATCAAGCTTCCGCGACAAGGTTCCAAAGCCGGAGCTCGATTTTTAGCAGCTCCCGACGGACAGGCACCGTCGGCGCAGTGCACTCAATCGAGGACTGGATCGCAGCAGGACCCATCAGGACACGGCCCAGATGCCTTCACACCTCAACCATTAGAGGTACATTCTGACTCCCCCACCCTTGTCCCCTGCATGATGCCCTCTTTAGACGCTTCTTCAAGTCATAGCCCTGCCACTTTAGATACCGAAGAAGAGTGGGACTGGAAGGCCCACTCACGTGCCTTACCCACCAGGCAGCATTTAGAATACAGTATAGGGCGCTTGGAAGCGAGCTGCAAGGCAGAGTTCCATGCTATATATGTGAATCCGTTCAACATTTTACCAGTGTCACCACAGCTCTACAAACCCAATGCTCTGATCTTTCTTCACAAGTAGTAGCCCATGCGGCTATTTTGGAAAGCCATGAGGCGCAAATTAATATGTTGTATCTGTTACATGATGACGCTGAAAACCGCAACAGGTGGAATAACATACGTATACGGGGTCTGCCTGAAACCATACCGAATTCAGAATTGCCCACTGCGGCCTACTCTATTTTTGCCAAGCTTCTTGCTGTTCCATCCGATGTTGATATAGAAATAGACCGGATACATAGAACCCTGAGCCCGCGCAGCGCAAATCCGCAACGCCCTAGAGATGTTATAAGTCGGATTCATTTTTTCAGAGCCAAGGAAAATATCATGAAAAAAGCCAGAGAATCTACAAATATTGAATACGCTGGGGTGCAGATACAACTGCTACCTGATCTCTCTAAACATACATTGGATCTCCGCAGGGCTCTTAAACCGCTTTTAACAGTTCTTCGCGAATGGAGCATCACATATAGATGGGGATTCCCCTTCCATCTCATCATCAGATCTGGAGGTGGAACCCTTGTTTTCCGTGAGCCATTTGACCTGCCTCACATTGTACGGGATCTACACCTTCCCGATATATTACCTGAATGGCCTACAGCGACTTCACTCCTCAGCAGCAAACCAGCGCCATTGCAAGCTCCTCCATGACCTCCGCCTGATGGTTCTCCAAGCACCTCTGCGGGTCATCTCTCTTCTTCTCCTCCTTCCACGACCTAGCCAGTTGAATCGACATCGCCAACAATTTTTATTGGATCTCTACATGTCATCAAAATTTTTCTTTTTGTATTTCTTAGGATACCATACAACCCCTTTTTTTTTTTTTTGGATCTCAGGTTGCCTTCAACATCATTTCTGGAATTTATATCTGCCATCCTAATTTTTTCTGTGTTTCTTGGGCTACTGAAGACCACCGTAACTCTTCTGACCTCAACTTGTATTACCACACACCGTGCCTATCCGAAAGAACAATCCGCTTCTGATTGAAGCCTTGCCTATGCTGCCAAGCATAACCGGACTACATCCGATCCTGTGCAAGATGTTTTTCCTCCACGGTGGGACTTTCCCTGTACTGGTAACTATGTTGAGCGTTATTTCTCTAGTGTTTATTGCTGCAGATTCTGCTGTTAGTTAGATTGCTATTCTTGAATGCCCTCTAGATCCTGTGGTTAATTATATCTAGGGCCCACTGGGGGGTGCACGAGCTATACTGCTCTCGCCTCCCTAGTTGTCCCTATTATGGGACCTGGGATGTTGTCTATAATTGTTTAGTATATTTGGCAAATGATAAGAGTTTGTTCTTACTTTTTATATTATTTATGGTTTTGTGGGTTCCCCCAGGCGGGAACCACATGTTTGTTTTTGATTGCTTGTTTGCCTTCCCCCACTTCCCCACATAGGCCTGCTGCCCTCTTGGGCAGTGATTTGGGATCTTTGGGGTCCTGCTTTAGTTTTTTCATTGCACGATTTTATAATAATGGATATGTGGCCCATTCTGCACCCCACTACCAAAGACTATATCTTTTTCTCCCACCCGCACAATATGTATTCTCGCATAGACTATATCCTGGCGAGCCATTCTATACTTGATTGGTGTCCTATTGCTTCTGTAGAGTCCTGCCCTTGGTCCCACCACTCTTCAGTGTCCCTCTCATTTCAGATTCCCCCATATGGGCCCTGGAGAATGGACATGGAGATGCAATAACTCTTTGTTTAAAGACTCTCTCTGTGCAAAATGTGTCTCTCTGTGACTCTCTCGATGCGATAACCAATTTTATTGGAGATCACGCCTTTGACCCCACTCCCCTCCCTATGCAGTGGGAGGCTATGAAAGCGGTTGTTTGAGGGGCTCCAATACAAAAAGGCACTAGGCTTAAAAAGATCAGATCACAGGATATAGCATGTACATCCGATAAAATTGGCTCCCTGGAACGCCTGCATAAACAAAACATGGCCCCTGCTGTATTTTTAGAATTGACTGCTGCTAGAACCCATCTCTTGAAACTGTACGACTTGGCTCACCAACGCCACAGGGATCGTTTCCGTAAATTGATCTACCAATATGGGGATAAACGTGGCAGACTACTGGTGAGGGGCCTTCACCCGCGCACATCCACCACATAAATTCCATCCATACACGCTCCTGATGGCAGGTTGACATCTATCCCCAAAGAGATTCTGCAAACTTTTCGTAAACATTATGCGGAGCTCTATCAAATAAGCCCTGTTCCAGCTACTCCTTCCTTTCTACAGGAATACTTAAGTAAAACAGCCCTTCCAACATTGAATTCTGAGGTGATTTCTCAACTGGAATCCTTGTTTACGGAGGAGGAGGTATCTGCTGCCTTTCAGGCCACCCCCGACCAGAAAAAGCCCTGGTCCAGATGGATTCACTCCACGGTTCTATAACCTCCAAGCTTCTAATCTTGCCCCCTTCATGACCAAAGTGTTTTTTTCTGTTTCTGCGGATACGCCGTTTCCATCACAAAGTTTAGAAGCGCGTATTACGGTTCTTCCCAAGCCTGGCAAAGACCATACGGTTTGCTCTAATTATAGACCTATATCATTGATTAATGTGGATGCAAAAATGTTTTCCAAGTTGATTGCCAATAGGTTGTCCCCACATATGCTATCATTGATCCATAAGGATCAAACAGGGTTTATTTATGGAAGGGAAGCCAGGGATAATAGTATTAAGACTCACCTGCTGACCCAATTTGCTAAATCTTCAGGCACCCCTTACTGTCAATAGAAGCCTTTGACAGGGTTAGTTGGCAGTTTATGTACTTGGAGTTATGTCAGGTGGGCCTGGGCCTCTGCATGGTCTCTAGAATCGCAGCAACCAATTCTTTTTTAATCAAGAATGGCACGAGGCAGGGTGCCCTCTCTCCCCTTTACTTTATGCCTTAATTATGGAACATTTGGCTGTGGCTTTGTGCCCACAATCCAGATGTAAAAGGGATCCAGGTTGGTGATACACAATATAAAATTTCTTTATACGAGGATGACCTCTTTTATATATATATAACATCCCCTCATATCACGATACCCTCCATCCTGAGGGAACTTGATGAATTTGGTACACATAGTAATTTCAAGGTCAACTATTCCAAATCTGAAATTCTTAATGTTACCTTGGACTCTACTCAAATGTCAGCTATGCGTTCTAATGTGCCTTTCCGGATTTGCTCTGAGGCCATTAAATATCTGGGTATAATGGTTCCATCGGATCCCTCCAAATTGTTCTCCCTTAATTATTCCTCAATGTACAGTAAACTTCAATCTGACCTTCAGAAATATGACTCCCTGCCTCTCTCCTGGTTTGCCCGTATAAAAGCTTGGTAGTGGAAGCACATAAGGGGGTTTCCTCCTTTAACCAAAAGCAATATCCAATGTATATCTTCCAATGCCCAATCCACTTTGTGCCAAACATTTTCTTGCTTTTTCATCCCTTCAGGGTGTTTTTGCAGATTTGAATGGCATTTTAGATGTTGGCCCACTATATATAATTGACTTACTCCCTTCAGCTTGGTAGTTGAAGCACATAAAGGTGGATTCCTTCTTTTAACCAGAAGCAATATCCTCCATCAATGTTGCTTGTAGAAAAGCCCATGATATCCGAAATCATAGGAAGAAATAGGCAATCTTTGCAATGTGAGGCAATATGGTCCAAAAAGCCTATTTCTTCTTCTAATTTCTCTTTTCTATGTATATG
The DNA here is from genome assembly GCF_032062135.1 of Pyxicephalus adspersus. Classification (NCBI taxonomy): domain Eukaryota; kingdom Metazoa; phylum Chordata; class Amphibia; order Anura; family Pyxicephalidae; genus Pyxicephalus; species Pyxicephalus adspersus. Next base: position 16,347,100 of record NC_092869.1, read on the forward strand.
TACATATATACACACATCTAAATTCAAACATACATGCTTGGCTTTATGTGCACTTATGTCTATACATACATGAGTGCATATGAAGCAAAACATGCAATATACAGAAATCCAAACTTACCTTAATGAGGACTGTGCAAAAGTGCATTTTTCAACTGATAGAACAGTTCAGGCGCACAACTATGAGCTACACGCGCCTGAACTAAAAGCGCACAATTATGCGCATCAAACAACTGAGTTTTATTAAGACAATTGTGCTGTTTTTAGCCTTACAAATAATTCAGTGAAAGGAACAGAAAAAAAAAAAACACACACACACACACACACACACCACTAAACTTTACACTAAATGACAAAAAAATTTAAAAGAACAAACAAACCACATACACCCACACTTCCATGTAAAGCCACAATAGTTAAAAAATGGCCCAACATTTAAATATTGCATTCAAAATATACTTACCAAACCAATATGCAATTTTGCCCTATCAAGGGTGGAAAAATGGACTAGAAAATCTTTATGCAGGTCCAATTGAAAAAAAAAAAAAAAGCCAATTTTGACAGACTGCACAAGTGCTAATTGCAATGGAATTTCTATCCCCTGTGCGTTTAAATTTGAGCATATATAAGGGTGTGGTTTAACTTACTTTTTCTTTTTGTCTTTTTCTTTTCTTGGAGGGGCTGTTGTTTTGTGTGTTATCCTAATTAATCTATGTTGCTGCATTTCATACTTTGTTTACCATTTAGCACAATAGCTTCCTTTTAATTTTTTTTTTTTAATTTGAATTTTTTTTATGTCGATTTTGCAATTTTGAAGTCAATTTTAATGCTATGTTATTGTGTTTGTGGCCATATTGTTTGATTGCAAAATTCTGCCTTTATAACTACTTTTCAATGTTTGTCCTGCATAAATATTTTCTAGTCCAGTTTTCCACCCTTGATAGGGCAAAAGTACATATTGGTTTGGTAAGTATTTTTTAAAAGCAATATTTGTTGGGCCATTTTTGAACTATTTTGGCTTTACATGGAAGTGTGGGTTTACATGCGTTTTGTTTGTTCTTTTGAATTATTTTGTAATTTAGTGTAACGTTTTTAGTGATGTGTGTATTTTTTTTTGCTTTGATGTTTTTATATTTTATTGTGACCTTTTAGCAAATGTTTCTTTTGAAAAGTTGTTTCTAAAATGTTGTTGTTTGTTTTTTGGGGTTTGTTATGGGATCTCCTTTCCAATCTCCCAGGACACAGTTTATAAAGACAATTGTGATCATTTTTAAGCTGTTCCTTCCTCTGAATTATTTGAAAGACTAAAAGTAAGCCAATTATATATAGTGGGCCAACGTCTAAAATGCCATTCAAATCTGCAAAAACACCCTGAAGGGATGGAAAAGCAAGAAAATCTTTGGCTAATCGCGCAGCTGAAATCTAATCGCCTTAATTGGCAGATTCGCGACCCCTATTGCTCATTATTATCAAGGCAGGAATCTGGCTGGCAGTGAGGAGGCGAGTGTACGAGCGCACTCGACTCCGGACCGCGGGAAACCGGCTTGCTGGAAGCGCGAAAGTACGCGCGACCAGCGAGCGCGGATTTCATTGATGAATCAGGGCCAATGTGTACAGAAGACGCCAGAGGAAGATGGAAGAAGACAGGAATCACAGCGCTGGATGACGTGGGGAGCTGGCGGATAAGGTAAGGCTGTATTTACTAACCTTCCCATAGGTTTACCTACCTGACTGACTACCTGAGTGTGACTCAGGGTTATCGCTAGGGAGGTTAAAAAGAACTACTTTAAGTACCCAATTGTTCTAAACAAGGGAAATAGTTGGGGAAAGACAATTACAGTCTTAAACATTCAAGTTGGTCTATGGTCTTGGAGATGGGTTATAATCTATCCAGGGTGTAACCAAAAAGTAAGCATTATGTATTGTTTTGTGGACCAAGGGCCAAGTAAGATTAGTAGGTAGTGTGGTCAGTATATAACGAAAAAAAGGAAATTAAAAGAAAATTTGGGTAAAGTAAATGTTATAAACCATATAAAACATCATAGTTTTATAATCAATGAACTGTAGTATTTCTGATCATTTCATTAATATGCAGAAAAACTCTTTGGAGCTACCACGGTAAAAACAAATAAAATAAATATTCATTCTATTCTGTGTTCTTTTTATATCTAAATACCTTATGTCTCTCACTTTCTCAGTGTCTGAGTTTTGTTAGCAACTTTCCTGATGATCAGGTAGACAAAAGGGAAACTCAGGCCCATTGCACATGGGAATGAGTTTGCTAAACATCCTCATTTATGAAATAACTGTGGTGGTGGAACCAAACGTCGGATCTCAGTAACCATCTAGATATAGTGGTTTCTTGTTTTTACCACATCATCATTCTGTGGGCACAACAGACAGAGACGGAGCCTCTAAGGGGCATTGCAGCTTGCACAATAGTGGTGTGAGCTCACAGAAGGGCCAAGGTGCAGAATCTAAGTAGCAGCCAAATCTTCCCCAGAGCCCCTAGTGGTGAGGATGTTGTGCTGCTGTGTGCTGCCAGGTTGCAGTCCTTGGGTGCACCAGGGTGGCCAAAATACCAAATCAATAGGCAAGAGATTAGTCAACAGTCTGGGGTCAAGGCAGACAGCAAGCAAGAGAGGTCAAGAACAAATCTAGAGGACAAGAATCAGAATTTGAGGAAATAGACATCGGTGACACTGGGTCACCACAGACACAGGGAAACACAGACGACACAGGAAGTGAAAGAAGGCACAGGTGACACGGGGGTCACTGCAGACACAGAGAAACGCTGGAACAACACAGGGGGACAGGCAGGAAAACAGGAAAATTTTATGGTAAAGTTTATAGAAGCCCTAACTAGAAATGATACTCTGATGGTCTTTTTTCTAACAATGTAGACCTTATAACAAATGTGCATATAAAAGGGAAACTTGGTAGTAGTGACCATAATATAATTTCATTTATTGTAAGTTTTTAACATGAAGCAAAAACTGAAAAAAAAAAATTTTAGGAAGCAAATGTTCCATTATTAAGGGTGACTCTTCATGACTTTGACTGGGAGATAATATTGTTCTCAAAAACCACAGAACAGAAATGGGAATTAGTAATACATTTAGGAGGCTAAAATGTATAAAAAGCCATTAGTAAAAAGAAAAGGGCTTTCCAAAAATATAAAAATGAAAGATTTCATTTGAAGAACAAAAGGAAATAAAATGTGCAAAACCCTTAGGAATTTTAGGGCAAACCCCCAAATTCTTAGGCATAACTCACCAAAATATGTCCATATTGTGCATATGTCCAATATGCACAAATGGACAACAGCTCCTAGATGAATCTCGCTGTGACAAATGTGAGCAAGTCGCCTTTCTGGTATCTCACATTGGTGAGCTGGAAAAGCGCATTGCAACACTGAAATCACTGGATCACCTTGAGAGGGGTCTCCTGCTCACTGAGCAAGCAGGTAATGGCTTATATGTGGAGGGTTGAGAGGTTAGTCAGGATGAACATGTAGGGAGTTGGGTTAATGTAACTAGAGGGAGTGGTAGGGGCACCCAGAAAAAGAAGGCCAGCCCTGTGTTTGACCACCCCAACATGTTTGCAAAGTTAAGTGAAGATGTGCAGGTGGCTAACCCAGTGGTGGCAACTCTAGATGTTACTGCTACCCCTAACAACCGGGAGAGCAGCACATCTAGTAGTGGTGGGGAGGGAAACACAGAAAGTAAAAGACAATTGGTTGTCATAGGGGATTCTATGATCAGGAGGACAGATAGAATAGTTTGTCGCCCGGATCCCTTCAACCGAATGGTTTGCTGTCTCCCTGGTGCCAGGGTTAGGCATGTGGTGGACCGAGTGGACAAACTACTGGGAGGGGCTGGACAGGACCCAGCTGTCTTGGTCTATGTTGGAACCAATGACAAAATAGCTGGAAGATAGAGGATCCTTAAAAATCAGTTGAGGGAACTAGGTTTCAAGCTGAAGAAAAGGACCTTCAAGGCTATGTTCTCTGGAATATTGCCTGTGCCATGCACAACACAGGAAAGGCAGAGGGAGCTTAGACAGCTAAATGCATGGCTTATGTCCTGGTAAAAGGGAAGGGTTTGGGTTCAGAGAGCACTGGGCTGACTTTACATTGGGGTACAACCTGTATGCCAGGGATGGTTTTGCACCTAAATGAAAGGGCGTCTGCTGTGCTAAGGGAAAGATTTAGGGGAATGGTGGAGGGATATTTAAACTAGGACAGAGGGGGGTGGGACAGTCAAACAAGGTGGCAGAAAGGTTAGTCAGGGGTCAGACACTAGTGGAGGGTGTATTGGGGATAGTTGGGGGGAGGGTTGTGGATAATTGTAAGGAGCTTCCTATGTTACAAACAAACATTGGATTGTGCTGTACTAATTGTATTAAAAAACAAAAGTATTTGGCAAACAGCGATGGAAAAAGCAGCAATGGTTTAAAGAGCCTGTTCACCAATGCTAGAAGTCTACAAACAAAATAGGGGAGTTGGAAGCATTAATGAGTGAGGAGGATTTTGACTTAGTATTGCTGAATCCTGGCTTTGTTCTTCGCATTACTGGGCTGGCAATATTCCTGGGTATACTCTCTTTTGTAAAGACAGAGTCAAGCCAAAGGGTAGTGGTGTCTGTCTGTATGTGAGAAGTGATCTAAAAGTGAATGTGAAAGAAGAAATTGCGGATGGAACAAGCGATGAGGTTGAGGCATTATGGGTGGAGTTGAATGTGGGGTTGAAAAACACACAACTAAATATTGGAGTCTACTATAGCCCCCCCCCCCCAGTGCTAAGGATGAGATAGAAAATCAACTACTAGCACAGATAGTGGTAGCAGCAAAAAGTGGAAGTGTTTTATTCATGGTAGATTTCAACTACCCTGACATTGACTGGAGAAATTCCACTACAGGAACAGCAAAAGGGAGGATACTTGTGAATCTAATACAAGATTATTTTAAAATACAGTTTATAGAAATGATATTCCTGCTGGACCTAGTTCTTTCTAACAATGCACAGCTTATGACAAATGTGCAAATAAAATAGAATCTGGGTAGCAGTGATCATAATATAATTTCATTTAGCTGTACACAGGAAGCAAAAACAGGAAAGATTAAAACATTTATTATTAAGAGAGCAAATTTTCCAATATTAAGGGCGGCTCTCTCTGACTTGGACTGGGAGACAACATTGTCCTCAAAGAACACAGAACAGAAATGGGAATGTTTCATGTCTGTTCTACAAAAGCACACTGAAAAATATAAGTGGGTTATAAGTTTAAGAGGCTAAAATTAAAACCTGTGGGGCTCACAGCTGATGTTAAAAAAGCCATAAGGAACAAGAAAAGGGAATTCCAAAAACTGTAGATTGCTTAAGGAAAAAGCTGAAAGCTGTTCTATGAGCACAGAATATAACTGGGTATTAAGGCTTTAAAGTAAAAATAACAGTGACTGTTGATCCAGGGAACATCCGATTGCCTCATGGAATCAGGAAGGAATTTTTTCCCCTGTTAAAGCAAATTGTACCAGGGCTTTTTTTTGCCTTTCTCTGGACCAGCTATGTCTTATAGGGTTTTACATCTGGGATGTGTTTATTTCCCTAGTGGATGAACTTGATGGATTTTTGTCTTTTTTCAACCTAACTTCTATGTAACTAAGTAATATAACTGTACAGTAGCATGTATAATATATATATAATAGAATTATATATATAATATATGAAGATGTATTTGTATTGGACTCAATACAGTTATTTTTAATGGAATCCAATACAAAATACTTAAATTTCTTTAAATTTCCCGCCATTCCTCCTGCCCACACGGACGTATGCAAGAGAGATCGTCTCTGCATTCGCCGGCTGAAGATCGAAGACGAAGGACTTGTTCCCAGGACCTTCGGGGACAAGCAGGATGCTGGGGGACGACAACAGAATAAGGTAAGTGGGTTTTTTTAAGAAGTTAAAGCGACCCCGAGCGTGACTTGAGATTACCGCTTTTTGCATGTTACACTCATTTGCATGAGTCACACTGGGAAAAACCGCTAGGGTGGTTAAAGGATGTCTCAGGGTTGGTAACTGGGGTTAAAGAAAAGGCAGATTTACTAAACACTGTTTTAGCTTTTTGAACAAAAAAAATGGCAATGTTCAAATTCAATTGCTAGTAGCAATGACAATAATGCAATGCCTTTAATGACCCACAGTGGCTAAAAATTGATATGATTTAGAAACAGGTGGACAAAATTAAGGTTGACAAAGCACCAGGACTTGATGAATTACATCCCTATGTCCTCAAAGGGCTGAGCTCAGTTACTTCAAAGCCATGGTTTCTAATTTTTAGAGACTGGCATGGTACCAATAGATTAGCTTAAGGCAAATGTGGTTCCTATCTTTAAAAAGGAAGCAAAGTCATTACCAAGTAACTACAGACAAGTTAGTTTAACTTCCATAGTTGGAAAGGTCCTAGAGAATTAGATAAAGACCCAAATAGAGGGGTTTCTGCTAGAATTTTTTTTAACCACAGTTGCTTGTACACTATTTGTGTGACATACAATAATTTATCCGACATGTAAAATGACAATAAATAGATAAGGAATATTAACATGACTTGCATTCACTATGCACAGCTGGTTGAGTCTGATAACAATTATGTTATATTTAAAGAGCATATAAAATCTTTTTTCTAAATAAATTTAGAAAGACCCTTTGCAGGAAACAGATACTGTACATTATTTGTGGATACAAGAGTTGAATTAGTAAGCATTATTTTCAGTCTTTTTGATAATTATTGCTTATAGTTTGTTAAAGAAAATCTGTCAGGAAAGAAAATATTTTCTGTGTAGCCTATTTTGTGGGGGGTTGGACGTTACTATTTAGTCATTTTGTTGCATTTACTTAATATTTACACAATACATATTTATGATTTGCATGCTTTTTTGCATTTTCTCATTGTGTATATACAGTTAGGTCCATAAATATTTGAACAGAAACAATTTTTTTCTAGTTTTGGTTCTGTACATTACCATGATTAATTTTAAATGAAACAATTCAGATGCAGCTGAACTGAAGACTTTCAGCTTTAATTTAGAGGGTTGAACAAAAAGAATGCATAAAAATGTGAGGAACTAAACCTTTTATTTATACAATCACTTCATTTCAGGGGCTCAAAAGTAATTGGACAATTTACTCAAAGGCTATTTCATAGGGTGGTGTGGGCAATTCCTTTGTAATGTCATTATCAATTGAGCAGATAAAAGGCCTGAAGTTGATTTGGGGGGGGGGTGCTTGTATGTGGCAGACAACAATGCGTTCAAAGAAGCTCTACGTGCAGGTGAAACAAGCCATCCTTAAGCTACATAAACAGAAAAAACCCATCCGAGAAATTGCTACAATATTAGGAGTGGCAAAATCTACAGTTTGGTACATCATGAGGAAGAAACAAAGCACTGGTGAACTCAGCAACGCCAAAAGACCTGGACATCCATAGAAGACAACAGTGGTGGATGATTGCAGAATCATTTCCATGGTGAAGAGAAACCCCTTCACAGACACCAAGTGAACAACACTTTCCAGTAGGTAGGGGTATTGATATCCAAGTCTACCATAGAGCGAAGACTGCATGAAAGTAAATACAGGGGGTGCACTCCAAGGTGCAAGCCACTCATAAGCCTCAAGAATAGAAAGGCCAGATTGGACTTTGATTAAAAACATCTTAAAAAGCCAGCACTGTTCCGGAAAAAAACATTCTTTGGACAAATGAAACCAAGATAAACCTTTACCAGAATGATAGCAAGAAAAAAGTATGGAGAAGGTGTGGAACAGCTCATGATCCAAAGCATACCACATTATCTGTAAAATATAGCAGAGGCAGTGTGATGGCTTGGGCGTGCATGGCTGCCAGTGGCACTGGGACACTAGTGTTTATTGATAATGTGACACAGGACAGAAGCAGCCGAATTAATTCTGAGGGGTTCAGAGACATAACGTCTGCGGAAATCCAGCTAAATGCAGTCAAATTGATTGGGAGGCCTTTCTTATTACAGATGGACAATGACCCAAAACATACAGCCAAAGCAAGCCAGGCGTTTATTAAAGCAAAGAAGTGGAATATTCTTCAATGGCCAAGTTAGTCACCTGATCTGAACCCAAATGAGCATTCATTTCACTTATTGAAGACTAAACTTCAGACAGAAAGGCCCACAAACAAACAGCAACTGAAAGCCACAGCAGTAAAGGCCTGGCAGAGCATTAAAAAGAAGGAAACCCAGAATCTGGTGAAGTCCATGATATTAACAACAGGCTGACATTGCCAGAAAAGGGTTTTCAACCAAGTATTTGAAATGAACATTTTCTTTTCAGCTTTTTCATTTGTCCAATTACTTTTAAGCCCCTGAAATGAAGTGATTGTGTTAAAAATAGGCTTTACTTCCTCACATTTTTATGCAATCTTTTTGTTCAACCCACTGAATTTAAGCTGAAAGTCTGCAGTTCAACTGCATGAGTTGTTTCATTTAAAATTAACTGTGGTACTGTACAGAACTAAAATTAGAAAAAAGTTGTCTCTGTCCAAATATTTATGGACCTAACTGTATGTATAGTGATCATCATGCACTTTCTCTGCTGTTTATATTGCTTTCTTTGAGATCTTATTTTTTACCCCTCAGAGAAATGCAATTTATGTGACAGCCAGGGGGTACATTTTCTTACTACTACATCTTTAGGTCACTACATCTCCCCGTTCCTGAGAAATTAGGGTTCACATAACGTAATTGGCCAGATATATGTAACAGGATATTAGAGTATAACATCTATAGTTTTTCTTATTTTGTGATGGCACCTCAGCTATAAAATTTTAGGGGTAGTTAACCACAAGAGTCCCCTACTAATCATACATTTTAATATAGCTACAGCTCCCCTTTTAGGAGAAAATGGGTTTCAAAGAACATAAGCAGACATTTATATGTGAAAGGGCACTATGGTGTGGAAGGAGTGATACATTTTAGTGGCGGAGGGGTAGCAACAAGAGCCCCCACCTATCCTAAATTTTCCTTTTTACTGTTAAGGAGGAATTGGAGTTCACAGAAGGCCAGCTATGTGTGACAGGGTAGCATGGTATGACAGGTATATTTTATTGTATCTTTTGATGGCTCCGTAGTGATGAAATGTTAGGGGGAGTTCGCCCCATAGGAGTCCTCCACTTGTAGTTATATTTCCCTTTCTTACAGAGTAATTGGGGATCATAGAGAGTAAGGATATAGCTATGTGTGACAGGGTAGCGTGATATGATAGGTATAACATTTTAATGGGGAAGGGGGGGAGGGGGAAACGAGTTTCTTTCTGGCTCCCATATTTCCAATTACTAACATTCCTCTGTTCCAGAGAAATTGAGGTTCACAGAAGGTAGGTGTCTAGCTACTGTATGTGTAAAAGCCACCCCACCAGCCGCTTAGTCCTGCACACTGCAACGTCTGCAGATTTGACTCTAGGTGACAACGAGTGGTATTGAAGGTCCCCCCCTAGGCAGGGTTTTATGGCATGTGAAAGGTATAACTGTACTGCAACCTCACTGCCAGTCTGAATGCAGCCTTGAAGTTTTGTGAATGAACAAGTAAATATTTGGGGCACCACAGCACAAAGTGAATTGACAGTACATCAATGCTTATTGCCATAAAGGTGGCACCCAGGGATCCCTAACATGCAAACTAAATTTGGGAATCCTGGTCTTGAAATAGCTCCCGCTTAATGTGAAAATATCTCTGATTGTTATTAGGGTTTTATGCTTGGGACCCCATATCTTGTTAGGCACCTGATGGTCCCCATATCTTGGGAACTTGTTAGGCACCTGAAATGTAGTTTTGTACCAACTCTAATGGTTACCTATGTATCCTGAAGGTTTCACATTTCTGTGACAATCTGTGTTGAAGATATGAAGGTTTATACATAGGGTAATGAAAGCTGCATGGACACAGACACAGCTCTCATGCTGCTGCTGGGATTAACTCACAGTACAAGGTGGGCAGAGAGCAGACACAGCTGATGGCTGAGGTCTATATTACACACTCACTCCCAGGGAGCCCACATTGAGCATGCTCAGGAAACTCCTTTTCCTGGTAGCACAATCTCTTTAAGAAACATAGGTGATGCAGGCGCCCCATCTGAAACAAGACAACGACCAGAGAGAGCAGAGAGGGGATGAGGAGAGGGCTGGAACTGGCAGATCCATGGGCTTGATGTGGACCATGGGCGTTATGGCGATCTCATATTGATCCCAGACCAATTTTCCCTCTTTCTGATAGCTTCTTTTTACAGCGCTGCAAGAATGTAACACACGCAGCTTAATGGGTGGTTAGGTCACTCTCAAAACTTTATTGTTTGCACACAGTTTATATAAGAGTTCAAACGCATGATCAGTGCATGATCACATGACTGCAGACAATTAGCAGACATGACAGATGTCCTTGTGATTTTCTTAAAACAAGATATTTTTGTCAAAGTAACAGATATATGGCCGTAGGAGGAAAGGAAGAATTTCAAGGTGGGGGGAAGGGGGGAAGTGGACGCTAGTTTACTGATAGGAAGAGTGCAACTAGTTTCAACATAATTCAATCATCTACAAAACATAACAAAAGTACAAAAATAATTAACTTCAAGAATCAGCAAAATTCCTCAGCTCCTTTCAATTACCTCTTTTTATCCTTCAACAAAGGATAACTACTTGACCTCATACCTCCTTTACATAAAAATAGACAACTTAAGGTACTTGGGCATACATAACTTGAGGAAGCCGAGTGATTCTCCATAGTACTGTCATCCTACAGTGGGGTATTTCAGAGGGGTTACAAGTCATACGGTAACATACATCTACCTGGGTATTATTTATAATATGTGTAAATATCATAAATTTTTCCACCAGGCTATCATAGGTTTTACAGTTGTTGCAAAAGTTATACAGGTTATGAGATAAACGTATATCACTTTCAGTAACATCAGTGTCATTTTAGATATTGCTAAAGACTCTAAGCAGTATGCTGACTGGAGTGGAGACAGCTATCAAACAAGAAGTTAACATATCTTGAGTACTATGCATATCAGATAAGAAAAAACTAGAGCTATTATATATTTGTTTGGCAAGACGTTCCCATATGTTACCATGGAAGTCAGTCTAATCACTATACTCAAATCCTGGCTGGTGCATAGACAGGTTAGAGTCATTCTTTAGGCTTTGGCTTGATTGGAGACAAATGAAGGGCAAATCTTGAGGGTGATAGTGGCAAGTTGTTGTGAGTTAAACAAGGCAGAATATGATCAGGCCTCCAAAACTGCAGACAAGCATCTGGACTTGTACTTGTGGATCAAGAAGCATCATCTTGGTGCTGGATGGGCAGTGCCTTCATCACTCTTGGTCAGCACGGCTGTTCTAGTGATGGCTTGCACGGTGACTGGACGTCCAAAGGGCGGATTCAAGGGTTTGTGCTTGTGCAGAGCTTTTACCAACACTACGTCTCTGGGCTTGAATTGGTGCGTCGGTTGATCTATAGGGAGAGGAAAAGAGAGAGAGATATCTCCGTAGTTGCTGTTCAATTTTTCAATTAATTTAGCTACAAATTGATCCTGAATTTGTTGTAAGTCCCCCGGTAGTAGGATTAGAGGTTCAAAGGGTGATAGCCTATTAACTGGATTGGCTATCATTCTTATTTCTGCTAGCACAGCTGGTAGGTATTAGTCCCACTTATAGAATGTCCCTCCAGTTGCTTTCCTAAGTTTGTCTTTCAATGTCCTATTCATCCTTTCTACTACTCCAGCACTCTGGGGGTGATATGGGATGTGGAACTTCCATTCTATATTCATCATTTTTTAAATCTCCTGTGTGACTTTGAAAGTGAATGGAGTGCCATTGTCTGAGCTTATTCTCACTGGGCATCCAAATCTGGGGATGATCTCCTTGCATAGTATCTCAGCTACTGTCCTTGCATGTTCTTTCCTGGCTACAAAAGCTTCTACCTATCTGCTGAATTTATCTGTAATCACTAACATTATCTGACATCCATTGGAAGCCTTTGGCATGTGTGTGAAGTAAATTTGTTACTCTTGAAATGGACCCTGTGGTGCTAACAAATGTTCATGTTGTCCTGCTTTCTTTCGTTGCACGTTATTTCTAGCACGCTAAACAACGGGAAAGTATGACTTGTTTATGTAATTTCTTGTGTTGTGGTTTAATGCTTTTGTGTCCCATACCGTGAATATGAAAAATAATAGGGGTACTGCTATTTGGGGCAGCCCCAATATCTCTCCTTTTGGCCAGATTCCAAAGAATTCTAAGGTCAATCCTTCCTTTTCCCAGAATTCAATGTCCTATGAAGTGGTGAAGGACTGTAATTGTGTCAGAAGTGTGTTGGTTTCAGTGGAAGCTGGGATGGCAAGCAGAAGAGCATCAGGGGGGCTAGTGGTGGGTATGGTAGACTGAGCAGCGGCTTCGGCATGAAAATCTGCTAGTCTGTTGCCCCTGGCATTGAAGGAATTGGAAGAAGTGTGTGCTTTACATTGGCAATGGCTATTTATTTGGGGAGGTGAATGGCTTGTAAAAGTTTTGAAATTATTGCGGAGTGCTGAATAGGTTTTCCATCAGCTGTGGTAAAACCTCTTTGCTGCCAAATGGCTCCAAAATCATGTACGACACCAAAAGCTTAGAGGGAGTCATTGAATATGTTTACAGCTTTTCCTTCCATAATTTTACAGGCTCTGGTGAGTGCTATCAATTCTGCAGCTTGGGAAGAGATTAGTGGGGCGGCTTCAAGGACTGTGTCAGGGAGTTGTACCACGGCAAATCTAGCTAAATAAGTTTTGTCAGAGGGTTGCTAACAAGACCCATCTACAAAAACATCTTCTGCTAGAGGAATGGGTGTTGTGGATAAGTCTGAATGTGGTGTTGATGTGTTATGTATTTCAGTGATACATGAGTGTGATTATGGCACTTCATCCTCCCTCCCTTTAGGACCCAAGAGGGCATTGAAGCACAGTGACAGGACCGCTGGTAGCAGGAGCATATTTTACACTTAATCCTGCAGTGGATGTTAGGATCTTCATAACCAGACAACCTTTGTGCTGTTGTGTTGAGTGGTTAAATTCTTAGGCAAGTGTAGTTCAGCATGGGATGTGTATCGTCTCGTGACCCAAAGTTAGAAGTGTGACACTTTCTATAGCCATTGCACATGCTGCCAGCACACGCAGACAGGCTGGCATGCCTTGCACAGTAACAGGCAGTGTCTTAGAGACATATGCCACAGGCCTCCAGGCACCTGAGCAAGCACAGCAGCCATGGTTTTACAATTCTCTCTTGCATACAATACAAATGGTACATTGAAATTCAGCATTCCCAATGCAGGGGCAGAGGTCAGGGATTCTTTTAACACCACATATGCTTTAGTCATTTTATCAGACCATTAAATGTTATTAGGGGCACTGGGGCGGAGCTGTGATTCCCAAAACGAGCAGTCAGGAAACCAGTGTCTGCAAAAATTGATCATGCCAAGAAAGCTGAGCAGCTAGTTCTTTGTCTGTGGGCAAGGCAGACTGGTAATGGCATGTAAACAGCTGGGGGCTAGCAGCCAGGATCCCGGGGTTAAAAGAATTCCCAGGAATGTGACCTGTTGCAGACAGAACTGAATTTTTCCTTCCTTTCCCCAAAAAACACAACAATGAAACAGTATCCTTCTGACATGCCTCCTGCCACAGGCTACACAACAATAGATCAATACATACTGTAATAAAGTTGAACCATGCTGCGGCTGCCAGTTGGCAAGGACCTGCTGGAGGGCAATTGAGAAAACTGCCGGTGAGTCAACAAAACCATGGGGCAAGCGACACCAGGTGTATTGCTGTCTCATGAAAATGAAAGCCATAAGGGGCTGAGTCTCAGGCGATAATGGTATGGAGAAAAATGCATTGGCCAAATCAATAACACTCTAAAATTGGGTCTCAGGCGGTACTGCTGTAAGGATGGTACTAAGATCTGACATGACTGGTGTCAGGGGCGTAACCAGCTCATTGATGGCTCTGAGATCCTGTGTAAAACGGTATGAGCCATCTGGCTTTTTGACAGGATTCACTAGAGTATTGTAAGGAGAGCAGGTTTTCTAAAGTATGCCTTGCTGGCAGAAAGATTGAATCATGGGTGCTAAGGAATTATCCTTGTCTTAAGTTAAAGCATACTGCTTTTGGTATATTGATGTATGTGGTTTTGTGAGTGCTGTATATGGCGTGCAGTCCAGGAATCCACATGGTCCAGTAGACCATGTGTTGTCAGGAACTGGAAAATCCAAGGGCAGTTGCAAGGTTGTACTGACATTAATCCCTCCCTTTGGGTCAAAAACCAGTGATCCAATTAGGATCCAACCATCCCCACTGATCCAATTAGGTCTCCTACTAACAGGTTAACTGGACAACTAGGTAATACCTTGAATGAGTGATGTGTAATGTTCTCTTCATGTACTGTACATATGGGAATGTGGGGTGTGCATCTTGTAGGGGTGGTGACTCCATTTAATCCCACAGTGGGCCCACCAGGTGTAGATGGACCTAACCAGGATCGGAGGACAGAACAAGTCGCTCCTGTGTCTACTAAGAAGTCTGTCAGGAACTGCCCTACTTGTATTGTGATTGTTGGGTTTTCATCAGCCTGGTCAGGGATTTGTACCATAGTGGTGGTGGAGTCTTCCTGTGGGCATCCCTATGCTTGATATGGTTTGCCTCCCCATTGCATGGGGTACTTTGGGGCAGGGTGGTTGTAATTGTGAGCTGAATGTGGCTGCATTGGCGTCCTATGTGTTTGCTGCTGTACTGTCTGCTGGTGGTGTGTAGGGCAGTCCCTGGCCTAATGACCTTCCAGTCCACAGGCAAAACATGCTTGATTCATTCTAACATTTCCATATCCTCTATTGTCATTCCTGTCCTGTCTACCTCCTTTGCCTCTACCTTTTCATCTGTACCCTCCCGTTTTCCCTTAATAATGGAGTCCCTGAGCATGGGGTTTTGACTGTTTAGGTAGCTCAAAGCAACCTGCCGCGTCTTTAGTTAACAATTGTCCCATTATATCCTGCAGGGGTAATATGCTCCAATTATCAATAATCTAGCATGTTCAGGGATTAATCCATTAATCAGTGACTGTGTAAAAACAACATTCAAATCTCCTCCTAATCCTAAACCTGCCTCTTCCTTCCACACTTTCCTAAACCTTCAAGCATATTCACTTACTGTTTCCCCTGCTTTCTGTTTGCACGCTAATGCTGTGGCCATTGATTTTCTATCTCCATGTATCCTAAGAAATTCATTATGTACTTGGTCCCACATCGTTTTTGGGGTTAAGTACTCAACAGCGGATAATATGTAGCTGCTGCTGCTGGGTGATGTAGGACTAGTGGGGGGTGGTAATAATATCTGTGACTGTTTGGTCTTTGGTAAGAAGAGGAGGGGCTGAGGGGGAATCCTGTGTAACGGTTTGTTGCTCCAGGACTCCACGGACTGTATTAGACAGATATTGTGCTTGTAATCCTCATCCTCCTGTGTTCTTCTTTGTGTTTCTGCTGTTAGTTGTGGATATAAGGGTGTATACGGGGTGGAATAGAGGATTTTCAAAGTATACCAGACTTCTCCCCTAGCCTTCATGTATTGCCGGTCCCACTCGGGAACTCGTGGATCTAATTTATATCCCCATCCATCTCGATTACTGAGACACATTCCTAAGATACAACTAATATGGAATTTAGAGAATGATCCTTCCAGTCGGAAGGGGTCAGGGCATTTCAAGTTTTCAGTGTCATTTTTCAAATGTAATGTAAAAGGGTCAGTGTAAAAGTCTCCTGCTCTGCGATTTACAAACTCAACAGGAGTTTCCCCTGGAATAATATAAGGAATATCCTCATCACTGGGTGACATTGCTGTGGGTTTTAGTTTCTGTCTGATTTTAATGCCATTCTTTACATGTTTTTTATGTGGATCTGGGAGCTGTTCCTCCTTTGTGGAATTCCCCTTAAATTATAGTATAAATTACAGTATAAATATCAGACGGTTGTACACAGTTAGTGTTAGTTCAGTTAGTTCAGCAGGTAATTGCAGTGCTTGCTGATGTCCTGTTCCCAGGACCGCTTACAAAAACGCAGCTAAGGTCATGTTACTGCTTGCCGGAGGGAACCACAACAGTGAGGATTGACCCCTCCTCACCTTGGCAACCAGATTTGTACACAAACTTATCTTATATACAACATTTCTTACACGTCTAAATCATGCAACAAAATACTTATACTCTATAAATTAATCAGAAGCCATCAGTGTGCACAAATTCAATACAAGATTTCCCGAAACTTCCTAACTAAGGACCCAGTCCTTCTATGAGAGAGTCTACACTGCCACAGTGCTTAGATATCTACAATGACACAGGGGAAGGCAGAGGTAGAAAAGAAAATTTCTACTTACCCGATCCTGGTCTTTTTAAGGTAAGTAGATATCCCACTTCTGACACCAAACTGTTAAGGCAATCTCCTATTGATCCCAGATCAATTTTCCCTCTTTCTGATAGCTTCTGTTTACAGCGCTGTAAGAATGTAACACACGTAAGAAGAGTACAACTAGTTTCAACATAATTCAATCATCTACAAAACATAACAAAAGTACAAAAATAATTACCTTCAAGAATCAGCAAAATTCCTCAGCTCCTTTCAATTACCTCTTTTTATCCTTCAACAAAAGATAAATACTTGACCTCATACCTCTGTTCCTTTACAAACAAATAGACTTCAGTTACTTGGGCATACATAACTTGAGAAAGCTGAGTGATTCTCCGTAGTACTGTCATCCTACAGTGGGGTATTTACAAAAATAATTACCTTCAGGAATCAGCAAAATTCCTCAGCTCCTTTCAGGGCCGTAGGTTTGGCACACTTGCATTAGACTATTCTGAGTATAAATCATTATTCACTACTCTCTGGATTTGGTCTTTAAGCCAATTCCCTATCTATTTACTAATTGACATCTCCAAACCTATAGACCCTAATTTGCATAAAGCCTTCTGTGGGGTACTGTGTCAAATGCTTTAGCAGAGTCCAAGTACACTATATCAACTGCTACTCCACTGTCTACTTGTCTAGTGAGGAAGTGAGGACGTCAGCAGTAGGTCATTAGAAAAACAGAGAGAGTGGCTAGGGGAGTATTTTTTTTTACCAGGTCAGAAAGGTAAGTGGGACAAGAACTGTGGAGGGATTTGAAGGCAAAGCACAGGAGGTTGAATTTGATGCTAAGGTGAAATGGAAGCCAATGAAGAGAACAACAAAGAGAGGCAGCAGAAGAAGAGCAGTGGGAAGGATGAATGAGTCTGGCTGCTGCATTAATAATAGAATGTAGAGGAGAATGTCGGGTTAGTGGAATACCAGAGAGGAGGAGGTTACAGTAGTCCGGACGAGAGATAAGAGCGTGTACAACGAGTTTGGTGGTCACTTGGGACAGGTGGGCGGAGTTTGGAGATGTTGCGTAGGTGAAAGTGACAGGACCTGGAAATGTTCTGAATATGGGGGGTAAATGAGAGAGCAGAATCAAAGGTGATGCCAAGACAACATGCCTGAGGGGAGGGATGAATGACAGTGTTGTTAACAGTTAGGAATATGTCAGGGGGAAATTTGGAATTTGAGGGGGGAATGATGATAAGTTCTATTTTTATCCAAGTTGAGTTTCAGAAATCAGTCAGACATCCATGATGCGATGGCCGACAGGCAGCATGAGACCTTTTCCAGGACTGAGGGAGACAAGTCAGGGGTGGACAAATAGATTTGAGTGTCATCAGCATACAGATGGTACTGTAAAAAAACTGAAAGAAGCAATCAGACAGATAGAAAGCAAACCAAGAGAGAGCAGTGTCACTGATACCAATGGAGTGCATGATTTGTTTTAGAAGGGGCTGATCAACAGTGTCAAAAGCAGATAAAAAATCAAGGTGAAGAGGCAGGGAAAAGTTGCCTTGAGACTTAGTTCTGATGAGGTCATTGGTCACTTTAGTAAGGGCTTTTTTGGTGGAATGGGCAGCTCAAAAGCCGGACTGGAGAGGGTCAAGGAGAGAGTTAGTGCTCAGGTAATCGGTGAGTCTTTTGTAGACAAGGCGCTCAAGAAGTTTGGAAGCATATGGGAGAAGGGAGATAAGATTGTAACTAGAAGGTATGGAGGGGTCTAGTGGGGGTTTCTTCAGGATAGGGAGAATAATGGCATTTTTGAGGGCTGAGGGCTAGATACCAGCAGAAAGGGAGAGGTTGAATAGTGTAGTTAGGGCGGGGGCTATGGTGGAGGAATGGGCACAGAGTAGATCAGAGGAAACTGGGTCAAACAGACACGTAGTAGATGGAGATGATAAGGGAAGAGAGAAGACTTCATCCACAGTAACAGGACTGACGGAGGCCAGTGATGATTTACAGGTGAAAGGGGTGGATATGGTTGGAGTGGTTCAGTGAGCAGAGACATCATGTACGATTTTGTAAATTTTTTCTCTAAAGTAGGTGGCAATGTCTTCGGCAGAGAAGGGGATGTTGTGGGGGGAGCAGGAGTGGGGTTTATGAGGGAGTCAATTGCTGAGAAGAGGCTGCATGGGTTGGAAGCTTGGGAGGAAATGACAGCTGAGAAATACTTTTGCTTGGTGACAGTGAGTTCAGTGGTAAAGTGTTGTAGTCTGGCTTTGTAGTCTATTAAGTCAGCGCTGAGGCCAGATTTCCTCCACTTGCGCTTAGCTAAATGAACAGTCTTTTGTAGCTGTTTGGTGTGATTGTTGTACCAGGGTCGGTTTAGCTCGATAGGGGTAGCGGAAGGTGGCAGGGGCATCTTTATCCAGAGGCACAGAATAAGTATGGTTGAAACAGCAGGAGGTACAGGTGATCCAGGGATATCCACAGGCAGACAAGAACAGCACAGGAAAGTTGGCTGGGAACCAACAAACTGGAACAAAAAACGGCTAGGATGGTTAACCCCGAGATTTTTCCCATCCATACTTACCTGGTCCCCCTGTGCTCATCCAGCGTCGGGCTGGTTAAGAGGCTATTTTCTGATTGGCCAGCGGCATGAACAAAGTTGATAAAGCTTGGAAACAGAGGCACGGCTGGGCCGGGTTTAAGGGGAAAACAGAGATGAAACCTCAAGAAAAGGTGCAGACATATCTGTAGCTGGAACCCACAATCTCTCCTCAAGACCAAAACCTTTCCAGTCCATGAGATACATGAGCTTCTTACAAGAAAGCTTGGAATCCAAAATTTGATGGACTTCATATTTCTGAGAAGAATAGGTTGCAGGAGTAGCCAGTGGAGAGGAATGAGAAAAGCGGTTCAGGACCAACGGCTTAAGTATGGAAAGCATTGGGCAGCTTAAGATGTGGAGGAAGGCATAACTTATAACAAACTGGTTTAACCTTGGCAGAGATGGCATAAAGTCCGATGAAACGTGGAGCAAACTTTAGAAAAGGCAACTTGCAATGAATAATTCTGGTGGATAGCCGGACTTTGGAAAGGATGCGCCTTGCGGCGATGCCGATCCGCAAACTTCTTGTAACGGGCAGTCGACTGCTCTAGGTGATATGGTGTTGAAGCCCAAATACGGTTGAAGTCCCTCTGCAGGGCACAGAGTGCTGGTACTTCAGTGGAACAGGGTATAGGACATGGAATGCAGGGATGTTTGCCGTAGACAATAAAAAATGGAGACTCCTTAGTGCTGGTGAAAACATGGTTATTGTGAGCAAAGGCTGCCCAAGGTAGCAGAGTCACCCAGTCATCATGGTGAGCGGATACCAGGGCTCGAAGATATTGCTCCAAGGACTGATTGACTCTCTCCGTCTGCCCATTAATCTGTGGATGATAGGCTATAGAGAATTCTGCACAGATATTCAGAACTTCTTGGAAAAGAATGCGCATGGTCGTCTGGCACCAGCGGGGGTCTGGAGGAGAATTGCTCCCACTCCAACAGAGGACGCATCAACTTTGATGGAGAAAGGTTTTGTTACATCTGGCCTAACAAGTGCTGGACTGGAAAGAAAAGCCTGTTTGAGGGCCTGGAAAGCCAGAAAAGCCCCAGAGGGCCAGTCCTTAGAATATGCATCCTTTCATGTCAGAGTGGTGATGGGAGCAACCAGCGTGGAATAATTCCTAATAAATTGCCGTTAAAAGTTGGTAAATCCCAAAAAGCGTTGAGTGGCCCTAGGGCTGCAGGGTAGAGGCCAGTTGGAAATTGCTGTAACCTTGTCAGGATCCATGGGGATTCCCTCTTTGGAAACAATGTTGCCCAGAAAGGACACCTGGGGGAGTTCGATTAGGAACTTTTCCGCCTTTGCATACAGTTCATTGTCACAGAGCCATTGCAGGACTAAACGGACATGCTGTCTGTGAGTGGGCAAGTCAGGAGAAAAAAACAAGGATGTCATCCAGTTAAACCACAATACAGATTTATAAATAAGATCACAAAACACCTCATTCACAAAGTGCTGGAAAACAGACGGGGCATTGCAGAGACCGAAGGGCATCAGAAGGTACTCGTATTGGCAATCTCTGGTGTTAAATGCAGTTTTCCATTCATGTCTTCCATGATACCAATTAGATTATAAGCACCTCGGAGGTCTAGTTTGGTGACGATCTGTGCACCACGGAGACGGTCAAAGAGCTCAGGAATGAGTGGCAGATGGTAGCGGTTCTTTATGGTGATAGCGATTACACCGCAGTAGTCAATACATGGCCGAAGAGTCCCAACTTTTTTCAGGACAAAGAAAAACCCTGCAGCAGCAGGAGAAGAGGACTTGCGTATAAACACCCTTTGCAAATTCTCTTTGATGTAATCAGTCATAGTCTTTGTTTCCAGGAGACAAAGGGGGAACACCCGACCTCTGGGAGGAGTGGAATTCAGGATTGAGGTAGGGTCGTAGGGCCTGTGGGGAAGTAGCTGTTTAACATTGCGCTTAGAGAACACATCCTAGAAATCCATATACTGAGTTGGAATGGGCGGAACAACTTCGGGAGTGGAGAAAGCAAGAGGCCTGATAGGCGTGAGCTTGTCCAGGCATGAGGAATGACATGAGGAACCCCAAGCCAATACCTCAGGAGTAGTTCAATCAAGGACAGGAGAATGTTGTTGAAGCCATGGGAGTCCCAGGATGACTGTGGAGCTGTCATCAAGAAAATTTATGGTCTCATGGTGAAGCACACCAACTGACATTTGTATAGGTGTGGTCTGGAAGCAGATTAGTCCACATGACAAGGGAGTACCATCTACTGCAGAGATTCGTAAAGGCTGAGATAATAGCTCTGTAGGCCATGCGCAATCCCTGACCAGAGTAGCAGAGATAAAATTTCCAGCTGCTCCAGAGTCTATTAAGGCCTAAAGGGCAAGTGTGGAGTTGTTGTGGCGAAGCTGGATAGCTATGGGGGGATGCTGACTGGAGGGGAGAGAAGAGTGACCTAGCATGCCGCCCTCAGAGCATGCTAGGTGCTAAATTTTTCCGGCC
This sequence comes from Pyxicephalus adspersus, assembly GCF_032062135.1. Taxonomy (NCBI): domain Eukaryota; kingdom Metazoa; phylum Chordata; class Amphibia; order Anura; family Pyxicephalidae; genus Pyxicephalus; species Pyxicephalus adspersus. The sequence continues at coordinate 16,368,606 of NC_092869.1, forward strand.
TTTGTGGACAAGACTTGATTAAATGTCCCTTCTGTCTGCAGTAAAGGCAGAAACCAAATGAGAGAAGCCAAGACCTCTCCTATTGGGATAGCCTTGATCAGCTTAGCTGCATCGGTTCTTTAGAGATGGGGGGAACAGGGGAGGCTGGAGTTTGCAGAGGCCACTAAAAGGATGGTGCGTGGGAGTCGTGGGACAAAGGCTTTGTGTGGGCGAGATTTCTCCTAGAAACGCTCTTGGAAGCGGATGTCTATCTGGATTGACAAGGAGATCAGATCATCCCGAGACGAGGGAATGTCCTGACCAGCCAACTCATCCTTTACGTGGTCACAAAGATCTTGCCAGAAGGTAGCGTGGAGCGCCTCATTGTTCCAAACGAGTTCAGCAGCCAAAGTTTGAAACCGTACTGCATACTCACCAACAGTAAGCGACCCTTCTCAGAGACGCAGGAGCGTGCTGGCTGCAGAGGAGGCATGCGCAGGTTCATCAAACACCTTTTAAAAGAGGCACAGAAAGGCTTCAATAATGCTGGTAACAGGAGCCTTCCTCTCCCAGAGTGGGGATGCCCATGCCAGAGCTTCTTCAGATAGCAAGGAGATGAAATATGCCACTTCAGCCTGATCAGTGAGGAAGTTATGTGGCTGGAGCTCAAAATGAATGCCACACTGATTGATGAAGCTACGGCAGGTCTTGGGCTCCCCAGAGAATCACTGTGGAGGTGGCAAGTTCAATGCAGAGGCCACTCTGAGGGCAGGAGGCTGGGCCTGGGCTGGTGGTGCAGCCGGGGCATTTGGAGAAACAAAGCAGTTGATCCAGGCGATCAGAAAATATATGAAGATTGTGAAGCACCTGGATTTGGGTAGCTTCCTGGGCGTCAAGCCTCTGGTAGAGTAACTGTTTGGGGCCTGCTGAAGTCTGGGAGGGTGTAGTCGTTGTTCGTGCAAACTGTCACGATGGGAGAGACAGGACAATTAGGGGGCGCTATGGCTTGCACGGAGGTGGTGTGAGCCCTGAGAAGGGCCAAGGCACAGAATCTAAGCAGAAACCAGGTTTTCTCCAGAGCCTGTGATGGTGAGGATGTTGTGCCACTGGTTACTGCCAGGTTGCGGTCCTTGGTCACACGAAGGTGGGCAAAGCGCGGTACCAAATCACTAAGCAGAAGGATAGTCTAGGGAAGCCGGGGTCGAGACAGGCAGCAAGCAAGAGAGGTCAGGCCACACACCAGGGGTCAAAAGCCAGGGATCCAGGAGACAGACAGCAATGACACAGAGGCCACTGCGGGCACAGGGAACACAGGAGACACTGGAAACAGCAGAAAGTACAGGTGATGCAGGGATATACACAGGCAGACAGAAACACAGGAAAAGCACAGGGAAGTTGGCTGGGAACCAATAAACTGGACAACGAAGGGTTAACACAGGAGCTAGACACAGGAAACACTGGATTAAGCAGCAGGTGTACAGGAACTAGTGCACAGAACTGGGGAGCTCAGCACTAGTAAGAGTTGTTGCACAATCAGAAAATGAAGTCTGAGAGCTAGCTAAATAACCAGGGCTGGTTAAGAGGCTATTTTCTGATTTGCCAGCGGCATGGACAGAGTTGATAAAGCTTGGAAACAGAGGCACGGCCAGTATCAGAACTGCTCGCATGCGCAGGGGAGAGATGCCTGTGCTTTAGTGAGGAACAGGTAAGTGTGACAATGAGATTTTAGAGAGGGTGGGGGTTAGAGACTCTTTAGTCACTGGCATAGTGCTGATGGACTGGGGTAAAGCCAATGAGGTTCCTATCTTCAAAAAGGGAGCAAAGTTTGTACCAGGTAACTACAGACCGGTTAGTTTAACATCCATAGTTGGAAAGGTCCTAGTCCTATAACCACATAGGGGAGTTTCTGCTAGAAAATAATAATTTTTGTCAAACAAATTTACTCTCTTGATGAGGAAGTAAGTAAACAGGTAGACGGTGGAATAGCAGTTGATATAGTGTTGTTGGACTTTGCTAAAGCATTTGACACTGTACCCCACAGACGGTTAATATGCAAGTTAGGGTCAATAGGTTTAGAAAAGTAAATGGATAAAGAACTGGCTTAAAGACCGCATCCAGAGAGATGTAATTGATTCATACTCTGAATAGTCTAGGGCAGGGGTCAGCAACCTTTACTATCAAAAAGAGCCATATTGCCTCCTCTTCAAATAAAGAAAAATAGTCTGCAGCCGCAAAACATAACACAGTTTATAAACTTTTAAAAGTTTTAATATTTTTTTAATTTTACCTGTTACAACAA
>NC_092869.1:16372580-16375966 GCF_032062135.1 Pyxicephalus adspersus
TCTTCACTGTAAGGTCTGTGAAAATGTGGAATCGGCTCCCTCAGGAAATAGTTTCAGCAATTATGTCTTCTAGGGTTTTATATCTGGGATATGTTTATTTTTCTAGTGGTTGAACTTGATGGACTTGCTGGTCTTTTTTCAACCTAACCTACTATGTAACTATCTAAGAATAGGTTGTGGTCAAGGTTACAAATATCTCTCTGCCAATGACCAGGTCAGGGTTGTGGCAAATGGGGGGCAAGGGTTAGATAGGTTGAAGGTGATATGGTTGTGATTAGAAAGGGGAAATGGCGAGTTGTCATGGGGTTGCAGAGTTTGGAAAATATCAGGTCTAAAGTGTGTCCAGCCATGTGTGTGGGTCCGTTTATGTTCTGTGTGAGTTCAAAGGAGGAGGTAATGCAGAGCAGTTTGGCTGAGGATGGATGGTTGAGCTCATCCACTGCAACATTAAACTCACCGAGGATGAGGGTGAGCAGGTCATGGGAAAGAATGTGTGGGAGCCAAGAGGAAATGTACAGTTAGGTGAGAGAATGGGATCCACACCAACCCCTAATCTGTTGTCAGGTCTAGGGGTATGTGTGAAGTGCAGGCAGAGGCAGAGTCTGAGGAGGAAAGACAATTTTCAGTGGGAGCCAGGAAGTGTAAATAAATAAAAAGGTGAAGGTTGTGTATAGAGATTAATTTATTGCCAACAGATCTGGGATTCCATAGAATAGGGAGTGTGTGTATTGAAGTGTAGGGAAGAGATGGGCTGTGGGGGGGGCCAGGGTTGGGTAAGATGTCACCAGAAAGTAGCAAGAAAAAAGGTGTAAAGTAGCAGTAGAGAAAAAAGTGCAGGAGCACAGACAGAGAAAGTGGGAGAGTGAAGGAGCAGAGAGAAAATGAGTTAACAGACTGAGAGGAGAGGGAATAGAGCCAGCAGAGAGGGAGCGCAGGGCGAATAATACATTTTAACAGATAATTGAGAACTATATGCGTACATTAAGCAATGTGGTGAACAGTTCATGAGAGCAGGTCCTGTAATATGTGTTGTAGTGAGGCTTATAAGCTTTTGAGAGATCCAGGTGTGGGATATGATGAGTCAGTCACAGAGATGGGTTTGTAAAAAAGCAGTTTAGAATGGCAGCAGTAGAGATTGTGTTGGAGTCCAGGTGGATGAATCAGTTCAAAGGCAAATGATGGGAGTTGCAGAGTGTAAATGAAGTGTGCCAATTCTGTTCCAATTCCTGTTTCGATCCTAGCTAACAAAAGGGTTTAGGAAATCCACCTTTTTTATTATCCCCAGAGTTTGATGGTGCAGTCATCACATACACACTAGAATGTAATCCAGTAGAAGATCAGCAGGGACAAAAAAACATGAGACAACATGATGAAGAATGGAAATCAGTACTGTCCCAGCAAAACCTGGAATGTCCAAACTTTACAGTAACTGCATAAGTAAAAATAGGATAGAAATAGAAGCCTTGGAGACTTGATCTTTACGTACCAAATAATCCTTGTCAGCTCTGCTAACTAGTCTAATCTCAGGCTGCAACACAGCTAGCTGAGGGGAAAGTAGCCCTGCAGCAGTAATCTGGGGCTAGTGGAGCCTGCTTAGTTGACCCTGTAGCAGCACATTGAGTCCAGCCTCTAGATCAGCAGTGGCTGTAGAGAGACATGAAGTTGCAATAAACATAAAAAGGTACTGGAGCAAGATTGCAATCAGTGGAGGTATGCATTGAGCTATAGCATATGTACCCCAACTACTTTCCTCATCTATTTTTCAGTAAGTTGAGACATCTGGAACTTTAAGATTTAGGGATGAGCAAATTTGCGCTCAGAGGGGTTGTTAAATACTACTCAAAATTTGTGAAACCTAAACACATAATTTTCTTTCAAAAACTTTATTTAAAAACAATTTTGAACATGACAAAACAGCTTTTTTTTTTAAAAAAAAGGAACATTATTTACATATGTAAAATAAAATCAAAGGGGGTGGGGGGGGAAGAGGATGCTCGCTGATGGTGAATGGCTTTTAGCTCTGCCAGGTAATTACCTGTCTATAGAATAGACACTAGCTTCTTTTCACCCCAAACTACATACTTCTACTGTTCTGTTCTTCTACATACCTTAGATACCAACAGGAACCCATCTCTGTTGAAATGCTGCTAACTCCAATAAGCAATAAGCTAATACCCAAGCTGTCACAGACCTCGGCGCCCGGATCTTAACGCACATCCAGAATGGCGTCTGTTAGCAGAGAACATTCCTGTTAACTTCACGACCAATAGGAAAGACATAAGGATTTGGAAGCTGGACCCAGCCTATCCTTGGCTTGTTCTTCAGACTCCCAATCAAATTTACTGTCTAAAATTGATGTTGAAAAAAACATTACAGGTGACCTTTAAACAAATAACTGACTGCCTCTTAAAAGAAAATATAGAAAATGTTTAATTGAAGACTGCTGCGACAACATAGAAGGTTCACTGGAATCACACAAAGTACTGGAGTCTCTTTGTGAGAAAAATTCCTCTCTACTATCCAAACTTGAGGATGTGGAAAATAGATCCAGAAGAATGGCATTTCAGAACATATAACGAATATACAGGTGGCAGTTCTGGCCCCTTTTCAGGAATTGCCTCCTGATATTCCCAATGAACGCCTGTAAATGAAAAGCATTATTTTCCCTAGGGTCCTCCTAGAGGGATGCTAATTAAACTACCATATTACTGTTCTAAAGAAAAGGCTTCATCAAGAAGCTAGAGAAAAGCTCCCGTTACCCACTCATCTTTTTTAGGGTTTTAAATACCATAATTTTACCAACCTATCTGCTACCACATCTATCTCAAAAAGAATGATCAAACCATACCTAGACATTCTCATTTATCACCACATTTCTTATAAATGGGAATTTCCTTTTTCTCTACCTTTTTTCATACTGAGGAAAGCAATTCTTAGTATCCACACCTGAGTATGCCTCTCATCTTCTTGATTCTTTAGGTCTTCAAATATCATCTCAACAGTCTCCGACAACTTCACCTTCAGAAAAGAAACCCCATATGGATAGTCCCCATGTCTCCAGGCCTTCCCATCCTACCCCTTGGAATACTACCCCCGATTAATATTTTATTGAACTGGATTCTTAATGGTGTTGAAAATAGGACCTAGTTCTCTACTAAATTGTTAAATAATTAGCTGATTAATCATCACTATTCTCTTCTCATCTGATTAACGTGCACATCTCTCTCATGATCCACCCTTGGTGCTTTTCTCTAACAGCTCTCTCCACCACAAATAGAAATTTTGGATATATGCGGTCAAGACCCTCCAAAAATTTCCCGAGGATACATCTTCTGAACATTCTTCTGACTGGACCGCATTCTTGGTGTATCATCAAAAAAAGAATA
>NC_092869.1:16376318-16379769 GCF_032062135.1 Pyxicephalus adspersus
CAAAAACAGAAAAAAACCCATCCAAGAAATTGCTACAATACTACGAGTGGCAAAATCTACAGTTTGGTACATCATGAAAAAGAAACAAAGCACTGGTGAACTCAGCAACGCCAAAAGACCTGGACGTCCACGGATGACAACAGTGGTGGATGATCGCAGAATCTTTTCTATGGTGAAGAGAAACCCCTTCACAACATCCAACCAAGTGAACAACACTCTCCAGGAGGTAGGTGTATCGATATCCAAGTCTCAAGGGTGCACTGCAAGGTGCAAGCCACTCATGAGCCTAAAGAATAGAAAGACTAGATTGGACTCTGCTAAAAAAATAAAAAAACATCTAAAAAAGCCAGCACAGTTCTGGAAAAACATTCAGATGAACATACAGATGAAACCAAGATCAACATTTACCAGAATGATGGCAAGGTATAAGTATTGGGACGGCATGGAACAGCTCATGATCCAAAGCATAGCACATCATCTGTAAAACAGGGCGGAGGCAGTGTGATGGCTTGGGCGTGCATGGCTGCCAGTGGCACTGGGACACTGACACTGGGCCGAATGAATTCTGAGGTGTTCAGAGACATACAAGAGGTTGCTGAGAAGTTCCTGGCTTTGCCCCCTTCCAGATGAAATAGAAAAATGAGTGTGGGGGCATATGACAGCCTAATATCTTAGTATGTCTCTGTGCAAATATCAGGTCCTTGCGATTCTTAAAACTGTTTTTTCTTTTAGTGAGAAGCTGTGATTGGCAGAGGCACAAGCAAGTCTCACGTTGTTGAAGTTACAGGCCGTCATGAAGTTTTTGTTTTTCCAGGGAAAGTCGGCAAAGGACATTCACACTGAGATGTCACAAACACTGCAGGAGAAGTATCCTTCCTACAGCACTGTCAAAACCTGGATATCTCTTTTCAAGACTGGGCATTTCACCGTTGGAGATGAGCCCCGCAGTGGGCGCCCCCCAACCTCAACTGACCCGGTAACCTGCGATGCTGTTCATGAGGTTATTAATGAGGACCGGCGAATATCCGCAGAAAAGATATCCCAGATACTTGACATCTGAAGTTGGGTTTGTTATCACCACTAGGGATGAGCGAGAAGACCTCTGACAGTCTCGCAAAAATTTCCTCAAACTTCCGGTGGGTTCGTGAGATTTCGGCGAATTGGTTTCGCAAATTCTGTTAAAGTCAATAGGTGGACTTTAACCCCCCTAGCGGTATTCCCGGTGTGACTCGGGGTGGAAAAAATTGCAAAAAGCAGTAATCCCGAGTCACACTCGGGGTACCTTTGAGGGTCCCTCTTACCTTATCCCCGCGCTCCAGCGGCGATCTCACGATCCCGCTGTGATGGCGGGGCGCTTCTCCGTCAGGAGGCGTGGCCGGGCGGGAAATTTAAAAGCAGATTACGGAGTAATCTGCTTTTAAATACCGCCCGGGTCCCCACCACCCCGATGCACGCATCTGCAGTTAGATGCGATGCACCATGCAGGATTTCTGCTTGGTGCATCGCATCTAACTGCAGATGCGAATATAGCTGCATAATGTGTTTACGCTATATAAATCCTGTTTATTAATAATAATAATTGCTAGCTGGCATTATGACCTGGATGACATGTGTTAGAAATGACACCCATAAAATTGTGGACAAATAGTGCGATGACATTAGGCAAAAAGATGGAGAACCAGAGACGGAGGGTGAGTCAGCGAGAGCAGTAGCAATGTGTAGCCCCTGGTCAGCTATCGCCAGGTAGACCGCAATGGTAAGAGTCATGGAGTGCTGGGTGTAGTCCATCGTCAATGCCACCCAGAAGTGTACAATTTTAGTGAATGGAGTACTGACAGGTGGCAGCAACAACAGCAAGAGGAGGAGACGATGGGCACTGAGATGGAGTGAGGACCTCATTGGTTACTGGAATCTCGAGCTAGGTGTAGTGCATCAATAACATCTAGAAGTGTGTAATACAATTTTTGTGAATGGAGTACTAACAGGCGGCAGCAGCAGCAGGAAAAGGAGGCGGTGGGCCCTGAGATGTGGGGACCGCAATTGTACTAGCATCTTGAGCTGGGTGTAGTGCATCGTCGATGCCACCTAGAAGTCTGTAATACAATTTTTGTGAATGGAGTACTGACAGGCAGCAGCAGCAGGAGGTGGTGGGCCCTGAGACAGAGCGTGGACCGCATTGGTAACTGGCATCAAGAGCTGGGTGTAGTGCATCGTCAATGACACCCAGAAGTGTGTAATACAACCTTTGTGAATAGAGTACTGGGTAGGCGACAGCAGCAACAGCAGGGGGAGCAGACGTTGGGCCCTTAGACGGAGCGTGGACGGCATTGGTAACTGGCATCTAGAGCTGAGTGTGGTGAATCGTCAATGCAACCCAGAAGTGTGTAATGCAAATATATGAAATTTGTGATTAAACGTAGAAGGGTCAAACCAAGATTCTTTGTGCGCCAGCACTGTTGCTGTGGTCTGTGGGGCAGGAAATGGTAGGAAGGTAGACGATATTGCTAGTATGCATTGTGAAGTGGATGACATGAATGCCAGCAGAGAATCAAAAAATGCTGACTCAGGAGGAAAAATTTTGTGTGATTACCCTGGAGCAAACTAATACTGTTAATGATCAAGAGACAGAATGTTCCTCCATACCAGCTGAGGAGAAAATTGCCAGTCTTGTTTCAGATGCAACTTTTGATAAATCAGGTGAAGATTTACAAAATTCTGCTGAGGTCAAAGTGGTTAAAGAAACTTTAGACAGTGATGGGACAGAAGTAGTAGAAGTAGTGACAGTGTAGAAGCTGTAGCTATTGGAGACATTGGTGAATATGAAGAGGTTAACTGTAGAGCAGAGGTCGGCAAACTCCGGCCTTTAGACCAGATACGGCCTAGCCAGTAGTTCCTTCTGGTTTATTGCCCCCTGGCTTATCTGGCCTAATCCCGGCCGGCCGCAATGCATATGGGGGAGAGGGATTTCACTTCAGGGGGTGTTCTCGGTGGGGGGTGGAGCCATTAGGGCAGGATTCAGAGTTTGGCCTAGTGTGCTCCTGCCCACCCCTAAAATGGCCTAGTGCCCATTAACATTTGCCTACTGTTGCACCTCAGGATTGTTTATAGATATTTTTTGATATATGTGGATGGATATATATGTATATATAATGTATATGTAAATGGGTGTATATGTGTAGGAATGTTGTTTAAATATGGGAACCTGTTTTTCCTTGTACTGGCCATCTGTATCACCTAGGGGATGCCTAATCAGTGGTTATTAAAGAACCCCAACCAAGGAACAATAAACAAACAGATAATTAACCACCTAGCCGGTATGCCCGACCTTCGTACGGGCAAAAAAAAATTGCTAGGATGGTTAACCCCGTAATTTTGTCACATCCTTACCTCCATGGTCCCGCTGTGCTCATCCAGCGGGACCATGGAGGTAAGGATTCCAGCGTCGTTTTCC
>NC_092869.1:16380851-16381999 GCF_032062135.1 Pyxicephalus adspersus
TGAGTTAGCAGAAGATGGATGAATAACTGGACAGATGGGTTGGGGTGATGACCCCGCTGGACCTTTTGTTGAACCCTAAACTTAGATTCCAGCTCCAGATTCCCATATCAAATTAAGCTAGGAGGTCCATTTATTTGCAATAACCAATCCCAGTCTAGGGGAGGTGTGTCATCTTACAGATCACACCCAGTAACCAATCCTAAAGCCCAAATGATTCTATATGGGAATTGACTATATAAAAATGAGAACTGAGAGAATGGCGGTCGCTCGCTTGATCTTGGACATTTCTGAGGTAAGCTGTTACGGAGTCTTCTTCTGAAGGAAGCAGGCTTCTGAAGTACCCAATAACATCTTAGCAGGTAGCTATAAAACTTTCCTGATTGTAGTCTTATGGGTGTCTATATTATTATTGCATTGTTTGCTCTTTTGTAATTATTATGTACTAACCATTATTAGATTATTTTAGGGGTTACCTACTAACAACCTTATTTTCATGTACTGTATATATTGATTGAAGTTCCTATATCTAACTATATATCAGCAACAATATTGCTGTGTACCTAATTTTTCACCTTGTAATTAAACTGTTTGAGTGACCAGCTATCATTTGTGTATGAACCTTAATTTCTTGAATATATATGTACATTCATGGGGAGATTTAATATCCATATGTATGCAGATAAATATTTCTAATAAAAACTACCTATGCTGTAGAAGTTCCTGAAAGAATCTGCTTCTAATTCTAATTCCTCGAATGCACCCTGACTTCTCCTTCAACCAGAGGGACAGACGTCTGGAGAGATATCCCAATAACACACACGCACACAGTATGGTCTTAGGAATAGTCTCTGATCTTTATTTGACAAGGCGGTCTTTTTATACACATAGGTATACGAGGGGGTTGTGTTATTCATGTACAGCTATTTAAGTTTTAGCCATATAAAGTGTCACTTGATACATTGCAAGGCATACATCGTACTTCAAAGAGTTTTCGTCATCTGGTTACGGAGTAGACAGAAATAGAAATACAACTCCTAAATACTACAAGTATATGGCTCATATTACCTAGCTTAACATTAACATTAATTAGCTATACAGTCCTTATTTAACCCTTCAATCCCCTCTTAAGTCATGAACATGACTTATTT
>NC_092869.1:16382839-16384828 GCF_032062135.1 Pyxicephalus adspersus
ATAATCATATACACTATTCTTAGGTAACCCTCTTTTTATGTCTCTATCATCACAATATAAGGTCATATCCTGAGAAAAGGTAAAACAGGTCTCTGCTGCAGTCACATTAACAGTAGTTATTCTAATATTATCCCTGCTATATCCTAATTTCTGACCTTCCCCACAGAAGTCATACAAGGGAATAAAAGATTGTGTATTTTTAGTCGTCGACCGTACCGGAACCATTTTTGAGAAAAAAGCAACAGGGCAAAATTTGCCTCCATGTTCTTGCGCCAGGACTCCTGCCATGGTTTTACAATTGTCCCTGGCAAATAAGTTAAACATCATGCCATAGTCGGGTAGGCCCAGGCCAGGACTTGAAACCATTGCACATTTTAAATGACTAAAAGTTTGTAACATTTCATTAGACCATTTAATGAAGTCAGGCATATCAGTCTTAGTGGCTTGTCTCAGAATAATATCATAGTAGGAACAATCGGCTATCAATTGGCGGCAGTAACCAATCATGCCAAGAAAGGTTAACATGTCTTTCTTGGTTTGTGGGTGGGGAAGACACAACACGGCAGTAATTCTGGGGTGGCTGATTTTCCTCTCACCTTTACTGAGAACAAAACCCAAATAATCAACACTTTCAGTACACCATTGTAACTTTGACACCATGTGTCCATATTCACATAACCGCAGTAATAGGCTAACACAGTCTGCCTGGCAGGCCTCCCGAGTAGAACTACATATGAGGAGATTGTCCACATATTGTAGAAGGACAGAACCATGAGGGGCAGTCCAAGGGCGCAGTGCAGCTTGGAGGACAATAGAGTAGACTACCGGTAGTCTACATAACCCTGAGGCATTCTACACCAAGTTTACTGGCGATATTTAAATGTAAAGGCAAAGAGTGGCTGTGTTAGTTTCCTCAATAACCCCTGCCCCTAGGAATTCCATCAACATAGGCTCAATTGCCTTTTCTTTTTCTTGGGAAAGTGGGTATTGTTTAATGTAGACAGGTGCAGTGCCAGGCTTAAGCATTGCCTTATATGGTGTACAAGAGATTAGGCCAACATCTTGGTCAGTAGTTGCCCAAACCTCAGGGGGAACCTGATCAAGTAGCGGATGCTGTGGTTGGCATTCCAAATATAAAAAACAATTACCGTTTGGTACATGGATGGGCATGACTGAGAATGTGACATGTAGGTGTCCTGTCTTACTAATCCCCAACTGCAACTTCAATAGAACAAACAAATCTCCCCCTAATAAATTCACAGGACAATTTGGAATGATCCTGAAACAGTGTGTGAACATTGACTGGTGATTGTATGGATGTTGGATCAAGAGATGAGGAGTTTTATAAGATCTTGTAAGTATCCCATTAATTCCCACAGAGGGCTCAGCATTCTCTCTTGGACCACTATAATAATCCTCACATAAAGTGATACAAGTAGCACCAGAATCTACAATTATCTATTATTACCCCCTCTTCCAGAATATGAACCTCTACTCCTTCCTCTGCCCCTTTCCCTTCCTGGTAAACCTCCCCTGTTAGACTGATTCGGGGGGCAATTCCTTTCCTGTGTCTGGTAATGGGCTTCTTTGGGTCTTACTATTTCAAAACAGCCAGCCCCGTTTTTCTCCATTAATTATGTTTGGAATTGATCTTTATTAAGACTAGGCCACTCGGAGATCATTTGCTTAACAGTAAGCTGGAGGTGTGGCTTTAAATTGGTAAGGAAAGTCTGAATGAGCATAGAATACTCATTCCTGCTTCCAGAGTCCAAACTTCATTAAACCTCTTCCAGAAGTCTATAACAGACTCTCCTGATTTTTGTTTACAGGCTACAGCGGTAGGCAACGAGGATCTAGTCTGAAAACACCTCTCCATTTCATGCCTAATTTCTTCCCACATTGTGTCTATGCCCGCCTCAGTATTTAGTTTATAATTTCCAGCAGGCGTATTTGGGGACTCTATAGTGCTTATAGAGGGGACTTTACTCC
>NC_092869.1:16388044-16417025 GCF_032062135.1 Pyxicephalus adspersus
TTGGAGAGGGAGGGGGTTAGGGATGCAAGGCAGTTTGAGAAAAGGTTGTGGTCAAGGTTACCGATATCTCTCTGCCATTGACCAAGTCTGGGATGTGGCAAGAGAGGGCAGGGGTTTGATAGGTTGAAAGTGATAAGGTTATGATCAGAGAGGGGAAATGGTGAGTTGTCAAGGAGGTTGCAGAGTATAATTTTATGTCCAAATCTGTTCCAATTCCTGTGTCAATTCCCTGGATTAACTCCCATTGCACTTATAATTTGGGCACTTGAGATTTGGGCACGTGACCAGGGTCCCAACGTGACCTTACCTGTTGTTTAAATAGAAGTGCTTTGGGTCCTGACTATGGATGGACTAAATACTAAATAGTAATCAGTCCCACAGACCCGAGCTACATAATCCTTACATGTTTCTCCTACATACGGAGGGGTGGAGAGACCTTTCCTTGTATTGCACCCATTTCTTGTAACTTAGTTGAGATGGAAGCAGAGCTGAACTCTTCCCAGGACTGGCTGAACTGACCCATAGAGGCTCCGACAATTCCTGTCAACTGGGTACAGAGGACTTATGTCTATGCTAAACTTCCTTCTCAACTGCCTGTTAGTATTATCCCTTAAAACCGTCACTTGCGTTCACCAGTTTCTGGGTCAGCGGGTTTCCCCTCGCCAGAGTGGTGGGGCGTCTTACGGTTCACCAGGACACACACACAATAAAGTTAGTACAGTTTTCACAGTATCATTTGCTGCTTACCTTCAGCACAAAATGAAATTACTTAATACTTCATAACATCAAAACATAAAAGAGAGCATAAGAAAGCGACAGATAACAAGCGATAGAAATTGGCTGTAAAGAAAAATCAGGGTGCAGACAATAGTTAAATTCTTCCCTAAAGAATACCTCTTTTAAATTCTTCCCTAAAGAATTTCTCTTTTGAATTCTTCCCTAAAGAATTCCTCTATAGACTTGGCCATTAGTCTATTTAGTTCTGGGGACTTCTCAAATATGTCCACAGTTTAAAGCCTATCTTCCCTAAAGATAGATACTTTCCCTTTCAGTCTATTCTAAGTGGATTCAGGATAAAAGCAACAGATAGTCTCGGAAAGGATCGGAATTCCCCTAAGCCTCAAGGCAGGGACTTTCCGTACTCACCGAATTCCTGTGTGCTCTAATCCCTGACAGGAGCCCCCAGGTGAAAGGATCTGCTTCTACTTCTAGTTCCTCGAATGCACCCTGACTTCTCCTTCAACCAGAGAGACAGACATCTGGAGAGATATCCCAATAACACACACGCACACAGTATGGTCTTAGGAATAGTCTCTGATCTTTATTTGACAGGGCGGTCTTTTTTTACACATAGGTATACGAGGGGGTTATTCACGTACAGCTATTTAAGTTTTAGCCATGTATAGTGTCACTTGATTCATTGCAAGGCATACATTGTACTTCAAAGATTTTTCATCATCTGGTTACAGAGTAGACAGAAATAGAAATACAACTCCTATATACTACAAGTATATGGCTCATAATAACTAGCTAAACATTAACAATAATTAGCTATACACTCCTTATTTAACCCTTCATTTCCAACTATTGATGATAGTGAAGAGGCTGAGGCTTCCCCTCAAATGGACGGTGTAGGGGCCGTAGCTATTGGGGACATTGAATGTGAAGCGGTTAAGGCCATTGTTTATGTGGCCAGCGGGGAGCCTGTAGCTGTTGGTGACAGTAATGAAGGGGGAACAGCTGAAACTGTCCCCTACATAGGAAATGTAGAGGCTGCCGCAGTTTGTGACTTTGGTAAAATGAAGACTCTGGGGTAAATGTTGATGCAGCTAAAGAACATGTGGCTGCACCTAGCAAAGACTTTGAGAGACCTGAACAAGTTATAATCAATGACAACAGTTCACACTTAGAAGATGGTGCTGCTGAGTAAATTATTGTGGAAGTGAAGGCTCAAAGAGGGATGGGATTTTAAATGCTCCTAAGGCCTGTATTCCGGGCCTGTGGAAACAATCCTCTCCTCCCACCTTGTTACAATGGTTTAGAAGAGTGAATGACATTATGGCAATGGAACACCTTATTACCAGCCGGGACGGTAGATCGGATACATTCTGAAATACTTGGTTCTAATGGATACAGTATACCACTACTCAAGCGTACCTTTCAGTATACAGTGCGGCTGATAATGCGAATCTGCCTGTGGCACAGGATGCAGATTGCTACCCACCCGTCATCGTCTTTCAGCGTGAAAAAAGACCACACTGGGGAGGTGCATGCAACCACTCTGCTGCTCTTTTTCTTTACCTGCCTCTGTGTCTGCTGGGTGCCCTGCATCTTGATCCAGCTCCATCTCCCCCGCGGTCACATCGTCTCTGACTGTTCCCCTGCTAGTGCCCACTCATCTGTGTGTCCTTTGGGACTCACATGAGGCAGATTTGTGGCCCCTTCCATCCCCAGTCGGTTGCTGCTGCCTTTTCTCTACATCTGTTTCAGAACTGCTGCTAGCCCTTACACGCACCAATGGTTCCCAAGTAGATAGATAGCAAGTGGGATCAGTACAAAAATTAGCCGGTTACATAGCTCCGTTTTAAAAAGTAATAAAGGCCTCACAGTAGTTAGAGGCAGAGGGCCCCCGAAGGGGAGAAGCTCTGTACAAAAATTAGCCAGTCACACAGCTCCATTACAAGTTATGAAGGCCTCAAAGTAGATAGAGGCAGAGGGCCCCGAGGAAGGTCCTCCGTACAAAAATTAGCCAGTTACACAGCTCCATTGAAAGTTATAGGTTTCAGAGACAGAGTAGAGGTAGAGGGCCACAAGGAGGAGAAGGAGATGCAGAAGGCTGTGAAAGTGCTCTTCCCATCAAGGTGTCAGCAGGCTGTGCAGCAGTTGACGACTAATCAGTGCTTTTGGGAGTGTTGAGTGAGTGGGAGGGAGTGTTGAAGTCATTGGCAATATAAGCCTTATTCATTTTTAATAAAAGTGAGTCGGTTGACATTTTCTGCGGAGAGGCGAATGCGCTTGTCACTCACTACACCCCCAGCTGTAGACTGAACACTCTTTCAGATAACACACTTGCGGCTGGGCATGTTCTGCCAGCTCCGGCCACTGCTCAAGCTTGGATGCCCAGTAGCGCAGTGGATCCTGGCTTTTCAGGTTGCAGATGTCCCATGTAGAGCTCAGGTATTCCTGCACCATGACTGAGTAGCGCTGCTTACTGTCATTGGCAGCTGCTGCACGACTGGCAGCTTTCCTACCCTCAAAAAAAGCCTGCATAGTTTGGCTTAGACGACCTCTGCTGCTGCCACCCATGCCGCTTAAGGTAGTTGTTTGGCTGCCATGGCTGGTGTAACTGCCATAAGGATCCCTGCTGCTGCTGCTGACATATGGAAAGGCTGAGCACAAGTCCCATACAAGCACTCCTTGGTAGTGCTGCATTTTAGGTCCCCTGTATTGGGGCAAGATAAGTTGTTCTATCTCAAGCTTGTAACGTGGATCAAGTAATGTAGCAATCCGATAGTTGTCAGTGTTTTTTCTTTGGCTATGCACTCCTGCATGAAGGCTGTCATGTGGCTCAAAGTTTCCACAGCTGAGAGAATTCTGGACCCAGACTCCTGTGGGTTGTACAGCAGTACAGGGTCATTGTCCTCCTTCTCCTCTGCCTGGTCTTGCCATCCATGGATCATGCCACCTTGTGTTTGGGTGGATGGATGCCATGTACCCTCCATATCCTCCTCTGCCCCTTCCTCCCCTTCTCCCATGTCTGAAATCTCCTCCTCGTCCTCATCCTCTTCTACCTCCTCCTCTTCTGTATTTGCAGTACACTATGCCTAGTAGGCACGCATGTCCAAGATGATGTTGTAAACGTCATCTCTTCCTGCAGTGTCTGCTCTGTGTCCTGTCCGAGCTCCACCATCATCTGTTCCAGCAGGCATATGATGGGGATGGTGTCACACAGGCCTGATGTGCTCTGGGCGGAGCTAGGTATGCAGGCCTTCCTGCAGCTGCATCTTCCCCTGCTTGCTCGACCAACTGTCGGTTGTCAGGTGCACCTTGCCAAAAACTGAATGCAAAGCAGGAACACATTTTAAAAATACTGCCGCTTGGGCATTATGTACTGTGGGTTTGCGCAGAGGAATGCGTAACAGAACGCATTGGAGTCCACCAGCTGGTAAGGGAGGAGCTCTAACGCAATCAACTGTGCAATTGCAGCAATGATTAGCTTAGTTTTGGGGTCATTTAGGCCATATTTCCTTTTGCGCTCCAGTTCCTGGGGGATGGAAGGTTGGATGCTGCTAATGCTAACCACAGAAAGATTGAACAATGGGGTAGACCGTGTGGGGGATGGCAATGGTCTTGACTGCTTGCAATGCGACAAACACCAGCTGATTTGTGTTGGAGCTGCTCCTCACCGCTGGTAAAGCCTGAAAACTGTAATGCTCAGCTACATCCCCCATTCAAATTGTTGGCAGCTTCTTGCTTCTGGGGCAGAGGTCGACGCACAGAGCTCTGTGCTTTGCCCAGGTGTTCCCGCCAGGTTACCGGGTGCTGGCTTTTTAAATGTGTGCTCATGCAACTTGTTCCAAGTTTGGGTTTTTGCCTCGTTTCATAGTTACATAGTTACATCAAGTTCAACCACTAGGGAAATAAACATATCCCAGATATAAAACCTTTTAGGACATAGTTGGTCCAGAGGAAGGCAAAAAAAAAAACCCTGGTACAATTTGCTTCAACAGGGGAAAAAAAAAATTCCTTCCTGATTCCATGAGGCAATCAGATGTTCCCTGGATCAACAGTCACTGTTATTTTTACTTTAAAGCCTTAATTCCCAGTTATACTTTGTGCTTCTAGAAAAACATCCAGCTTTTTTCTTAAAGCAATCCATAGTAGTTGCTGAAACTACTTCCTGAGGGAGCCGATTCCACATTTTCACAGACCTTACAGTGAAGAATCCCTTCCTTATCCGGAGCTTAAACTTCTTTTCCTCCAGACGCAGAGTGCCCTCTTGTTCTTTATAATGATCTCAAAGTGAAAAGTGGGGAAGAGAGTTCTCTATATGGACCATTTATATATTTATACAGGGCGATCATATCCCCCCTTAAACGTCTCTTCTCAAGGGAGAATAAATTTAGTTCAGCTAATCTCCCCTCATAGGTGAGCTCCTCCATTACTTTTATTAATTTAGTTGCCCTTCTCTGCACTCTCTCCAATTTGACAATGTCCTTTTTGTGAACTGGTGCCCAAAACTGGACTGCATATTCCAGATGTGGTCTGACCAATGCTTTGTACAGGGGGAGGATAATGTCTCCATCTCTGCAGTCTATTCCTCTTGCAGCTTGGCATAGCATGCTGTTATTAAGTCTTTGATCTACCAGAACCCACAGACCCTTTTCCATTTCTGACTACCCCAAATGTATTCCCCCTAGACAGTATGAAGCATGCATGTTGTTAGCGCCCAAGTGCATAATTTTTCATTTATCCATAATAAATGTCATTTGCCACTTGGCTGCCAAATCAAACAGTACATCCAGTTCTGCTTGTAGATTATAGACATCCTGTATGGACCTAATTCCATTACATAGTTTGGTGTAATCTGCAAACACAGAAATGGTACTTTTAATCCCAAACACTATATCATTTTTAAGCAAGTTCTCTATCCATTTACAGATTGACTTTTCTAAACCTATCGACCCTAACTTGCATATTACCCGTCTGTGGGGTACGGTGTCAAATGCTATAGCAAAGTCCAAGTACACTATATCAACTTCTATTCCACTGTCTACCTGTTTACTTATTTCCTCATAAAAAGAGAGTAAATTTGTTTGATAACTTCTGTCTTTCTTGACTATCACTTATAATATTATTTTCTAGCAGAAACTCCTCTATGTGGCTCTTTATCAAACTCTCTAAGACCTTTCCAACTATGGATGTTAAATTAACGGGTCTGTAGTTTCCTGGTAATGACTTTGCTCCCTTTTTGAAGATAGGAACCACATTGGCCTTACGCCAATCCATCGGTACTTTGCCAGTGACTAAAAAGTCTTTAAAAATTAGAAATAATGGCTTTAAAATAACTGAGCTCAGCATTGTGAGGACAAGTGGATGTAATCCATCAGGTCCTGGTGCTTTGTCAACCCTAATTTTCCCAGCTGTTTCTGAGCCATTGTGACTCATTTAAGGCAGTGACATTGCTATTATGAATTTGGACTTGAGCTCTGCCATTTTCCTTTGTATACACAGAGCTATTATTATTTTATTATTACACAGTATTTATATAGCTCCATCATATCACGCAGCACTGTACAAAGTCCATAGTTGTGTCACTAACTGTCCCTCAAAGGAGCTCACAATCTAATGTCCCTACAAAAAGGACAATTTTTTGGGGAATGTGGGAGAAAACCAGAGTACCGGGTGGAAACCCATGCAGACACGGGGAGAACCTGCAAACTCCATGCAGATAGTGTCCTGGCTGGGACTCAAACCTAGGACCTATTGCTGCAAAGGCTGGAGTGCTAACCCCTGAGCCACCATGCTGCCCGTGCAGCTAAAAAAAAAAAAAGTGTTTAGTAAATCTGACTTGTCTTTATCCTCAGTTACCAACCCAGCGACATCCTTTAAGCGGCCTACATGCTCAGATCTGATCTTTTTGCTAATAATATATTTGTAAAATGTTTTGGGTTTTGCCTTACTTTCCTTTGCAATCTGTCTTTCATTTTGAAGTTTTGCACATTTTATTTCCTTTTCACATCTTTTGTTATATGATGAAGGTGATCCGTCATTTTTATTTTTTTGGAATGCCCTTTTCTTGTTCCTTATGGCTTTTTTAACATCAGCTGTAAGCCACATAGGTTTTAATTTTAGCCTCTTAAACTTATTACCCATTGGAATATATTTTTCAGTTTGCTTTTGTAGAGCAAACTTGGAACATTCCCATTTCTGTTCTGTGTTCTTTGAGGACAATATTTTCTCCCAGTCCATGTCACAGAAAGCCACCCCTAATAATGGAAAATTTGCTCTTTTAAATTTAAATGTTTATCTTTCCTGTTTTTGCTTCCTGTTTACAGCTAACATTAAATGAAATCATATTATGGTCACTGCTACCCAGGTTCTCTTTTATTTGCACATTTGTTATAAGCTCTGCATTGTTAGAAAGAACTAGGTCCAGCAGAGTATCATTTCTAGTTGGGGCTTCTATAAACTGTATCATAAAATTACAAATTTCCTCGGTTTTGCTGTTCCTATAGTGCCTTTACTCTAGTCAATGTCAGGGTAGTTGAAATTTCCCATGATTAAAACCCTTCCACTTTTTGCTGCTTTTTCTATCTGTGCTAGTAGTTGTTTTTTTATTTCTTCCTTAGCACTGGGGGGCCTATAGCAGACTCTATTCATTAACCTTCATATCTCCCACACCAAATGTTGTACAAACTTTAAATTTCCAGGGTACACAGGGGACCCCTAGAGCTGCTACTAAAACCCCTAAATATATCAAGTTGCCAGATACAGGGTCGGAAACATAAAATCCTATTAAGAATCCGGGATTTGTTCTCATTAAACTGGACCTAAAATAAAAATAAAAAGATATGACACATTTACTTGCACAGATCAGTGATGTATGCCGCTGTATTTGTCAAAAAAAAATGTCGATCTTAGTGCACATGTGTGAGATCGCCATCTTTCTTTTTTCATTGACAGAAAAGTCCCTCCTGCTCATGCCTGTTCTTGGAGCCCAAGCCTCCTAGAATTTGTGACAGCTGGACACTTACCTTCTCTGGAACAGAGGAATGTTGCTATTGAAGAATAGAAAACCCTTTGTTTTGTTTTAATTTTTCCAATTTTCTTTAAAACACAAAAAGGCAAAGTCCCTTCAATTCTGTCATTAGCGTTGCGGCAGTAAAGACTGAATGTGAGCGTCATTGTACATGCTCAATCAGCTGGTAGTATGCATTCCAAAGGTAGGATTATCTCATAGGACACTGGCACTCTGCTCTTATATGGTTATTCCAGATGAGGAACGCGTGTTGCCGGCCTGCGCAGTTTTTCAATTGAGTATACATAGTAACAGGGCTTCGGCCCTTACTAAGTTGGTTTAAAATGTATGAACCACGCATGCGCCTTACGTAATGCACGCATGGGTTATACCTTTTAAGGGCAGAAGAGCATTAATTTCCGCCCTTACAGGAGAGAGGCAGGTTCATCTATCTGACTTGTTAGCGTGTGTAATCATGCTGACGTCACTTATTCAGTATTCGTGGGAGAGTATAAATGAGTTTAACAGCTCCTGGGTGGGAGGGACTATGTATCGAACGCCCTTCCTTATCCTCCGCCTTCACTTGCTTGATCCTGTAATTTGTGGGTTTCAAAATGGCAAATCCTGGGCATTAGATAATACCTCCGATGTCCAAACGAAGTCAGAGGAGGGAATAGTGATGCATAACTTTTTATCTTAATGCCTAGGTGCTAGATAGATATTTAAAGGAGGATTAAAAATCTGGAGAATGTAGAACAGGATTAGCTGGAATGATCAAGTTCTTCAATTTTAACTTTATCTGAAAAGAAAACACAGGGTTATCTCCATCTTAAACCAGTAAAAAAAAAAACATGAGGTTGGTAAACCAGGCCATATTAGTGAGCTGTGGAATAAATCAAGGACAAAATCTGAAGGAAAGAAGGGAGTGGGAATAAAGAAGAAAATACAAGAAGATACAATGAGATAATAGGAAATACAAATCAATTATAGTTATACATAATTATACAGTGGAACTCTTCATCCAGTCATAATACAATAATATACAGTAAATCAAGTTCTGAAACGATCCATATTATATATACAAAATTATATTGTTGCAATTTCACAAGTATAGTGTTTTCCATTACAATAAATATATTGTTATTTCATATGTATTCATAGATATATGTCAAATACTTTGTTATTTCATATTCAAAAATAAATACAAATGAACCAATGGGAACAATAAGTATCTCTATATCTATGAAGATACTAATTCATTTAAACCTCAATCTAAAGCAATAATTAGTTGGATTGGGGAAGAGGATATTCTATGTCAAATACTTTGAATCTTAATACACAAAAGCTGTGAGGTTGGAAAAAGTCTATCAATTATAAATAGGAAGGTGTTTTTTTCAAGAATTGTTTGAACGAAAAAAACATTGCTGAGAACTGGGGGGGGGGGGGGGGGGTCGCGTTCAATAAAAAGGTCCAACGGGTTTCTTTTTGCAAAAGGATTCTGTCTATATCTCCTCACTTAGGGTTTGGAGAGACTCTTTCTAATGTGGAAAAAGATACATCCACTGTCAAAGTTTTATGTTGGTAACTGGGGATAAAGGCCAGGCAGATTTCCTAAACACTTCTTTTAGCACTGTGTATACAAAAAAAAATGACAGAGCTCAAATCAAAATTCATAATAGCAATGTCACTGCCTTAAATGAGTCACAATGACTCAAAATTGATATGATTGAGAAACAGCTGGGAATTTCAAAGCCATTATTTCTAATATTTAGAGACTCTTTAGTCACTAGCAAGGTACCGATGGATTGGAGTAAGGCCAATGTGGTTCTTATCTTCAAAATGGGAGCAAAGTCATTACCAGGTAAGTACAGACCGGTTAGTTTAACGTCCATAGTTGGAAAGGTCCTAGAGAGTTTGATAAAGAACCATATAGAGGAGTTTCTGCTAGAAAGTAATATTATAAGTGATAGTCAGCATGGCTTTAAAAAACACAGTAGTTGTCAAACAAATGCAAGTTAGGGTCAATAGGTTTAGAGGTTATTAAAGGTTATTAGTGGTGTACCCCAGGGTTCAGTGTTGGGACCTTTACTGTTTAACATCTTTATAAATGATAAGTCCATACAGGATGTTTATAATCTACAAGCAGACCTGGATGTACTGTTTGATTTGGCAGCCAAGTGGCAAATGACATTTAATATAGACACATGTAAATTTATGCATGTAGGGGCTAACAACATGCATGCTTCATACTGTCTAGGGGGAATACATTTGGGGGGATCTGGGGTTTCTGGTAGATCATAGACTTAACAACAGCATGCAATGCCAAGCTGCAATATCTAAAGCTAGCAAAGTATTTTCTTGTATTAAAAGAGGAATAGACTGCAGAGATGGAGACATAATCCTTCCCCTATACAAAGCATTGGTCAGACCACATCTGGAATATGCAGTCCAGTTTTGGGCACCAGTTCACAAAAAGGACATTGTTGAATATGAGAGAGTGCAGAGAAGGGCAACTAAATTAATAAAAGGAATGGGGAATGATGAGGGATTAGCTGAACTGAATCAATTCTCCCTTGGGAAGAAACGTTTAAGGCGGGATATGATCACCCTGTATAAATATAAAAACGGTCCATATAGAAAATTTCTTCCCCATTATTCACTTTGAGATCATTACAAAGAACAAGAGGGCACTCCTAGCTCCAGATAAGTAAGGGATTCTTCACTGTAAGGTTTGTGAAAATATGGAATCGGCTCCCTTAGGAAGTAGTTTCAGCAACTACTATAGATTGATTTAAGAAAAAGCTGGATGCTTTTCTAGAAGCACAGAATATAACTGGGTATTAAGGCTTTAAAGAAGAATACCAGTGACTGTTGATCCAGGGAACATCCAATTGCCTCATGGAATCAGGAAGGATTTTTTTCCCCTCTTGAAGCAAATTGTACCAGGGTTTTTTTTTGCCTTCCTATGGAACAACTATTATCTTATAGCATTTTATATCCTTAATATGTTTATTTCCCTAGTGGTTGAACTTGATGGACTTATGTCTTTTTTCAACCTAACGTACTTTGTAACTATGTTGGGTACCTACGTGGTAGCTAATATGTGTTAACATCTTTCCTGTGTTAATGGTGTAAATATGTTCGTAGATTCTCTTACGGAATGCTTTTTTGGTTTTACCAACGTAGTAGCATCCACATTTACACAAAAGAGGATAAAAATTTCCAGTAGATGAACAATCAACATATTGTTGCAATCTGTGATGGTTGTTGTTCAGGAGTTTTGTGGTTCTATGTTCAGTGATCCACTGACACTGTGAGCATTTGCCACATCTATAGGTTCCTGGCATAACTTTTTTAAATATCCCTGGACGTGAATTATCCCTGAGATGACTTGACACCAACAAGTCTATCAGGGATGAGGACTTTCTAAAGGTTATGCGAGGTTGGGCATGCAGGAATTTGGAAGTATTGGAATCCCCCATTAGAATGTACAAAGTTTTGATAGCAAACTGGGTATTTTGGGTTGCTTATTGTAAGTAGTAAAAAAAACGGGTTCAGCCAGTGATTTGGATTTTTTTTTAAATAGTATATTTTGATAGTCTAATGATTTTGCTTTCTGGTAAGCTTTCTTGAGTAGGCTTTTGCTTTATCCTCTCAAGAGTAATATCTCCTTGGGAGCTTTGGACTCCTGTTCAAAGTCTCTTTCATTGGTGCAGTTACGCTTCAGTCTCAAATATTGCTTTTCTTGAGTGGTTCAGAATGCACACTAGCCGCGGTTTCCTTTCTAAATGGGGGGTACTAATTTGTCCTTCCTTAGTGATTCTAATGTACGTATCCAAAAAAAAGTACTTCTTGGTCATTATAGTGCATTGTGAATTTTAAATTACCGTATTTTTCGGACCATAAGACGCACTGGACCATAAGACGCACCAGTTTTTAGAGAAGGGAAATGAAGAAAAAAATATTCTGAAACAAACAGTGTCCTAAAATATTTTATGTGCATTAAAAACCAACAGCACAGTCATAAACACATGTAATCAACCCTGTAAAGTAAACAGCAGCATTTAGAACCATTATTAACATTATTTATATTTATTTATTATATTAAAATCATAAATTATAATATAATACATAAATATAAATAATAATTTAAAACAATAAAGAAATAATAGACAACTATGTAATCTAAAAATAAAATTAAAAATGTACTTTTATTTTTATTTCATGTTGTGTGGTGTTTTTTTACTGTAAAAACTATTTAAAAGCAGATTACATTGTAATCTGCCTTTAAATTTCCCTCCCTGACACACCCCCATACTTCACCAATCACATCACTGGAAGATGACTCATCCTCCGGAGTGATGTGAGGGGGGGGGGGATTTCCCTGCGTGCTCACAGAGACAGAGACAGATACGGAGGCTGGAAGCTGCTGGCATGTGTAGAGAGATACATAGCATAATGAAGGATTTCTGCATTGTGCTATACATCTCTCTGCAAGATGCCAGCAGCAAGCAGAGCTGCGGACACCTGGGTGAGTATTTCCTTTCAGTTGTAATCCGATTGTCATACTATGTATGACAATCGGATTGCAATATAACATTTGTTTACTTTGTGTTGTGTACGTGTGTTGTGTATGTGTGTGCTTTCCTGCTCCCAGCATGACTTTGTCAGCCAATCATGCTGAGAGTGGGAGGACGCAAGATACCAGAGTGACAGGAGTCACAGTCACTCTGGCTGCGCTGGACAGGAGAAAAGCCGGAGGGGGGGCTACACAGGGGAGACGGGACAGCGGCTGGGGAGGATACCGGAGAGACGGCCCGGGCACAGAGGCTACATTTGGACCATAAGACGCAGGGACTTTTTCCCCCCACTTCTGGGGGGAAAAAAGTGCGTCTTATGGTCCGAAAAATACGGTATATGAATTGGTATTGATAATGCCACCAATATACCTCTTCCAGACAAGTATATATAGATGATAAATGTGCAGTTGTTGGTTGGGGAATAGGTTTGCCTCCTAATCACCCAGACACATATTTGCATATGAAGGGGCACATCTTGTACCCATTGCTACCTCTTGTATTTGGGGATAATATTTATTTTTGAAAATGAAAACATTTCTTGTAAGGATGTATTCGAGTAAGGATACAATAAATTCATTGAAGGTCATATTATGGGGATATAGTTTATCTAAGTATTTTTGAATAATCTCAATCCCTCTCTGCTGGAGGATACTACAGTAAAGTGCTTCCACATCAATCGTTACTAATAGGGAATTTGGGGAAATATGAAGGTTAGATGTAAATTTCATAAGTTCTCTCGTATCCTTTAGATACGAAGGCAAATTAGTGACTTGTGGACTCAGGTACATATCAACCTGCTTACTGGCGTTGGAGGCTATTGATCCTATGCCTGAATTTATGGGGTGTCCTGATGGGTTTATGTACTTTTGGAAGCGAATAGAAGGTGGGAGTGATGGGGTGTTTTTGTTTAAATACTTTTTCATTTTTTGGTCTATTATGCCCTGTTGGGAAACATTCAGAGTTAGTTATGGAATAATATTGGGAATAAAAAGAGTTAATGATATTCCCTGCAATTTCCTTCTACCAATCATGATTGTGAAGTATTTTGAAGCATAGTTGCTAATAGTGATTTTTACCCAAGACTACTATTTTGCCCCTTTGTCTGAGGGTTTGATCACTATGTTTTTGTTTTGTCTGGGATTGATTAAGACTGAGCGGAAATTCAAAGCCAGGTTTTCTATAGATTTGGAGCCTGTCATGTACGGAGAGACAGGACCACTAGGGGGCGTATGGAGGTGGTGCGAGCCCTGAGATGAGGCCCAGAGACACTGCTTGTTACGGCCAGGTTGGGGTCCTTGGTCACACCAAGGTGGGCAAGCACTGTACTAAATCACCAGGCAGGAGGATAGTCAAGGAAAGCCGGGATCAAGACAGGAAGCATGCAAGAGAGGTCAGGTCACACGCCAGGAGTCAATAGCCAGGGATCCAGGAGACAAACGGCAATGACACAGGGGTTGCTGCTGGCACAAGGAACACTGGAGACACTGGAAACAGCAGGAGAAGCAAGGATATCCACAGGCAGACAGGAACAGCACAGGGAAGTTGGCTGGGAACCAACAGACTGGACAACGAGGGGTTAACACAGGAGCTGGACACAGGAAACACTGGATTAAGCAGCGAGTGTACAGGAACTAGTTCACAGAACTAAGGGCTCAGCAGAATGGAGACACGACTTGTTGCACAAACACAAAATGTAGTCTGAGAGCTAGCTAAATAGCCAGGGCTGGTTAAGAGGCTATTTTGTGATTGGCATGCATGGAGTTGATAAAGCTTGGAAACAGAGGCATGCCCAGCATCAGAACTGCCTTCATGCCCAGGGGAGACAGTGTGATAGTGCCTCTAGTTTCCATCTCTTTAATATCTTTGGTGATTAGATTTGTTAAAGTAAGGATATGTGTGTAAGGGATGAAAAAAATGTGGGTCTTCTAACAGGTATTGAAGTTGTAGTAATATTTTCTTTGGGTGATGTGGGGACTGATATCTGTAGATTGTCAAATTCCTCATATTCCTCTAGCAATTGGTACAAGATTTTTAATGTTTTGAAATCTTGAGTATTAAAGGTACCAAATTCCGGCAGGGGTAAGTCCTATTCTACATTCTTCAGAATATGAATCCTCCAATAAATATCTACCTAGCACCCAGGCATTAAGATAAAAAGTTATGCATCACTATTCCGTCCTCTGAGTCCGCCTTATGAGGGACGGGAGTGCTCATATATACAGCGCATAGAATAATATATACGGGATACAATCCCTCGTTTGGACATTAAGGTAATTTGGAACCCACGGGTTAGGGGGGGCCTTTGATACATAGTCCCTCCTACCCAGGAGGGGTTAAACTCAAGTATTACCCTTCCACAAATATTGATTAAGTGACGTCAGCGTGATTACACACCTTGACAACTCAAATAGATGAACCTATATCTCTCCTGTAAGGGCAGAAGTTATTGCTCTTCAGCCCTCAAAAGGCATACCCATGCATATGGTTTAGAATGTATGAACTATGTATGCGTCGTATGTCACATATGTGACATACGACGCATGCATAGTTCATACATTCTAAACCACCGTAGTAAGGGCAAAAGCCCTGTTACTATGTATCATCAATTGAACAACCGTGCATGCGCAATTCACCATGAACACGTGTTCCTCATTCTGCATTTACCATATAAGAGCAGAGTGCTGGCAGGACCAGCTCTTTGTGGCTGGCTGTTGACACTCTGCTCGTCAACACTACACACCAATAGCAGTAGTAAGTAAACTTTTCTTTTGTAGATGACATTACTCCTTTGAACTGAAGGATAGAAACTTAAATAAACCCTTACATGCTTAAATTACAGCTCTTGGGCATCATTTGAGACAACATTGTCCTCTGGGTAATCATTTATCTAGAACATTTAAGGTAAGTCTCTATTTGGTATAAACCAGTTCATACATCTCTATTAACCCTTAGAGATATATGTTTTTGTATCCCTTTTCATGAATACATATTAGGTAAAATGATGAAATCAACATGATTTCTACTATAATAATGAATTTTATAATTGTGTTACACTTTTTCTAGACATCCAAAAACCTCTTAGAGGAAAATATTCTCTAAACTCATATGACAGTTCATATGCTAAAATGTAGGTCTCACCCATTATCAGACTTGGCATAACTAATTTGATTTCAACATACATTGAAGGATATTTATATATTTATTATCCGGCTCCCCACTCTGGGATATTGACAATTTCACTTTAATATTAACAGACCGCTTCTTACCCTACCAGTAATATCTTATAAGTTAAGTAAGAAATGTAACTGCAATCTACCTTATTAACATCAAAACCAGCAGTGTCATCTATAGGCAGCAACCATTTTTAAAGTAAGTGTTATACTATAGTCGAATTTCCTTCAATCATAGAAATTTTCTCAGGTTATACTCGGATTCCTAACCTGTATTGGTTTTTGCATTTAGATTCTTTATACCCTTATTCACTCAAGTTTATTTTCAACTGAACACCCAGTTTACTCTTCGCCTTACCTATTTCCTTTCAATTAATCTAGTTACATGGAAATTAGGTAAGTAGCAAACATACCTCTTTTAAAAAATGTTATTTCCTATATGTTCTTTTTTGAATTAACACTGATGTTAATACGTTTATATGTTAATATGTTACAATGATGTTAATACGTTTATATGTTATTCTTTATATCATATTTTATTGTATATTATTATTGAATTAATTTTATGATGTAATACAACTACTTACTCTGTTACAATACAGTTCTGGTCTCAAACAACCCCTGTAGAAGCCCCAGGGTGAAACGCATTGGGTAAAAAGAGACAAGGAAACTTTGAATAATACTAAATAAACCCCATGTGCTACTTTAACATGGGGCTTTTGACATACTAATGATCATAGGAAAACTATGTCTAGTGTATAAATTAGCATAATAGATCTATGTTATGTTTGGGTAAAAAAAAAAAAAGTCTTGGTTAAAAATAAAATGTATACATTTTAAATTACCCTGCCAAAAAAGCCTGCTCTCCCTCTCCTCTGAAATATTGAATTACATTCAGGGAGTTTAAAAGGCTACTTTGGACTATTTAAAGCTTCAGCTCCTTTAGTTTTCAACTCATGTGTTTTTTAACATTCACTTCACAAGTTCACAAGTCAAATGTAAGTAAGCTCAAGGGTGAGTTTACCTAGAACTTATATCACTCCTGTGAACACCTAACTGCTCCCCTATAAGGTACACTGATAGAACGGAAAAATGCTATTTAAAAAGAGTTAGAAAAGAAAAGACATTTTTTTAAAGGCTGATAGAAAGTACTTAAAACCCATAAAGGTAAAATACATTTATTTTAGAAACACACATTCACATTTTAGAAATACACAGCAATCAAATATTTCAAACACTACTACCTGTGTTTTTGTTTAACTCCTACTTACTTCCAATTGGCTGCAAGCCCTATTTATACCACCCTAGTTCCAGACTCCATTTTCTGAATTCTCAGCATATTTCTGTTATTCTGACAGAATGTTCTACGTTCTGCTTTTTTGGATTTTGACCTCAGTTTGAGCTCGACTTTTGCCTGTGATTGTTGCCTGCCCTGACCCCAGCCTATTATAAACTTTGACTTATTTTCTGCCTTACTCCTGCTAAACTACTCTGCCTCAACTTCCTGTGTTTCTCCCTTCTGATGGTAAGATGGGTCTACAGGCAAATAAATTTAGGTCCTAATAAATTCATACAATATCAGAGAAAGTAGGGAAAAAAGTTAGTAATTTAGAAAATACATCACTTTCTTCTCTATTTGAATTATAATAAGATAAATTATATATATATATATAAGTATATTTATAAATTATTCCATTGTAAATTCTATTTAAATATATAGCATTTACTATTGTGACTTCTGTGCGCTTTTGACAATTGGACACTAGGTGGCAGAACAAATCATTGTTTTAAAAGGCATTGAAATTAAACTACGGAAAATTGTTTTCATACATACACGTAATTTTCCTTTCCCGGCTACTGCTCCTGATAGCACACAACTGGGTCAGCACCTCTCCTCGACCCCCATAGCATCGTCTCCCTAAGTTATAAAAATAACCTTTCTCTCACCTGCAGGTGTTCTTTAACAAGCTTGTTACAGGACAAGCAAGCAAAATTTGTTGTCAGGAGGTGTGGCCAGGAAAGGAAAATTACAGGCATAAAAAATTAATACAATTTTCTATATTCCAGGCACTCCTTGTGACAGAACACATTTTAAATTAATCTAATCTTTAGAAAGAGCCGCTTGCCCAATGGAAGTCTCAAAACTTCAGTAGAAACCTTTGTACATGAAGCCCACTTCCCTATTTAAATGTGTCTTGACTTCCAGCAACCGAACCAAGCCCCTTATGATGTGATGGATGTAATAGTATTTTTTCATGAAGATAGGTGCAATATGGCTCTTTGCCAAGATGGTGCAAAGCTCTGATACCCTTCCTGTGAAGGTAACAGTGGTTAAAAAACCTTTTTTACAAGTCAGTTTTCCTATTGAGCATACCTTGAATGGAGGGAAAGAGGCTCTTGTTGTGAGGGCTGAAAGGGCTGACACTTTGACCTTTTTTATATATTGTGGAATCTCTTTATAGATGTTTGCAAGCTTTGAGTAACATATCCACCATCCCAGAGAAAAGCCAGATGATAGGAGTCTCTGCCTTTCAACAAGTAGGTATTCAGTCCCAGGTGGTAAAGGATATGATGTTGCCATCTAATCTGGAGAAGGTCTTGGCAAAAAAAAAAAAAGATTTAAAGAAAGAACCACCATTGATTGCTAAAATGTAACACAAAATCCCTATTCTTTGTGGAAGGGTTGTGGACCAGGGTATTGTGGCACTTGAAGCTCTAGAAGAATTCTGGCACTTTTGCTGGAGCTGCCATCAGGTTTATCAACTTGAACAATTGAAAAGGATATAATCTGTTCACAGATCACTTTTGATCAGGAAAGGATCTGCTCAGATGATTGGCCAACAGATTTTTTTCTGGCTGGTGGTTAGAAGGCAATAAAATTGAGATGCTTCTTGGTCCATGGAAAAAACATGGCATAGAAACAGACAATCCTCATCCCACCTTATCTGATGATGTTTGTGTAGTCCCCCCCCCCCTCCCCATTAAAATGTTATACATATGCTACCCTGTCATACATAGCTATCTCCTTACACTCTATGAACCCAATTTCTCTGTAAGAAAAGGGAAATGTAACTGCAAGTGAAGGACTCTTATGGCTAACTCCCCCCATAAATTCATCACTTTGGTGCCATCACAAGATAAGAAATATTATACATGTCATACTGTCCTACCCTGTCACACATATCTGGCCACTTACCTTTTGTGAATCTCAACTTCTCTTTAACAGTAGAGAAAGTAAAATGTAGTATAAGTGGGGACTCTTTTTGCTACCCCCTAACTAAAATTGTATCACTCCTACCATACCATGGTGCCCTGTCGCATATAAATGTCTGCTATATGTATTTTTAAATGTGGGATAAATCCCACATAATTCCCACACTTGTGGCTAACTCCATCTAAAAAATGTTTTGCTGCTGTGCCATCACAAGATAGGAAAAGCTATATCAATCATTCCATGCTATCCTGTCACATATATCTGGCCACTTATCGTCTGTGAAACCTCATTTCTCAGGACCGGGGAGATATAGGGACCTATAGATGTAGTAGTAAGAACATGTCCAATTCGCAAAAGGGACATTGTGGAATTGGAGAGAGTGCTGAGAAGGGAAACTAAACTAATAAAAGGAATGGAGGAACTCAGCCATGAGGAGAAATTAGCTGAACTGAATCTATTTCCCCTTGAGAAGAGACGTTTAAGGGGGATATGATCACCCTGTATAAATATTTAAATGGTCCAAATAGAGAACCCTCTTCCCAATTATTCACTTTGGGATCATTTCAAAAAACAAGATGGCACTTGTTGGGTCTGGAGGAAAAGCAGAGGATAAGGAAGGGATTCTTCACTGTAAGGTCTGGGAAAATGTGGAATAGGCTTATTAGGAAACGCTCTGTCCGGTGACTCAATGCTGTGTACCATTGCAGTATAAAACCCTGTTTGTTTTGTCCAGCAATGTCATTTGCAGCAGCTAGGAGAACTAAGATAGCAGCAGCCTCTGCTTCCCTTTAGTTTTGCAACCTGATGTATTTTTGACATCCCTAGCATCCATTGTTGTGCTGCGCACAGCTGAAGAGGATTCTAGAGGTTGATCAGCTCCTGACTCAGTCCTGCTATCCACTGCTGGGACTTTAAAGCCTCTCTGCTTCCAGTCACCAGTGCCTGTTATAGCGTCTGCTGGGCTTACCTGTGCTGGAGTGATTTTGAGTGTTTTTTTGTTACTGACCTTTGCCTGTTCCTGACATTCTGTTTGAACTCTTCCTGCACCAACCTTTGCTTGTGACCCCGACTCTGCTTGTGCCCTTCCCATTGTACCTCGCTTAGTGGACTGATTTCCTGTGTTTTGACTTCAACTTGTTTCTGAATTTCCTGATAATTATGTATTTGTGTTCTCCTGGTCAGCTTCTGGCCTATCACCAGACACCATCCCTTGCGCACGAAGTCCTGGGGGTAACTGATTGCTGGGAGACGCAACTAGTCTCCCGAGGCTGAGCGGGTGCTGCTATAGATGAAGACTGCCGCGATAGATTGGGGGACTGGTATCTGGGAAATACTGGTACTGACCAGGCCTTACAAGGCTCCCTCAGGAAGTAGTTTCAGCAACTACTATTGATTTGTTTTAATAAAAAGCTGGATGCTTTTTCAGAAGCACAGAACATAACTAGGTATTAAGGCTTTAAAGTAAAGATAACAGAGACCGGTGATCCAGGGAACATCTGATTGCCTTATGGAATCAGGAAGGAATTTTTTCCCGTTGAAGTAAACTGTACCAGGGATTTTTTGCCTTCCTTAGGGTTTATATCTAGAATATGTTTACATTCCTAGTGGTTGCATTTGATGGACTTATGTCTTTTTTTCAACCTGTCCTACAATGTAACTATGTACCCCTTGGCTATCGGTCAAATGAATTGCATTTCTCTGGAAGTATCCATTGCAAAGATTTTGGGATACAAAGAAGATTAGCAGCCCTCTATAACTGAAAGAAAGTAGTTTCTGCTCTTTGGTACAGAAATGGTGAGCAGGGAGCAATATATGACTGGCCAGCTCTGTATGATAGCTTTAGGTTTGTATCTTTCATTACTAAAATGTTGCATTAAAAAAATGAGCATCATATGGTAAATACAGAAATTCTGGATTTGTCATGTATGTTATGGTAGCTAGAAAAATTTTAATTTAAATTAAAACTATTCTAGTTTTAAACATACATCTTTAATGTTTGTTTGCATTGTGGCCTGTGAGTTTTGTCTCCATGTCAACAGCGGCCCCCAGATGAAAAAAAGTTGAGCACCACTGCTATACAGTACGTACTTTAATACGTACTTTAAATATATTTCCTTCCTCTAGCCTTATATGGAAAGGATCACAGCTACAGCTTCTGTGGTGGAGGGATGCCAGCACTAGTTCTCAGAAGGCAGATAGCTAAATGAGTCACTTGTTCATAAAAAAAAAACAGAGCTGAAGAGCATGCTTTGGAATTCTAAGAATGTTATAATATTTATTAGAAAAGTAAAGGCAAGGAAAGGTCAGGGTTAACTTCATGAAAAACTCAATATACACTAAAGAGCTCAGGCTTTATAGGGCACTGAATAAACACTGTGTGTATATGTATATATATTGAAGAATAATGAAATATGTGAAATTCGGGGGTTATTTGGTTTCATCCATTTCAAATTCTTTTTGAAAGGGAATTTTAAAGCCTGGATAGAGCCGTGTGTAACTGTATTGTTTTTGATGGCTTTTTTTTGGAATCCAGGCCCAGAGTTTCCTGGAAGGTATGAGTGGGCCAGGCACTCCATCCCATTTCCAGGCCATGAATTAGTAATGGCTATGGACCACCTGGCTATTTGTAATAAAAAGACATCTGTCCTTGAAAAAGGGGGAAGTTGCACTCTGGGGCCAGGTGGCTCAGGTGTACAGGCTGGGTGTAGCCTGTATGCTGGGAGAGCCCAGGAGGTCTCCCAATGTTAAGGTCTGTGTGCCTAACAGCTGTGAAGAGTGTCAGAAAGAGAGCCAGGAGGCTAAAATTTCTGTTAATACTGCTGTCTGAGGCAAATAACCAACAGATCCATGCTCTGGAAGAGAGGAAACTTGAGGCAGCATTGCTGAGTGTCCTTGGGTGAAAGCCATCAAACCATCCTTGAAAGGGTTAAAAAAATGCATGCGGCACTAAAGAGTCTGACTGCACTTTATTCAGGTTGTCAAAAACCCAGCAACCTCTGGACCTGAGGTTTGCCGGATTTTCGAAAATTCCAGATTTTTTTTTATACTCTTCTCCACACACAGGCCAGCCTTCCTCTCGCAGCATTCGCGGACATCTGGCACAGTTCCAGAGGGCAGGCAGCAGAAATTTGTAAAAGACTGCAAAATAAGTATGTAAAAATATAAGCAAAAGGCCCACTGTCACTGAGCAATACATACGTACATACATACATGCAAATTAACTCTGACATATACCACAGCGCTGTACAAAGATCAGTGGTGCACTCACATGAGTCTGAGTCATAAGTCTAGCAAGTTTGGTGTAAACGTCTCGATGAGTTTCCGAGTGATGGTGAAACATACATACACACATACATACATACATACAATTTTATATATAAAGATTTATAAAGCTTTGACAAATACCATAGTGCTGCACAATGAAACACTGAGCTAGACCCATCAGTCTCTGTACAGAGAAGCTGACATTCTAATGTCCACCCACAGTCACACACTATTATTATACATTTAAATATCTCAGCGGTGTACAAAGATCGGCAGTGTCATATGTCTAGCAGTTTGGTTGACATATCTCCATGCATTTCCTAGTGATCACATACACACATCTCTCTCTCTCTTTTTCTCTCTCTCTCTCTCTCTCTCTTTCTCTCTCTCTCTCTCTATTTCTCTCTCTCTCTCTATATATATATATATATATTGTAGGCAACCAGCAGGAAAGGTACTAGAGGGCAGATATGTGCCATGCAGGTTGCTGATCTCAATACTCTAAATTCCAGGGATTTCAGTGTGGCTGTTCTAGCAGGCCATCCCGGGTTTTCCCCACGGAGAAGAGTCCAGGTGTAGCTCCCAGAGGGTGTAAAAAGGGAATGGCTGCCAGACAGCAAGGAGAGGAAAAAGACTCTACTGGAGGGGGCTTGAGAACCTTCCTCTACACATTGTTCCTGAGAAAGAGAGAGAGAGAAACAAGACTCTACAGACAAGGTGACCTAGTTGATTTTTTGCCTTTTTGTTGGAACTGGACTGTTATAGTACCCAGGACAGCTGGTGAGAAGTGTTTATGTCTTGGAGCTTTAACTGGCTGAAGTTAAGCCACCCTGTTGGGACAATTGTTTTTGTTGTTCTTTTGTTTTGCAATAAACCCTGATTGACCTTCGGACATTCACCGATGGGTTGCTCAAGGAGACCCCAAAACACTGGATCAGTTAGTGGCACTTGTTGAGCGGTTTACAATTACAAAGACCTGTCTGAGGCCTGAAAGTAAACCCCAGCCATTTATGGGGTTCTCCGGTGCTCGTTTACAGAGATCCAACTCCAAAGCAATTTTTGCATCAGACCAGGAGAACCAAGCTAGCCGACCAAGCCTGGGTGGACCCGCCAGGGGAAAGAGGTTTCATGGTCTAAGAAAAGTACCCCCCATTTTGATACACTACTCAGAGGCTGAGCTGAGGGGCGTTGCTGGAAGTGTCAGCAACTGGGGCATATTGCAACATACTGTCCCCAGGGAGGAGCCAATGGAGTGTAGTGCCACCCGCCAAAGCAATTTTTGCATCAGACCAGGAGAACCAAGCCAGCCGACCAAGCCTGGGTGGACCCGCCAGGGGAAAGAGGTTTCATGGTCTAAGAAAAGTACCCCCCATTTTGATACACTACTCAGAGGCTGAGCTGAGGGGCGTTGCTGGAAGTGTCAGCAACTGGGGCATATTGCAACATACTGTCCCCAGGGGGAGGAGCCAATGGAGTGTAGTGCCACCCGCCAAAGCAATTTTTGCATCAGACCAGGAGAACCAAGCCAGCCGACCAAGCCTGGGTGGACCCGCCAGGGGAAAGAGGTTTCATGGTCTAAGAAAAGTACCCCCCATTTTGATACACTACTCAGAGGCTGAGCTGAGGGGCGTTGCTGGAAGTGTCAGCAACTGGGGCATATTGCAACATACTGTCCCCAGGGGGAGGAGCCAATGGAGTGTAGTGCCACCCGCCGTTTCTCTATGGTTGATCATCCTATCTGCAACGCTACACCCCTGCAGGAGCGAGGTCCCCAGGAGTATCAACTCCAGGTAAACGGGGTTAGTGTTGTGGCCCCGTTGGACACAGGTAGCCGGGTCACCCTTTTAGGCTCTGCCATGCCTCATGACCTGGTAATCCCTGAAACGCGAGTGGGGGTTGTTTGTATTCATGGGGACACCAAGCATTATCGGCTGGCCAAAGTGACTGTAGAGACTGGCTGTGGGACAGTGACACATGAAGTGGGTGTGGTACCAAACTTAATACACCCACTGATCATGGGATGTGATTTTCCCTTATTCTGGGAACTCTGGTCTAAACCCCACTGTATTGATATGCCTGTTGCCGGGTCACCTTCTTTCAGCCCAGTTCCATTAGGCGAGGAGGCCCAAACAGATGCGGTAGGGGTGACCAAGGATGTATCGGACAGTTTTCCCCTTGCAGTATTGGCTGGGGATGAGGGTGAGGCGTCTAACCCTGAGCAGAATGTCCCGGACTTGGAAGTGTCACGGGAGAACTTCGGGACCGCTCAGTTACAGGATCCCACTCTGAAACATGCATGGGAAAATGTAACTGTACTGAATGAAGTACCCCAGGAGTCTAATGCAGATCAAAGGTTTCCTCACTTGGCTGTAAGCAATCTACTGTATCGTGTTGCTAAGGTGCGGGGTGAAGTTGTGGAGCAACTGGTGGTACCCGTACCTTATAGAAGGATGGTCCTTGATTTGGCTCACACTCATTTACATGGGGGTCATTTGGGGACTGACAAAACAAAGGAAAGAATCCTGCAAAGGTTCTATTGGCCGGGTTGTTACCAAGAGATTGAAAAGTTTTGTAGGTCCTGCCCAACCTGCCAAGTAACTGCTCCTGTGAGTCACTTTCGGAGCCCCTTGGTTCCCCTACCAATAATTGAGGTTCCATTTAACCGAATAGCTATGGATTTGGTGGGGCCATTAGTCAAGTCTGCCCAAGGCCACCAGTATATTTTGGTAGTGCTAGATTATGGCACCAGGTATCCTGAAGCATTTCCGCTGCGGAATACCGCCTCCAAATACATTGCTCGGGAATTACTTCATGTATTTTCCCGAACTGGGCTACCAAAAAAAATACTAACTGACCAGGGTACACCTTTCATGTCTAAAGTTATAAATGAGCTCTGCAAACTACTGAAAATTAAGCAGCTAAGGACCTCTGTATATCATCCCCAAACAGATGGCCTCGTGGAGAGGTTCAATAAAACCTTAAAAGGGATGTTGAGAAGGGTGGTAGAAAAGGATGGGAGGGACTGGGATTGCCTGTTGCCATATCTCATGTTCTCCATCCGAGAGGTCCCTCAGTCTTCCACTGGCTTTTCTCCATTTGAGTTATTATATGGGAGACATCCCAGGGGTTTGCTGGATGTTGCCAAGGAGACATGGGAGAGTGAGGCTACCCCGTAGAGAAGTGTGTTAGAGCACGTGGCTCAAATGCAGGATTGCATCAGCAGTGTTATGCCCATCGTGAGGGAACACATGCAAAAGGCCCAAGAGTCCCAGAGCAGGGTATACAATAGAGCAGCCCGGGTGAGGCATTTCAACCCTGGTGATCGGGTACTAGTGCTGGTTCCCACGGTAGAAAGCAAATTTCTGGCCAAGTGGCAAGGTCCTTTTGAAGTGGTAGAAAGGGTTGGAGAAGTAAATTATAAAATCCATCAGCCTGGGAAAAGAAAGCCCATCCAACTCTATCACGCGAATTTAATAAAACCTTGGAAGGATAGAGAGTCCCTAGTTGCGACCACAAAACCCTAAAGGAATTCCAATGCAGATATTGAAAAGGTTGCAATAGGTGACACCCTGTCCAAACCCCAAAAACAAGAAAGCAAGGAGTTTTTACAAAGGAACAGGGATATTTTTATGGCCCTGCCAGGCATTACAGATGTCATTCAGCATGACATAGTCACTGACCCCAAGGTAACGATAAACATTAAACCATACAGAATCCCGGAGGCTCGGAGACAAGCGGTCTCTGAAGAGGTAAAGCATATGTTAGATCTGCAGGTTATTGAGGAATCCAAAAGCGGCTGGTCCAGCCCTATTGTATTGAGTACCTAAGCCAAATGGGACCTGGAGGTTCTGCAATGACTTCCGCCGACTAAATGAAGTCTCTAAATGCGCTTCCTATCCTATGCCTCGGGTAGATGAGTTAATCGAAAGGTTGGGACCAGCTAGGTATTTTACCACACTTGACCTCACCAAAGGATACTGGCAGATTCTCCTATCAGAGGAGGCGAAAGAAAACCCCAGATTGACACCACCCCAGATTGACACCAATTGACAGATTGACTCCACCCCAGATTGACACTTTCAATATAGAAGGATGCCCTTTGGGTTACAAGGGGCACCTGCCACTTTCCAGAGATCAATGGATAGGGTCTTGAGGCCCCATAAAAGGTACGCAGCAGCATACTTGGACGATATTGTGGTCTTTAGCACAGACTGGGAAAAACATCTAGCTAATGTACAGGCAACACTTGATTCTCTCAGGAAAGCGGGCTTTACTGCTAACCCTGAGAAGTGCGCTATTGGGTTGGGAGAGGCTTGGTATCTGGGGTATATTGTAGGTAAGGGCACAATAAGACCACAGGTAAACAAAGTGGAGGCAATTCAAAACTGGCCACAGCCTCTGACAAAAAAA
Organism: Pyxicephalus adspersus; assembly: GCF_032062135.1. NCBI lineage: Eukaryota > Metazoa > Chordata > Amphibia > Anura > Pyxicephalidae > Pyxicephalus > Pyxicephalus adspersus. The sequence goes on from NC_092869.1 coordinate 16,414,424, forward strand.
CAAGTGAAGGCATTTTTGGGGATTGTTGGCTATTACCGCAGATTTGTCCCAAACTTTGCCTCCATTGCAGTACCATTACCAGACCTTACAAAAGGGAGAAAGTCAGTAATGGTCAAGTGGTCCCAGGAGGCAGAAAAAGAGATTCAGGACCTTAAAAAAAACCCTGTGCAGTCAGCCTGTGCTGATAGCACCAGACTTCTCAAAAGAATTTATTGTCCAGACCGATGCCTCAGAGGTTGGTTTAGGGGCAGTAATGTCAGAGGAGGTAAATGGGGAAGAACACCCCATTATATATTTGAGCAGAAAACTCACCTCCTGTGAGAGAAACTACTCAATCGTGGAGTAGGGTACTACGTGGTTCTACGGTACTATTTGGCAGGTAGAAAGTTCTGGTTGGTATCGGACCATGCCCCTTTAAAGTGGATGTGCTGAAACAAAGGGAACAATGCAAGGGTGACAAGGTGGTTCCTGGCGCTACAGGACTTTAATTTTCTGGTAGAGCACAGGGCAGGAAAGCATCATATCAATGCTGATACCTTATCAAGGGTTCACTGTCTGTCAGGGTCAAGTGCCCAGTCCCCTGGCCTTGGGCAGAGGGGGGGGGGGTATGTAGGCAACCAGCAGGAAATGCACTAGAGGGCAGATATGTGCCATGCAGGTTGCTGATCTCAATACTCTAAATTCCAGGGATTTCAGTGTGGCTGTTCTAGCAGGCCATCCCAGGTTTTCCCCACTGCTGGAGAACAGTCCAGGTGCAGGTGAGTAAAAGGGAATGGCTGCCAGACAGCAAGGAGAGGAAAAAGACTCTACTGGAGGGGGCTTGAGAACCTTCCTCTACAGATTGTTCCTGAGAAAGAAAGAAAGAGAGAGAGAGACAAGATTCTACAGACAAGGTGACCTAGTTGATTTTTTGCCTTTTTGTTGGAACTGGACTGTTATAGCACCCAGGACAGCTGGAGAGAAGTGTTTATGTCTTGGAGCTTTAACTGGCTGAAGTTAAGCCACCCTGTTGGGACAATTGTTTTTGTTGTTCTTTTGTTTTGCAATAAACCCTGATTTGGCATCCAGTCCTGCTAGTTGCCTTCCGTTTGTCCAGCTAATTCCCACAATATATATATTTATATATATATAACAAATACATACATACATCCAAATATAACTCTGACATATAGCACAGTGCTGTGAAAAGATCAGCGGTGCACTCACATTAGTCTGAGTCATATGTCTAGCATGTTTGGTTTAAATGTCTTGATGCATTTCCAAGTGATGGTGGAACATAGCAAGTTTGGTTGAAATGTCTCAATGTGTTTCCTGGTGATCACCAAATATAGCTCTGACATATAGCACAGCGCTGTACAAAGATCAACGGTGCACTCACATGAGTCTGAGTCATATGTCTAGCAAGTTTGGTTGAAATGTGTTCATGCATTTTCGAATGATGGTGGAACATAGCAAGTTTGGTTGAAATGTCTCCATGTGTTTCCTAGTGATCACATACACACACACATACATACATACATACATGCAAATATAGCTCTGACATATAGCATAGCGCTGTAGAAAGATGACTGGTACTATACATCCAGCTATATATATATATATATATATATATATATATGATATATACTATATATATTAGGTCCAGCACTATGTTTCTCATTAAACCACAAATAAAGGATAATTCCCCATTGATACCCAGCTTTAAACATTAATAAAAGGAAGGAGAGAGGTAAAATAGCGTACATGAGTTCATTGGTGTAGATGTTTCAATAATGTCCAACAGGATTAACAGGAGTATAAAATAGAAATTGCACCCATCAAAAAAAGATGAATTGGATGAAATATTAAATCCAAACTCCATGCACATGAAATATGGTATCATAAAAAGCCACAAACAGTGTCCCTCCCGGTCAAGAGTCTGGATGGATCTGTCATAATGAACCTGTTCCCAATGCAGGTTCATTATGCCTTTGAACTATAAAGTGTTTCTAATGTGTTTTTCACTACGTTTAATTATTTTGGATTCGGTTTAGAATCTGCTGCATATGTTAACCCATTCAATATATACAAGACATTTCATGATTGTTGGCATTATGTACTTGCTTACATGGGCACACCATCAACTAATCGTATATATTGTTGATATTACTACAACTGTAACATGTTTACTCAGATTATGTAATCTTAGGGATACAAGATGTTTTATTTTATGTACAGTAAAACAGCGTTTTATACTATCTCTGATTTCTTGTAATAAGTATTTGGAAAGATGTTTGTTTGTTGCCACTCCGTAATAATTTGGAGTATTTGATCATGTAGAATAGAGATGGGGATTAAGTTGGCACTAGGTTAAATATGTATTTATATTCTTAAACATCATACATAATTACAAAAGACATATGTATATTTGAAACTCTGTTTTAGTATCAGAGTTTAGATATTCAAGCTGTACAGTTCACTTCTAACAAAAAAGAGATTAACCGTTTCAATTATATATGTCCGATGCATTTCACCAATTAGGCTTCTTTAGGAGTGTGATTGTGACGGCTGTTTTCTAAGTTTTCAAAGATAATGAATAAACAAGAAAGTATATATATATATA
>NC_092869.1:16418554-16455836 GCF_032062135.1 Pyxicephalus adspersus
AGAACAGCCTTGTGATTCACCATGAGGTTGTGTTCTCGACGAACAAACGAGGGAAAATTCAGGGGTGTAATGCACGCGGGTGTGGACCCACTGTGCCACTGACTGGGTATGCTCCACCTTAAACAGGGTTCTCCCTCTACTCCTCTTCATCCCCAGAATGGCCTTTACCTCATATACGTTCTCATCACTGACCGCTACGGGAGCTGAGACAGGTCTCTTGACAAAACGATTCAGAATGACGGGCTTCAGCAGGGAGACATGGAAGGAATTCGGTACCCGGAGTGAGGCCGGCAGATTAAGTTTGTAGGAAACCTCGTTGATTTGTTCCAGAATTTCAAAAGGACCGATGAAGCGTGGACCCAATTTGTAAGAGGGTATTTTGAGCCGGATGTATTTTGAAGCGAGCCAGACTTTATCACCAGGACGGAACTTAGGAGAAACTCTACGTCTCTTACCCGCGGATTCCTTCATGTGGACGAAAGCTTCTTTAAGAGCTCCCCTATTCTCCTCCCAGATTTCAGAGAATTCTCTTGAGGTAGCAATTGCGGCAGGGATACCGGAAGAAGAGGACACCGGGAGTGGAATATTCAGTTGTCGGCCATAAACAACAAAAAATGATGATTCTTGGAAGATTCGCTGACATGATTATTGTACGAAAACTCAGCCCAAGGTAATAACCCAACCCAGTTATCATGATAGAGGTTGATGAAATGTCGTAAAAAACTGGTCAGGATTTGATTGACACATTCTACTTGACCGTTGGTGTGACTGTGGATGATAAGCTGAAGAAAAGTCCAGAGACACATTCAAGAGATTACTAAGAGCTCTCCAAAACTTAGACGTGAACTGTACACCTCTATCAGACACAATACGGTGGGGAAAACCATGGAGACGAAAAATATGCTCAATAAATTTTTTTATCCAGCTGAGGAGCAGAAAGAAGACCAGGCAGAGGAATGAAGTGCGCCATTTTGGAGAAACGATCCACCACTACCCAGATCACAGAACACCCAGAGGACAAGGGTAGATCAGTAATAAAATCCATGGCTAGGGGGGCCTGGCCTAGCCGGCTTACAAGATGGACGTCTGATCTGTGTCCTCCTCTGGCGCCGATCACAATCCGCAGCATCCCGGGCAGACACACACTTCTTTATGGGCAAACCACGCAGAGCGAGAGTGGGGAAGTTCCCCCCCCACCCCTGTGCCGCAACAGCACTCTCTTCAGCCCTCTATAAGGGCTTATATTGGGGATTCCTCGCCGGCCTCCTCTCCGGCCTCCAAGATGGCCGACTCCATCCCCGCACACAGGGGAGCCAGGGAGCCTACTCCATGCAGGAGGGGTACCCACATGTCTGAGCGGGCCACATATGTTGAGGGGATTGGGGATAACCCAGTGCCGGGTTCCCCCTCAAGCACTTTGGATCCCCCCTTGGGTACTTCCCCAACTGTTTGTGGGGATTTGGTGGTGGAAACCCCTGGCTTAAAGGCCTGGCCAGGCCCTCATACGAGGAGAGAGAGAGGTCATCCTCCTTGGAGGATTGCCCCAACCCCCCATGGCAGCAGTACTTACAATCTATACCCACTAAGGATGATTTCCAGAAATTAGTAGCAGAAGTTCAGGCAACGTGCCGTACTGAAATAGGGGCTCTGTGTGCTGATTTGCATTCCTTGGCTGGTAGAGTAGACGATCTGGATGAAAATGTACAACTAGCCAAGGAGGATATTACAACGCTTTCACGCAAAGTAGGGTATAGTGATCAGAAAATAAGAGAGCTTCAACGTTCGATTGAGGATTTGGACAACAAATCTAGACGGAATAATATTAGGGTACGGAGTCTTCCAGAGGCGACTCGAGACTCTGATCTTAAACCGGTCCTGCAAGCTTTTTTTTTCCAGGGTGCTGGGGCGCCCAACCTCCTGGGAAGTTCAAATTTCCAGGGCCTTTCCGTACCTCCAGACAACCTGGGTCTGCGGCCAGACCGCGAGATGTTATCTGCCAACTAGTAGATGTGGACCTGAAGGAAGAAATCATGACCACTGCCAGAAATATGCGCAATCTTGAATTCGATGGGGCTCCATTACAGCTTTATCAAGACTTGTCCTGGCATACGCTACAGCAACGCCCTTTACTCCAACCCTTGCTGACTGTGCTCGGAGATCACCATATCCCATATAGATGGGGATTTCCGTTTAGTCTCTCAGCCCGCCATGAGGGGAGAATGGCCTCTACAGTGCCCTGGGGATAACTCGCCCCAAACTCCCGGGTTGGGAACGAGAGGAACCTTTGTGACCCCGTTCCCCACCCTGGCAGACAGTGGTCTCCCAGAAAAGATCCAGGGGCAATCATCGGGACTCTACATCTCCAAATGACCGTTCACCTAACCAACGTCATTGAGACATTAGTCTAGTGTTTTGCAAAGTGCCTTTCTTGAGCTATAATTTTTGTTTGCTTTGATGGAGCTGTTTTGGTCGCTCTTTCAGATGGCCCTACCCATATGGTGTATGCTTTTATACTGAACATGGTCTTCTTGAGGCGCCTTGGACCGCTACATCAAGCAGCTTACCTCATATTGGTTCCCCATTATACCGCTACTTTACATAAATATCTGCTCTGACACCACTTTATGGCTTTTAATTGCTGTGAAACTGTTGTCCTAACTGTCTTGCCCTATAACCTTGCTATAAGTGCATACATGCTCTACTGTTGTGAAGCCTGGGTATGTCGCGGCCCTGGGGGGGGCTCGGGGTTGACCCTCATTTTTCCTGGGGTTGCCCCAATCTCTCCCTAGTGGCCTGACTCTGACGGTGGTCGGCGCTGGCCGACGTTATTTTTTTGTGGATGAGATTTTGTGATCGGCATTCTCGGGCCCTTTGGGTCCATGGTCCCTTTGGGAGGACCCATTCATCTGCCAAGTGAATTTATTCCCTGCTCCCACCTTATAGGTGGCGTGGACCGGTGGATGTTGACTCCTCCCTACTCGCCGATAGGCGAGTATTCACCTACTGGTTTTATATTTTTTTCTTGCTCTCAGGTTTTATTTGCTGTTGTTCTGGGGGTGTTTTGTGACCCCTTCCCCCCTCTTTTGAATGTGACATGTGGTGGCACAGAACCTGGCACCGGTTGTTACCTTGCGGGTTTATCGAAGGATTCTTTAACCTCCCTAGCGGTCCAATTCCTTCCAAATTTCCATGCAAAAAGCGGAACAATTTTTGGCATGGAAATATATTTTTCATTGTAGGCTGTAATTCTTAGGCATAACTCACTGATATTTATTAGATTTATTAATAAACTTTTATTAAGGAAACACAAAAATCTGTTAAAAAAATATTTAAACATGTAATGTAACTGTATAGTAGCATATATATTATACATATTATAATTATATATATATTATATGAATATTTCTTTGTATTGAACTCAATACAGCTATTTTGTGTTGAATCCAATACAAAATTATTTAAATTTCCCGCCAATCATCTTGCCCGCACCAACGCATGTATCAACGTCCTTGGGAAATCCCGTAGATCTCGTCTCTGCACTTCGCAGCTGGAGATCGGAGGAGCAGGATGTGTCCCCAGGACCTGCGGGACCAGCAGGACACCAGGGGACAGCGACGGAAAAAAATAAGTGGGTTTTTTTAGTTAAAAGCTACCCGGAATGTGACTCGGGAATACCTCTAGGGGGGTTAATAAGTGGGTGATTTTGGCTGTGGCATATCGGTTCCCTCTTACTCCTAATGGCTACTAGGATATTATCTTTTAATGTACGGGGCTTAAACTCTAACACGAAGCGGAAATTGGCCCTGAGAGAGTTTAAACGCTTAGCTCCAGATATTGTATTTCTGAAGGAGACTCATTTTGACGCATCCGGTTCATTTAACTTTGCCTCCAGACTTTATCCTCAGGCATACCTTGCTAATTCCCAGGGCAAGAAGAAAGCCGGAGTTGCGGTCCTCTTAAAGGACTCCCTCAAATTTACACTGTCACGCTCTATTATTGATACTGATGGGAGATACATAATTTTGAATGGCGCAGTGCAGGGAGTGCCTATTACACTATGTAATTTGTACGCCCCTAACTCTAATCAAACTCAGTTTATCAGTAAGGTACTGTCCCGCCTTCAGGATTTCAGCCATACATATTTGATAGTGGGGGGAGACTTTAATTTGATTTTCTCTCCCACTAGGGACAGGCATACTTTGCTCCACTCCCAGCCCCCGGCACAGGTATCCAGGCAATCCAGAGTGTTTAGGCAATTGCTTAGGAAGTATCAGCTGTATGACAACTGGCGGATTCACCACCCTTCTGGGAGACAGTATTCTTTTTATTCCCCCCCGCATGGTACTCATACCCGCATTGACCACCTTTTCACTAACCTTCCTCTCCTGAGGAACAGTATCTCTGAGGAGATACATCCAATCGCTTGGTCTGACCATGCTCCCATTACACTGGATGTGACCCTCTCTCCCAGTCAGTACGAGTCTGTCACTGGAGACTAAACGATTATCTGATAAAACAACCAGACTCTAAATTTTCACTTTCCACAACGTTAAAATCTTTCTTTAGTGAAAATGAAGGCACTGTGGCTCATACTTCCACACTCTGGGAAGCCCATAAGACTGTGTTTAGAGGACATTGTATAGCCCTGGGTTCCCGCCTTAAGAGGGACTCTAATTTACAGCGGACGCTTGTGACTCAGGCCATTAAATCTGTAGAGGCAAAATACACAGCGAAACCGTCCTTGGGCCTATTGAGGGAACTAGTCACCCTCAGGTCTAGGCTGAGGGACTGGAACTGAGGAAGGTTAGCTGGTGGATGCAGCGTATCCGTCAACAATACTATTATAAGGGTGACAAGGCGGACACACTGCTGGCCCGTAAATTGAGGGATATGCAGGTCCACGCCTCTCCTGGGGCGGTTAGAGAAGAGAGCGGGAAGGTACGGTACGACCCCTCCCACATCGCCTCCTGTTTTGAGACCTATTATTCACAACTATACCAAACCGTTCACAGGTAGACTACTAAGGCCAAACATAGATTCATACCTGGCACGGGTGGTCCTCCCTAGGATTGAGTCAGACCACCTGGAGCAACTCAATAACCCCATTACAGAGGAGGCAAAAACCATTGCCCAATTGCCTTCCTCTAAGGCTCCTGGCCCAGACGGCTTGCCCTACTTATACTACAAAACGTTCCTAACAGAACTTTCCCCACATCTTCTGAATCTTTTTAATGACTTTTTGAAAGGCAAGCCGATCCCCCCCTCTATGTTGATTTCTCATATAACAGTGATACCGAAACCAGGCAAGGACCCATTGGACTGCTCGAGCTATAGACCAATAGCCCTTCTAAACTCTGACTTAAAAATTTTTACAAAAATTTTGGCCTCTAGGTTGTCCAGGTTTCTTCCCTCTCTCATCCACGGGGATCAAACGGGCTTTTTTTCCGTACAGACATGCAAAACTAGACGAGTTGTCAACATTATTGATATTATTAATAAATGGAAGACCCCGTCCCTAATACTTAGCCTGGATGCTGAAAAGGCCTTTGACCACCTCAGTTGGCCCTTTATGCTAGCCACCCTGAATAAAATGGGCTTTACAGGTCCTTTTGTTAAGGCGCTTGAATCGTTGTACACGGCCCCCTCGGCTTCAGTCAAATTGCCCCATGCTTCCTCAGCCACATTTTCTATTAAGAATGGGACGAGGCAGGGGTGCCCTTTGTCGCCCCTGCTCTTCGCCTTGGGTATAGAGCCCTTGGCAGTCTGCATCCGCTCTAATCCTAGTATACATGGGGTGCCCGTGAGAGGGAAAATGTACAAGCTCTCTTTGTACGCAGACAACATTCTCCTGACTCTCTCCCAACCGGTTACCTCTCTCCCTAATTTATGGAGAGAACTGCAAGAGTATGGTGCAGTCTCAGGATTTAAGATTAATTTCTCTAAAACAGAGGCACTACCTCTCCACATCCCCTCAGTGGAACTGCAGGCCCTGCGGGACTCTTTTTCCTTTACCTGGCAGGAGGGCTCGCTCGCTAGCTGGGCACCCAAATTACTTCCACGTACTCTCAATTGTACTCCCATAATTTTCCCCCGTTATTCAGAGAGGTGAACAACTTTCTATGTAAATGGAAAGGTCACCCCTTGTCGCTGCTGGGTAGGATAGTAGGTAGCCTCAGTAAAGATGATGCTCCTTCCCAAAATATTGTATTTATTTGAGACACTACCAGTTAGAGTTCCTCCTTAAGTACTGAAAAGTCTCCAAGCTGACTTTATGCGCTTTATTTGGGCCTATAAAAGGCATAGAGTAACTAAACGCATTGTGTGCACTCCTAGGGAGGGGGGAGGGTTGGGAGCCCCGGATATTTATAAATACTACCTGGCGGCACCTCCAGCAGTGGACATCCCCTCATCCTCCTAGTGTTTGTGTAGAGCTGGAGGGAGAATGGATAGCTCACATACACCCCAATGCTATGCTGTGGAGCTCTTCCTTACCACTAATGGAATCAGACTTAACGGCACCCATGATATTTACAAGGAATATGTGGAGGACCTGCAAGGACAAATTTGGCCTAGCATCTTCAGCCTCAAGGTTAACCTCTATAATCCTTAATCCACAAATTAAAAAAAAAACAGATAGTCTGTTTAGTTCAATGTCTGGCCCTTGGAAGGACAGAGGTTTATATCAAATTAGACATATCTTGCACCCAATTGAGCGGAGGTTGCTCTCCTTTTCCAAGCTAGGGGACAAAGTGGAACTGCCCCGCACCTCTTTCTACACCTATCTTCAAATAAGACATTATATCTTGTCACTCCAACCCACAGCCACCTTTCAGGCCCTTACTGCCTTTGAAAGATTGTGCATGGAAGGCCCCCATACCAAAGGAATGATCTCTGCTATTTACCGCCTCCTTCACGCTTCCACACAGGGGAACTCAAATAAGTTTGGCTATATGCTCAAATGGGAAGAGGTTCTGGGTCGGTCCTTATCCCCAGAAGAATGGCTTGACATCTGGGAAGCAGCACACAAAAGTTCTATCTGCACTTTATATAAAGAAAATCCGTATAAAATTTTGCTCAGGTGGTACCACACCGGCGGTTCTATGCCGATTGTTTCCTAATGTGGACCCCATGTGCTGGAGATGTGGAAATCAAAGAGGCACGATAGAACACATATTTTGGTTCTGCCCCCCTATCCAGAAGTATTGGTCACGGGTTAACGACTTGCTATCGGCTGTGGTCCAGCAACCCGTCCGCTTAGACCCTATTTCTATTTATGTCACAATACGTTTTTTTTTTTTTTTTTTGTGTTTTGTTCCTTCTTCCTACATTTCTTAAAATGTTTATGTTATGTGCTATATTTGGAAAATGGTTACTGTATCCTTGCATTTCAGTTGTGTATAGCTCTGGTTTAAGATTGTTATTTCCCTCTTGTGTACTTCCTTTTTCCCTTCTGTACCCTATTTAAAAATTTTCAATAAAAATACAATTTCAAAAAAAAAAAAAAATCCATGGCTATCTGTTGCTAAGGAGCCTCAGGAACGACCATGGGAAGCAAGAGGCCCACTGGACGTTGCTTGGATGTTTTATACTGTGCGCATGATGGACAGGCAGTGACAAACTCTTGGATGTCTTGCTGCATCGTTGGCCACCAGTACCGTTGAGAAATAAGTCTGAAAGTCTTTCGTTGTCCGGCATGACCTCCAGTTTTTGAGGAATGACCCCAGACTAGAATTCGCTTCCTGAGGTTCTGTGCAACAAAAGTCTTTCCGGGCGGAATCTCAGAAACTCCAGCTCAACAGGGTCTTCTTTCCCCGCTGATTCCTCCAAGCCCAATCCCTTTCATGTGGTTTTGCTACATAGTAGGTAGGGACAGATTGGATTCTCGCTCCTCCATTCATGTCTCCAATAGCTACTGCCTCTACACTGTCCAAATAAGTGATGGCTTTAAATTGTAATGCCCTCCTTGCTCCGTCTCAGGGCCCACTGCCTCCCCCTCCCAGTACCCAGCTCTAGAATCCAGTTAACAATGCCATCCACACTACTCAGGGCCTACCACCTACTCTTCTTGCTTTTACTGCTGCTGCCTGCCCACTGTCCAATACCCAGCTCTAGATTCAAGGCTAGACTCAAGCTCTTTCCCCAATGATTCCGCCAAGCCCCGTTTCATTTCATGTGCTTTCACCCGATAGCAGGCCCTTAGACGGAGTGTGGAAGGCATTAGTAACTGGCATCTAGAGCTGGGTGTAGTGCATCTTTACTGACACCCCGAAGTGTGTAATCTGAAATTCGTGATTGAATGTAGAAGGCCACATCTTCTGCTTCATCCATCGGTACCACACTTTATCGGACTGAATTTCTGTGTATGTTACCCCGGAACTGGGACGTGGGACAGCAGTCCCTCTGTATATGTTGGGGGGATGAGATGAGAAACAACGGTATATTTGCTGTATTTTACAAAGTTACAGCTAGCGGATAGGAAAAGGCAGTCCCCTACACAGCAATGTCTCCAGTAGCTACAGCTTCTACACTGACCATATAGGTGGGGGCTCAACCACTAATGCTGTCCTTGCTCCGTCCCAGGGCCTACCGCCCCCTCCTCCCAGTACCCATCTCTAGATGCCAGTTAATAATGCCATCCACACTACTCAGGGCCCACCGCCTATTCTTCCTTCTATTACTGCTGCCATCTGCCCACTGCCCAGTACCCAGCTCTAGATGCCAGACTAAACTCAAGCTCAACAGGGTTTTCTTTACCCACTGATTCGGCCAAGCCCCTTTCCCTTTCATGTGCTTTCACTCGATAGCAGGCCCTGAGATGGAGTGTGGAAGGCATTAGCAACTGGCATTTAGAGCTGGGTGTAGTGCATTTTTAATGACACCCCGAAGTGCAAGTGTGTAATCTGAAATTTGTGATTGAATGTAGAAGGCCACGTCTCCTGCTTTATCCATCGGTACCACGCTTTATCGGACTTAATTTCTGTGTATGTTACCCCGGAACTGGGAAGTGGGACAGCAGTCCCTCTGTATATGTTGGGGGGATGAGATGGGATACACCGGTATATTTAACAGGAACCGAGAGGTCCTGGATGATCACATTGAGCCCTGAAGTTATTGGGCTCAGCAGACGTCCGGAGGCTTCTCCACAACAAAATGTGACCATCCTGGGAGACTCCATTCAAAGATCCCTGAAAATATTGCAAGGATCTTGTGAAAATATTGCAGAATGATGAGTTTCGGACTGAGAAGCATCTAAAAGGGAAGGGTGAGATGTCATTTGCAAACACGAGGAACTCTGGGTGAAATGCACCATGGCATAATTTAGGGCCAAGTGCGTCATTACGGAACTGACCACCAACTTGTACGGTTCTATTTCCTGACCCCTGTTTCTTCGGGAGTACAAAAAGAACGTGTTGGCCAACTTCCAACATGGACCTCAGCCTGACCTCGTCACCTCGTGTATATAGAATGATAACAGGTATCATGATGAGCAATCAGTCACTGCAAATGTACAAAACCAACCTGGACCACCTGTTTAATCGGCTCAGCGAGGTGCTGGGCCCCATATGTCTGGTGATATGCAACATGTCCATGTCTGTTGGATTCAGAGCTGGTGAAGTGCCAAAGTACCCAATTCCTAATGTGCGCTGGGACATCATAGAAGGGAATTTTTACAGCACCACACAGATTTGCACCAATTGGATGTGATTGACTTACACTTCCACTTGCGCTTCAAGCTGCGCTCCAGGGTTAAAGATGCCACCCACTCGAATCAGCTGGCTCATCGGAAGTATACCTGCATCCTGATGGCTCAGATTGATTAAGCTTGGGGCATGCAGCAGGAACAGCTGTATCTATTGGAGACATGAATGAATGAACGAGATTCCAATCTGTCCTTACTGAGATTGGAATCTCGTTCATCTATTCATGTCTCCAATAGCTACAGCTTCTACACTGTCCATGGCCTCAACCTCTAATGCCGTCCTTGCTCCTTCTCAGGGCCCACCGCCTCCTCCTCATGCTGTAACTGATGCCGCCTGCCCAGTTCCCAACTCTGGATGCCAGTTACAAATGCGGTCCCCGCTCCGTTTCAGTGCCCACCGCCTCCTCCTGCTGCTGCCACCTGTCACTTGTAATGTATAACAGAGCTGTGTAGCTGGCTAATTTTTTGACTGAAAGAACCCCCTCAGAGACTTCTGCCTGTACTCTGAAGCCTGTTTATGGCTTGTAATGGAGCGGTGAAACCTGGTGGCTAATTTTTGGACCAGAGGAACCCCCTCATGTCCCTCTCTGCCTCTACTCGGAGACCGTGTAAAATCCAGCATGTTCCCTTGGCCGCCCCATAAAATGGTCTTGCCAGCAACAGCAAAAATACATCCTTATTTTTTTTTTTTTTTACTGGTACAGTGTTGTGCAAAGCTGCTGGAGTCTTGACATGTCTTTTTAAATGTATTTATAGGCTGTAGAAGCTCTCCACTGACCCGAATATCAACCCAAATTTTTCCCCTATTGACTTTAATGGAGTTCGAATTCGATGTTCGATCACCCGAATAATTATGCATTATTCCACCAAATAGCAGTCGAATCGAATAGTGAGCTATTCGACCAACACTACCAGGGAGGTCTGGGTAAGGAGTGGAAGGAAACTAAACTAAGGTTTAGGAAATGGACTCCAAGTGGGTGAGGTGGGTTAACTCATACCCGCAGGGTGTAAACCTAATTTGGGGAAGAATGGAGGGAGTGTCACCAAACCGGTGAGACGGGCTAAGTTCTCGTCCGTAGGGTGAAAAACTAGAGCGGGATTCAAAAATCCCAAGTGTCAAGAAGTGTCGGTGTACAGCGGGGTAAAAACAAACAAGTAAACAAACAAGTCCTGCCCGGGAGAATCCGCATAACCCAAAATAAAGCATTTACCAAACAGACAGTGTATTCATACTTGAAACTCTGCACAGCCATGGGAATCCTCCTTTCAGTGTGGGATCCCCACAAGTCTCTCCATTCATCACCTCTGGTGCTCTCTGATTGGCTGAGGAAAGGTAAACCCTGATGACAGCTCAAGCGTCATCCGCTCCCCTGATGTCTCTTGCAGTTCTACACAATCCTAAAAGATAAACCGAATTTTCCTCCCATTGACTTTAATGGTGTTCTAATTTGACGTTTGATCACCCGAACATTATCGCCCTATTTGATCGAAAATCTGTCGAATCAAATAGTGAGATATTCGACCAACACTACTGGTCACCTGTTGTAAAGATTGCTGCATAGTTTGAAATCCTGCCTTACAGCTGGCTTCCAGGCGACCTATATGATGATCTTAATCTTGTCTGGTGGGAAAGGCCTTGAGATGGGCCATCCAATCTCATTCCTCCTAAGCGGCCTGTGTAATGGGGCTGGAGCCCGGAGAGTCCTCCATTGCGAGAGGAACACAGGGGCTGCAAATGGGGGAGTTTTTAAGTACTTGAGATGATGGTGTTGCAGCCTCTGGATCCTGTGTTCCTGGCTCCTGCTGTGATCTGGCCTTTGGCTGTGTAGGTTGTGTCCCGGGTGCCTGCATGTCGGATTCATCCGAAATTTTAGTCCCCTGCTTTGAGGCCTTGTCAAGATCGTCATGGCTTCCTGTGGAAAAGAATCCAGGGATGCCTCCAGATGCGGATTGGCCTCCACCTTTTTTGTGCTCCCTTCAGCTTGGGTCCCATCAATGCTGCTGTGAAGGCACTACAGTGCTGGTACAGTGTGAATTTCCCAAGGTGGGACACGGAGCTCCTGAGCTGCATGTCTCATTCCGCCATCAGCTGGCCATGCCCCCCTTCTATTTATGTTTTATATATTTTGCCAAATCAAACACCTCCTTTGTAGTTTTTGAGAACCAATGTTTTTTCTTTTCATTTTCAAAGTTTTAACTCACCTTTTACAAGTGAGTGAGGTGTAGCAAGATCCAATCCAAGGTAGGTGTCTTCCTCTTCTTTCTCTTCCTTACATAAAAACAAAGCCATCTTTAGAAGTGTATTACCAGGTATATGGGGAACTTGAAAAGAAACTTGAAAAGGAAACTTGAAAGAAAACCATGCTCTCCCATCCCTTGATGTTCAGATGAATGGGGGAACTGAGGTAGATATATTGTTCTCTACTCTTTTCTTGAAACCACTGTCCACTTCCTCAAGAGAGCTAAAGAACCGACATATCATATTTTAATGCAAACAACATTAACAACAACCTAATATATTGAATATAGAATTTAAAAAAAAGTTTTTTTGTGTAAAGTTTTTTCATGGTTTACTTACAATATGTTGATTGTTCTACCTCTCCTACATACTAGAAACATACCAAGGTGCATGCATGGCCTCGGGGTGACAAGAAGCTCATGGCACATCGGATTTATATATTTCATTTATATGACAATTTTTCTGATTGCGGGAGAATATAATGTAATCTATAAATAACTGACTAAATTCTTCAATATTTCTAAGGTATAATAAGTCATTGGTTCTTACCAGCTTATCAATGAAATTAAATTTATTCAAAACCAAAAAACGCCAGAAATATGACAACTAAAACAAAAATATTTTATAAAAAATCAAAATAATAACTAATAATTCCTTCTATAAGCCAATCAATAGTACTGAACTTACCCACAATGAATAACACATATCTTGAATAAAATCCACAGCATGTCCATCTAATGCAGGGGTGCCCAACACGTCGATCGCATAGGCAACGTGAGTCGATCACGGAGCCCTGCCTTACTCTTCCCTGCTGCAGCCCCGCCGAACATCTATAGGGATGCTGGGAATGTCTTTCGTCAGACAACACCAGGAACTTTGCGTGCAGAAGGCTCATGTAACAGTGGGGAGTGGGGAGGGAGGCAGAGAGGGTGGGAGGGAAGTCTGAGGTGAGCAGTGCTGGGCGGCCAAGTCAGTTCAGGCTCAGTGTCAGGGTTCAATTAACTAGATACCTTTGTACAGATTAGCAGTTCTTTTTCTTGTGCAGCACGTCATTCTCCTATGACAGGTGAACTGTTGCTTTCCTGTCCCTTTAGTCTTGCAGTGCAATGTCTGTGCAATGTTGTGACATTCAATGTCTCATTAGCTCCAGTCACTTCTGTGTCATACTTGGTAAATATTTAAATAAATATATGTTTTGCATTTTTTTTGTTGGTAGATCATGTTGACTTGGTCATTTAAAAAAAAAAGTAGCTGGCAAGCCAAAAAAGTATGGGCACCCCTTACCTAGTGAGTCATCTAGAATATCCAAATGCTAGTGCAGCAGCCCTGCGTGCAGTCCTGTAACTCCTCACAGACTGGTGGCGTGATTTTTGTCCCATATATGGCCACCGAATGCATGTAGGCATTCCACGTGCCAGACAGCCAAGTCTCCCTTCCGAGGGAGAGAGATCTTGCCGTGATTCCTTCCACGTCATCTCCTATTGCCAAATTTAGGCAACTGGGAGGGTGGACATGACATGGATGAAATTCCCCATATAGCTCAAGAGACTTTCAGAGACTCTTTAGTCACTGGCAAAGTATCAATGGATTGGCGTATAGCCAATGTGGTTCCTATCTTCAAAAAGGAAGCAAAGTCATTACCAGGTAACTACAGTCCAGTTAGTTTAACGTCCATAGTTGGAAAGGTCCTAGATAAAGAACCACATAGTGGAGTTTGTGCTAGAAAATAATATTATAAGTGATAGTCAGCATGGCTTCAAGAAAGACCAAAGTTGTCAAACAAATTTACTCTCCTTTTATGAGGAAGTAAGTAAACAAGTAGACAGTAGAGTAGTTGATATAGTGTACATGGACTTTGCTAAAGCATTTGACACAGTACACCACAGATGGTTAATATGCAATTTAGGGTCAATAGGTCAATCAGTAAATGGATAGAGAACTGGCTTAAAGAAAGCATCCAGAGAGTAGTAATTAATGATTCATACTTTGAATGGTGTAAGGTTATTAGTGTTGTACCCCAGGGTTCAGTGTTGGGACCTTTACTGTTTAACATCTTTATAAATGATATAGAATTTGGGTTTAGATAAAGGGTTGGGTTTAGTTTGGATTTAAAGTTTACTATAGATAAATGTAAAGTTATGCGCTTGGGGGCTAACAACATGCATGCTTCATACTGTCTAGGGGAAGACATTTAGGGGAGTCAGAAATGGAAAAGGATCTGGGGGTTCTGGTAGATGATAGACCTAATAACAGCATGCATTACCAAGCTGCAATATCAAAAGCTAGTAAAGTACTTTCTTGTATTAAAAGAGGAATAGAACTTCCCGTTCCGGCAGAGTCCCCCAGATCTCCATTAAATCTGTTCCAACACTCTTCGTAAAGCTCTGGGGTTGAAACACCCTATGAAAATAGAGAGGGCACATAGGCTAGGCCCTCTTCAGTGGAATAAAGCACTACCTTGGCCAGTAATAGTCAAATATCATAACTTTATTGATAAGCTCCAAATCTTAAGGGCATATCGGGGATTTGACTACTTCAGTGTTGAGGAACACAGAGTCATGTTGTTCTCTGATTACTCAGTTGAAACTACCAAAAAACACCAGGCCTTTTCCCCGATCTGCAAACAACTCATCGACAAAAACTTCCACTTCACACTCCTGTGGTGCGTTTAATCTTTATTCTGGATCAGGAAGCCAAGATATTTACAGATCCCTTGGCAGCTGCAGAGATTGTGAAAGCTTTGTCCCACACTACACCCTCCTCTACCCCAGTTGCTACACAACCTAGGCAGCAATATAACCAATCATCAAGACCCAGGTCGCCAAGATCCTAAATGGTCATTGTCTTTGCAGCATTTACCTGCTGGGACTTTCCACGTTATTAACAAGGAGCTCCTGTTTCATTAGTTCAGTATCTGTTGTCCACTAGATGGAGCTGGTGGTCTCTTTAGATTTTTTTTTCTTTGCTCACAATGCATATGTGTGATTTTCTCTTCAATGCATGGAGATGGCAAAAACAGTGATTTCTGAATTATACTGCCTACGTTCACATATCTGCTCTATACAAGAAACTCACTTATAATGTGACAAGTTTCACAAACTTACCTCCAATAACTATTCTCACAGTTAAAATGTTACAAGAGAGAGCCAAATCAGCACTGTAATTGGCACATTATTTTTAGGAGGACCTCCCTCAGGGCCCTCTGCCAAGGTGGTATGTTTGGATTTGAATTCTAAAGGAGTATGGAATTATGCTTTCTAAAACCTGCAGCCTGGTTGTAAAGGGTTAAAACAGGGATGTTGCAATGTTAATGTAAAGGGGGGGGTTAATTTTGGTTATAATGGTTAATACAATTGTTAAAATGTAATTGTGCTTTGTTTGATTGTTATTTATTTGTTGGTTATTTACGGTTATTTAATATTTATATTTTGTGGTTTATTTATATTTTATTTATTTAATTTTTTTATTAAACGGCTGCTTGCCAGCCAATTTAACTGAAATTTGGTGTCTGTGTATTTTTGGTGGGTTTGGTTGATAAGCAGGTTAAGGGGAGTTGGGAGGTAGTCATTGGGTGGTTAATGGGTATGTGGAAGGGCTGACAAGTCTGAACTACCCTAGTCATGAAAGGGATGAGTGTAACACTGAAAGCAAGTAGATATACAATACAATAAGCCTTCATAAAAAGATTTTATAAGAAATTTAACTCTAAAAACTATTTGAAGTTGATACATACAATTAGGATTGAAACTTTTGTACTGATCAAAAGTTCAAGTCATAACATATAAAAATCACTTGCTTCTCAATAGATTTCCTAGATGTTACACTCATCACTTCCATTCTTGAAAAAGCAGTGGTGACTGTGAAACACGTCGTGTTGAAGCAAGTAGATTAATTACTGTGCAAACTAATTTTATGTATTTGTTACTTTTTTATTGTTTATTTGTATAAATTACATTTTTAATATCAATAAAATAACTTTTTTATTCTAATATTTTGCCGCACATCCCTTTTTTTCAAGCAAATATGACAATTTTGATCCTCAAAATCTATAGCCACTTTGTTTAAAGAGCTCTATCATACTCTTTTTTCCCCTTCCATCAATAGCCCCTGATATTACCAATGCTGAAAGTATTGTTCGTTGTATTGTTGCTATTCTCCTCCAGCTGAATTTGTGCTGGTTTCTTTTTATGCAGTGTCTCCGTATGGTCTTTCAGGTCCCCCTTGTCAGTTTTATTCATTCACCCTATATAAAATTTCCCCCGTTTCTTACCAATGCTACATAATGTTATGCATGTTATTTTTTCATTAAAACACCATTACATTTTTTGTGAAAAAATGCATTATATGCTTGTAAATAATTATTTAAAATTATTCTGTTATTTTTACATAGCCCTTTTAATTACTCAATTTGCTATTTTGCTAATATAAGAAACATAAGTTTTAGAAAAAACAAATACTAACAAATTTTCTGTGTATTGAAACATGGTGACAAAAAGGTCACCCGTAGGTAAGTATGTGGGGCCACGTTATCTCAGATACTGCATCTGAAGTAAATCCAGCACTGTTGTGTCTGCAGTGAACCTGTAGGTTTTTCTGCCTGTTATTTATTATTTTCATTTCTGCTCCTGGTTTTACTGGGAATCTGCAAGAGCAGAGTTGGGTAGATTCCAGGCCCCACATCTTCCTAAGGTTCGGAAGCACACCCTGTGTGTGGCTGTATGTTAGATTGCCTGTGGGTCAGTCTGGTTGCTGCTGAAAAAAGAAAACATTTGTTTATGCCTGGTTAGGAGGCTGAATATTTTATGTTTTTAGACTTTTGGTATTGTTGATACCAACCCCTGTGTGAGGAAGATAATTTTTTTTTTGATACTTTGTTTAATAAATACAGGAAGAAGCCCTAAAGTAAAGTTAAAGTGCGGAGTTGCCTCTGTGCTGCATTTGATGCTGATCCCCCACAGTTTTCATTTTACATAGTTTGTAGGCTGGAGTGCGGTAGGGTTGTGCCGTTTTCTTAGATAGTATTAGCTACAAAGTGTCCCTTTTCACTTTCTTTAAAGGTTGGGAGGTATGCTTTACCAAATATTTTTCATTTTGGGTATTTTATTTTGGGTCTAGAAAATTATTTTGTTGGTACAAGGACTAAGGTTTTCCTTGTTCATTTAAGCTGCTCAGTGGGAGGCATGATCTGGGCATGCCACTGCTCAATCCCATGCAACGTGGCACAGAATGTCTTTCCTTGATATGCCCAGGGTATTTTACAATCCTGACTACTTGTGCTGCTGTGTTTTGTTGTTTAGGTGACATTATCATAATATGGATATAATGTAGACTTTCACATAGAGGTCTGCTGTTTTTCTTGACTAAAATCTTTTTTTAATATAAACAGAACAATAATACACATGCATTCCTTGCATTTCTAGACACTTACTAATATCAGTAGCATTGCTATGTACAATATTCTGAATACCTTAATGATTTCAGTGCTATTTGTTTTTAAGGCACACCACAAAGTTTTATTTTGTACAGACAGTTGTATAATTAGCAAATCCTTTCCAAAAAGCATTTCACGGCTTTATGGGGATCAAGCATTTATATCTTATAGCACACAAGAATGCAGTAAAACTTCAACTACTGCATTGCCTATAAAGTGTCAATCTGTGGTCACATAATTCTGAGAAACACATATTGCACATTCTTGGCAAAAAAAAATATTCACATTCTGAAAGAAAATCATAGTAGCTTTCCAACTTTTCATAAAAAAAAAAAAAATCTTTTTCTGTTCTTTTCATAGCAGCTTAATGACTTCATAAAAGACTCTTGTGGCAGGACAGAACAAATATTGCCTTGTGGGTTACTTTATTTTTCTTTCTTTTCCACTGTTCTATTTTATATATGTGGAGCAGGGTGCCCACATTTTTTTGGCTTGCAAGCTACTTTTAAAATGACCTACCAACAATAAAAACTTGTACTTAATAACTCCTGTGCGCGATAGGGTTCATTTTGAAAGGCAGGGTTCTGCAATCTACTCGCGTTGCCTTTCTGATCTACCGGTAGATCGCGATCCACCTGTTGGGCACCCCTGATGTAGAGTATCATGACAAGTATTCATTGACTGACATATATGTGACATCTTGAGTAATACAGCATTATGGATGGGGGGTGAAATCTCTACC
Organism: Pyxicephalus adspersus; assembly: GCF_032062135.1. NCBI lineage: Eukaryota > Metazoa > Chordata > Amphibia > Anura > Pyxicephalidae > Pyxicephalus > Pyxicephalus adspersus. The sequence goes on from NC_092869.1 coordinate 16,436,667, forward strand.
AGGTTAATTTTGAGGCTAAACAAAATAGTTGAATGACACGCAAACATTGGACTGTTTGGAGATTTCAACATTTAGGGGGGTGGGGGTGTTAGGATTACCTGTGAGTGGATGTCCCAACTAAAAAATAGTATTAATGTTGTCAAAACACATCTTTTCAGGGTTTTTAGCTTTGGAATTTCAAATCATTAGCATCCCAAAGCTTCAATGTACAAAAATGTATCTCCTAAATCAGAAACAGTATCAGAAACATTACACACTGTATGTGTGTTTTTGTATACTTACAAATTCTACTTCTAGAAACACTGAAAAGGGTTAGTGAGCTAGCTATAGCTTTAAATAAAACAATTTAAATGTAAGGCTCTGCTTGAGTGCCAGTGCTTACCAGATGGCCCCCAAACTTATTCTGCATTCTTCACTTTTAGTAAGCCCCCTACTCAACCTCGGGATGCTAGTTGTGCGATATCAGTACAAGGTTGCTCCCAGGACTTCGCAAAGGATAGCATCTGGGGATGGACTGACAGAGGACCAGGAACCCACAGACAACTCATTACAACAGAGGCAAGTCCAGAAATTATAGCTGGAGGTCATAAACAGGAATCTGTCAGCCAAATGAGGTATTGAAGGATAGAGCCAAAACAGAGTTGGGCAGAGTTGGTTGAGACGGGCAAAGGTCGGTCCAGGCAGGCATACAATGTCAAGGTCAGGAAACAAATAGAGTCAGTGACAATATATCCAAGAGATAAACACGCCAGCAGCAACTCAGCTAAATTTATAGCGGACCTAAGCTAAAATATGTATTTGTAGACAACCTTATTATGTAAAGTAAAAATATTATTTTTGTGCTTTTGTGATGTTGGAGGGTGAATGTTCAGAAAAGTCTGACATTGTGAGCACTGTGTAACAGGTTTTCACTGAAGATACCTCTGTATTCAATCCTGACCAGTCTTCCAGGACCTGCTACTGAAAAGTCCCCCAGCAGCATGATGCATTCATCACTGTGTTTCACTGTTGGGATGGTATTAGGCTTGTGATGAGTGGTGCCTGGTTTCCTCTAGACATAACATTTAGAATTGGGGCCAAACAGTTAAATCTTGATTTATTCAAACCAAAAAATCTTGACCCTCACTGAGAATTCTTTGGGTGCTTTTTTGCAAACTCCAAGTGAGCTTTTTGCACTGAGGGGAGGCTTCCATCTAGCCACTCTAACATAAAGCCCAGAGAGGTGAAGGGCTGCAGTTATTGTCCTACTGGAACTTAATCCCATCACAGGATCTCTGGAGCTTTGGTCAGAGTGCACAATTTAGGAAAGTAGAAAGAGAGGGTTTTTTGGCAAATTTTACATATATTTTTGATAAAGGATGTAAATTCTCCAAACAGTATAATCTCTAGGCAGGACTCAATTGGACTTATACAACAAAAAGTATGGTTTAATGTAAAAACGCAATTAGTGAAACAAGGTTCCCGCCGCACTTCACTATAAGGCTTTCTCAGAGGATCACAGAGACTTTAAACTAAGAGATCAATAATATAATAAAATAGTGAGTGTCTTATGATCCTCACTTTTTATACAATCAAGGTACAAAGAATTTACATAGAATATTAAACATATGTGAGAAACAACTTTAAATTCGGCATCTTAAACCCTGGAGCACAGCTCAAAGAGTAAGTGGAGCGGCATGCCAATCACATCCAATTGGTGCAAATCTGCCAATGTGGCGCTGTAAAAATTCCCTTCTATGATGTCCCAGCGCACATTAGGAATTGGGTACTCTGGCACTTCACCAGCTCTGAATCCAACAGACATGGACATGTTGCATATCACCAGACATTTGGGGCCCAGCACCTCGCTGAGCCGAATAAACAGGTGGTCCAGGTTGGTTTTGTACATTTGCAGTGATTGCTCATGATACCTGATAACATTCTATATACACCAGTTGATGATGACAACCTCGAGCTGAAGTCCATGTTGGAAGTTGGCCAGCACGCTCTCTATGTACAGGGGTCAGGAAATAGAACCGTACAAGTTGGTGGTCAGTTCTGTAATGACGCACTTGGCAGTAAATTATGCCATTGTGCATTTCACCCAGAGTTCCTCGTGTTTGCAAATGACATCTCACCCTTCCCTTTTAGCTGCTTCTCAGTCCGAAACTCATCATTCTGCAATATTTTCACAAGATCCTTGCAATATTTTCAGGGATCTTTGAATGGAGTCTCCCAGGATGGTCACATTTTGTTGTGGAGAAGCCTCCGGACGTCTGCTGAGCCCAATAACTTCAGGGCTCAATGTGATCATCCAGGACCTCTCGGTTCCTGTTAAATATACCGGTGTATCCCATCTCATCCCCCCAACATATACAGAGGGACTGCTGTCCCACTTCCCAGTTCCGGGGTAACATACACAGAAATTAAGTCCGATAAAGCGTGGTACCGATGGATAAAGTAGGAGACGTGGCCTTCTACATTCAATCACAAATTTCAGATTACACACTTGCACTTCGGGGTGTCATTAAAAATGCACTACACCCAGCTCTAAATGCCAGTTGCTAATGCCTTCCACACTCCATCTCAGGGCCTGCTATCGAGTGAAAGCACATGAAAGGGAAAGGGGCTTGGCCGAATCAGCGGGGAAAGAAAACCCTGTTGAGCTTGAGTTTAGTCTGGCATCTAGAGCTGGGTACTGGGCAGTGGGCAGATGGCAGCAGTAATAGAAGGAAGAATAGGCGGTGGGCCCTGAGTAGTGTGGATGGCATTATTAACTGGCATCTAGAGATGGGTACTGGGAGGAGGGGGCGGTAGGCCCTGGGACGGAGCAAGGACAGCATTAGTGGTTGAGCCCCCACCTATATGGTCAGTGTAGAAGCTGTAGCTACTGGAGACATTGCTGTGTAGGGGACTGCCTTTTCCTATCCGCTAGCTGTAACTTTGTAAAATACAGCATGTACAGCGTTGTTAACTGGCATCTACACCTGGGTACTGGGTACTGGGCAGGCAGCAGCAGTAACAGCAGGAGGAAGAGGTGGTGGGCTCTGGGACAAAGTGTGGATAGCATTAGTAACTGGCATCAAGAGTAGGGTACTGGGCAGGCAGCAGCATCAGTAACAGCGGAAGAAGGAGGCGGTGGGCCCTAAGACGAAGTTTGGACGGCATTAGTAACTGGCATCTAGAGTTGGGTACTGGGCAGGCGGCAGCATCAGTTAAAACAGGAGTAGGCGGTGGGCCCTGAAAAGTGTTGATGGCATTGTTAACTGTCATCTACAGCTGGGTACTGGGAGGAGCAGACGGTGGGCCCTGAGACGAAGCAAAAACACCAATATTGTTTGAGGCCACCACCTATATGGACAGTGTAGAAGCTTTAGCCACTGGAGACATTGCTGTGTAGGGGACTGACTTTTCCTATCTGCTAGATGTAACTTTGTAAAATGCGGCATGGACAGAGTTGTTAACTGCCATCTACAGCTGGGTACTAGGTACTGGGCAGGCAGCAGTAACAGCAGGAGGAAGAGATGGTGGGCTGTGAGACAAAGTGTGGATGGCATTAGTAACTGGCATCTAGAGTGGGGTACTGGGTAGGCGGCAGCATCAGTAACAGCGGAAGAAGGAGGCGGTGGGCCCTAAGACAAAGTTTGAACGGCATTAGCAAGTGGCATCTAGAGTTGGGTACTGGGCAGGAGGCAGCATCAGTGAAAGCAGGAGGAGGAGGCGGTGGGCTCTGAGAAGTGTGGATGGCATTGTTAACTGTCATCTAGAGTTGGGTACTGGGGGGAGGAGGCGGTGGGGCCTGAAACAAAGCAAAGATGGATTAGTGGTTGAGGCCATCACCTATATATGACATCTACAGTCGGGTACTGGGCAGGTGATAGCATCAGTTACAGCAAGAGGAGGAGGAGGAGGCGGTGGGCTCTGAGATGTAGTGTGGACAGCATTAGCATCTGGCATCTAGAGTTTGTTACTAGGCAGGCGGCAGCTTCATTTACAGAAGGATGGAGCAGGAGTCGGTGGGCTCTGAGACGGAGCTTGGACGGCATTAGTATCTGGAATCTAAAGTCGGGTACTGGGCAGGCAGCAGCATCATTTACAGCAGGAGGAGGAGGAGGCTGTGGGCTCTGAGATGGAGTGTGGATGGCATTAGTATCTGGAGGCGGTGGGCTCTGAGACGGAGTGTGGACGGCATTAGTATCTGGCATCTACAGTCGGGTACTGGGCAGGTGGCAGCATAAGTTACAGCAAGAGGAGGAGGTGATGGGCTCTGAGACGAAGTTTGGACGGCATTAGCAAGTGAAAACTAGAGTTGGGTACTGGGCAGGCGGCAGCATCAGTTAAAGCAGTAGGAGGAGGCAGTTGGCTCTGAGAAGTGTGGATGGCATTGTTAACTGGCATCTAGAGCTGGGTACTGGGAGGAGGAGGTGGTGGGCGCTGAGACGGAGCAAAGATGGCATTAGTGATTGAGGCCATCACCTATATCTGACATCTACAGTTGGGTACTGGGCAGGTGACAGCATCAGTTACAGCAAGAGGAGGAGGAGGTGGGCTCTGAGATGGAGCGTGGACGGCATTAATATCTGGCATCTAAAGTGGGGTACTGGGCAGGCTGCAGCATCATTTACAGCAGGAGGACGAGGAGACGGTGGGCTCTGAGACGGATTGTGGATGGCATTAGTATCTGGCATCTACAGTCGGGTACTGGGCAGGCGGCAGCATCATTTACAGCAGGAGGAGGAGGCAGTGGGCTCTGAGACGGAATGTGGATGGCATTAGTTTCTGGCATCTAGAGTTTGGTACTGAGCAGGTGGCAGCAATTATTTACAGCAGGAGAAGGAGGAGGAGGCGGTGGGCTCTGAGACAGAGTGTGGGGCAGCATCATTTACAGCAGGAGGAGGAGGAGGCGGTGGGTTCTGAGATGGGAGCGTGTACGGCATTAGTATCTGGCATCTAATGTACGGTACTGGGCAGGCGGCAGCATCATTTACCGCAGGAGGAGGTTGTGGGCTCTGAGACGGAATGTGGACGGCATTATTATGTTGTATCTAGAGTTGGTTACTGGGAAGGCGGCAGTAGTAAAAGCAGTAGTAGGAGGCGGTGGGCCCCTTGACGGAGCGTGGACCGAATTGGAGGTTAAGGCCATCACCTCTATGGACAGTGTAGAAGCTTTAGCTAATTTGGACATGAATGGATTAATGAAAAACACACTGTCCATACCTACTATCTAGGGAAACTACATAAAAGGGAACGGGCTTTGGTGGAATCCGTGGGAAAATACAAACATTTTTTATTGTTTGTGGATTTCTAGCAAGTGCTATCACAGTTAAAAATCTGTATTTGTTTCACATAAATACATACATTGTTATGGGTTTTAGGTTACATACAAGTGCTATCAGAATAAAATAACTGTATTTTTGGAGACAAATATATAATATTGTATGGCCTTTTGGATAGATACCAACTACCAAGTGCTATCAGAATGTAATTTTTGTAAATACATCAATTTTTATGGCTTTAGGGATGTATAGCAAAGTGGTATCAGAACTAAAGATTTGTATTTTCTGTAGATTATCTATCCATATACATATAAAATTTTCTTTATTTCTGTACAAAAACAATACAGATATTTAATTCTAATCCCACTTGCTATCTATCTAAATAGCCATAAAAAATCTGTATTTCTCTCTAAAACTGAGAGATTGCAAGTGATATCACAATTAAATATCTGTATTTTTTTACATAAATACAGAATTTTTTATGGATTTTTTTATAGATAGCAAGTGGTTTCAGAATGAAATATCTGTATTTTTTTTACAGAAATACATAAATTTTTCTGTTTTTTTTACTTGCTATCAAAAAAGCCATAAAAATTTCTGTATTTCGGTAAAAAAATAGATATTTCATGCTGATCCTACATGCTTTCTATCAAAAAAGCCAGAAAAACTTCTGTATTTCTGTAAAAAAATATACAGATATTTATTTTTGATACCACTTGCTATCTATCCAAAAGGACATAAAAATGTATGTATTTCTGTACTAAAAATACAAATATTTAATTATGAATCACATAGCTCCATTACAAGTGATATAGGTCTCAAAATAGATAGAGGCAGAGGGCCCTGAGGGAGGTGCTCGGTAAAAAAAATTAGCCAGTTACACAGCTCCATTGCAAGTTATTGACCTCAGAGACAGAGTAGAGGTAGCTTGGATACCCAGTAGCCCAGTGAGTCCTGGCTTTGCAGGTTGCAGATGTCCCATGCAGAGCTCAGGTATTCCTGCACCATGATTGAGTACTGCTGCCGTATGTCATTGGCAATTGCTTGGATACCCAGTATCCCAGTGAGTCCTGGCCTTGCAGGTTGCAGATGTCCCATGCAGAACTCAGGTATTCCTGCACCATGATTGAGTACTGCTGCCGCATGTCATTGGCAATTGCTGCACGACTGGCAGCTTGCTTCCACTGAAAAAAAGCCTGCATAGTTTGGCTTTGACGACCTCTGTCACCTACTGGTGCTGCCACCCATGCCGCCTAAAGCAGCGGTTTGGCTCCCATGGCTGGTGGAACTGCCATAGGGATCCCTGCTGCTGCGGGCAGCTGGAAAGGCTGAGCACAAGTTCCTTACAAGCACTTCTTGGTAGTGCTGCATTTTCAGTCCCCTGTATTGGGGCAAGATCAGTTGTTGTATCTCAGGCTTGTAACGTGGATCCAGTAACGTTGCAATCCAATAGTCGTCAGTCTTTGTTTTTGTGTGTTGTATGCGTGGATCTTTGGCTATGCAGTCCTGCATGAAGACTGTCATGTGTCTCAAACTACCCACAACTGAGGTAATTCTGGACCCACACTCCTGTGGGTCAAACAGTAGCACAAGGTCGTCCTCCTCCTCTTCCGCCTGGTCTTGCCATCCACGGAACATGCCGCCTTGTGTTTGGGTGAATGGATGCCATGTACGTTCAATATCCTCCTCTGCCCCTTCGTCCTCAACTCCCATGCCTACAATGTCCTCCTCATCCTCTTTCACCTTATCCTCTTCCTGGATTGGTGGTGCACTATGCTTGTAGGCATCTCTTGATGCAGCGTCCACTCTGTGTCGTGTCCCAGATCCACTAGCATCTGTTCCAGCAGGCATATGATGGGGATGGTGTCATTGACACAGGGCTGATCTCTGCTGATCATCCTGGTGGCCTCTTCAAAAGGTGACAATACAGTGCACAAGTCCTCAATTTGCAGCCACTCTGCATGGCTGAAGAAAGGTAGTGTAGGTATATGTCTGAAACTAACAGACTCTGCCATGTAATCCACCACTGCTTTCTGTTGTTCAGCCAGCCGCTGCAGTATGTAAAAGGTTGAATTCCAACATGTGGCCACATCGCAAATTAACCGGTGCACTGGCAGGTTGAGATTTCGCTGTAAAACCACCAATCTAGCACTGGTACGACCAGCGGAAATGTGCTGACAATTTTCTGGCCTTCAGCAACAGCGTGTAATTCCTAAGGAAGCGCCGTACTATCAGGTTCATGACGTACACCAGGCAAGGTACGTGTGTGAGTTTTCCACAACGCAGGGCTGCCAGCAGATTTGCCTCATTGTCACACACGCCCTTGCCTGGCTGGAGTCTGTTGGGAGTTAGCCATATGTCCTCCTGCTCCTGCAAGGCACTGTGTGGCTGAGAGAACCCAGGCTTTGCAACCATTAGGACTGCGTGGCAACGTCTGAATTGTGCACCGAAATAGCAAACTGCAGGTTGTTGCTGGTGGTGAACAGATGCTGCCGAATGGGTGGTGCTGGGTCTCCACGGCAAAGTGTCCCTAGAGGAACAGGTTTAGGCACAAGAGTCAAAGGAGGAGGTGGAAGTGGAGGTTGAGGAGGAAATTGCATTGCGATGTGCTGTGGGCAGAGGTAGGTATGCGGGCCTTGCTGCAGCTGCATCTTCCCCTGCTGCCACCAAAGTTACCCAGTGAATGATCTCCTTGTTCGCCCCATGTCAGATCAAGGACATCATCATCATCAGAAGAGACAGTTTCCCTATATGTGCCGAAAGGAAGCAGCGGCCTTTTGGATCCGGTGAAAAGCAAGTGGGGGGAAGGCCTGTGAACTGACTCTATTCTTCAGATGACTGAAACAACTGAGCATCTTGAAGGAGTGCTTGAAGCTCGGCCTCTCCAACCCCTCGGTGGGACTCCTCTACATACTGCTGTACACGTGACTTTCCAGCCGCTGATGAGGAACTAGGAGGAACAGGTGTATCGTGGACTGATTGGGACACCAGTAAGGCCTGTGTCTGGGACTGGGATATAGAGGGGTACAATCACTTGACCCAGGCTGGGTCATGTACTCCACTACGTCTTGCTCATGGTGTGGCAATAATGGATGCCCACCACCAACAGCAGCGCTTCTTGTTCTTCGGTCTGCAGCTAAAAACAAACTCATACTGCTTTTCTTGCCACCAATGCCAAATCTGCCCTTTCCTCTTTGGCCAGACATTGTAGAATTTTTTTGTGTGGCTTGACACCCTGCAAAATACTTTGTAGCTAATATGCTATATGTATATGTAAATTTGTACAGTAAGTGGATTTTTTTATTGGGGGGGGGGGTTGACACAAAAAATGCAAGTGCACTGTATGTGTTGTATGCAGCACTTTCCTTCAGTGGTGACGCTTGTATTATGCAGCGCAGTATACAAAATATATACTGCAGTATACACTGTGTCTGTGTGTCTGTCTCTCAGTACAAATGTGATACTGTGCACGCAGTCAGCGAGGGGACCCGGCCTCTCGCTGCGTGTATGTAACACACTAACTGACTGACTATCTATCTATCTATCTATCTATCTATCTATCTATCTAACAGTAAAACAGTCTACCTATCTGAGTACAGTAGATTTCAGGACTGCACCAATACAGTACAATCCAACAATCTATCTGACTAATAGTGTGACACAGTCTAATAAAGTAAAGCACTTTTTTCACGTTGACAAAGCAAGCCAAGCAGCAGAGAAAGGTTGTGATGCTAGCAAATCTCTGTCAGGAGTGGTAAATTATATAGGCCAAAGGCTGCCTGCCACAACAAACATGGAGGAGAGCATCCCTTCTGATATTGGAGGTCCCTAGGCATTATGGGGGAGGTCCCTAGGCATTGTGGGAGGGCCGAATTCGGGGCTTTGAATCCAACAAAATTAGTGTCGGGTTGACCCGAATTCGAACGGCCAAATTCGGGTCGAACATTAGGACGACCCCAATTCGAACAACAACACTAGTGTTAAGTCGGTCAGTTGGGATGTCCACCCCAGAAGGTGGAGATCGACAGTGCAGGGGTCATGAACATGAAATGTCGGTGGGTAGTGGGTGGTTTAGAGGAGGTTCAGCTGGGTGAAAGAGGTGGACATGAAAGTGTTGTATGAGCCACAATAAGGATGGGCAAAGTAATGGATCATGTAAACAGTGGGGTGCAAGACTGAGACATGCACCCCAACGTCTTTAGCACATGCTAACTATCACCCTAACTTCCTGCATCAACCAATCTAAGCTACCTGACACCAACTAATACTAAGGGACACCAAAACCTAACCCTTACACCTCCAGCCATTCATGCCACTGGGCTGCCCTTTCTGCCACACACCTGCACTGATATGCACCACTTTAACTGCTCTCCCTTACTACTAATTACCTCACTCTCTGTGTTGAAGCTCTCCCTTCATCACTTATTACAACCCTAGGTTCTGCCGACCCAAGCTGCCTGACACCAACCCATCCTATTTGCCTGACCACCCTAACCAATTTCTTATGCTGCTAGCCATTCATTCCACTGGGCTCCTTTTTCCATCACTTCAACTGCTCACCCTTACTACTAATGGCCTTAGTATTTGCTTTCAAGCTCTCCCTTCACCACTAATTACTACCCTAACTTGCACTGACCCAAGCTGCCTGACACCAACCCATACTATGGGCCATCCCAACCTCTTTCTTACACCTCTAGTTAATAATTCCGCTGGGATACCCTTTCTTCGTCACTGCTATCTATAACTTCCATTGCGGTTCCTTATTACTAATGGCCAAAGTCTGTTCTTTTAAGTTCTCCCTGCATCACTAATTACCTCAAACCCCCTAGTAAGCGACTGTTACGAAATACAAGCTTCTGTCCAAACGCATAGTTACTCCATTTGGCTCGCATGCATCAGATCTCCAAGGGCTTTCTTAATCGCAAGGGTGACTGCTGCCGGCACAAATTGCATGCTCTTCCCGAGCCGCAGGTGGGACTTGAACTCGTGGTCTAACATGTGCTTAAGCAGTGCCTTAATAGACATACAAACCTAATGTTTGTAAGCATTTCATGTGGTGGCTCAGCTGTAGAACTATTGTCTTACAGGCAGAAGGTCGTTGTGAGTTCTATTCCCAAGTATCTTCAAGTGACTTCTGAGTCTTATGACTGATTTAGGACTTCTGTCTCTTGGATGCTGAATAAGGCCAAAAGTTTATCAGTGGATGTCAGCAAGGGCTACATGAGAAATATAAATTACATGTGACAGGTTGGTTAAGGTTACCATGATAGATGGAAGAAATGGTTGTGTTAGGCATAGGATAGCTGGATAGAAGTTGCCCAGAGTGGGGTGTGAATGGAAAACTGGGTTCATATGGGTGACGGAGGTGGCATTGAAAGTGTAGTATTTGTGCAATTTTAGTGTGTTTATGGCTAGCAAACCTAGTGGTTAATGGATGAAGAGGTTGTGTTAGGCATAGAATAACTGGACCGAGGTTGCCCACAGTGGGAGGTGGGTGGAAAACTGGGTTTGGTTGGAATTGGAGGTGATGTGGAAAGTGTAGGGGATGTGAGCTGGTAAAAAGGGAGGTTGATCTGGGCTGGAAAGATGCCTATTAAGATGTAAGGGTTGTGTCAGGGTGCCTGGGCAGTGGGTGGTAAAGAAGAGGGTGAACTGGATTCAGGTAGAGCAGGTTGTGTTACATGTAGGAATGCTGGGTGGAGGCTGCCCATAGGGGAGGGTAGGGGTAGGGGGGGTAGGGGAAGTAGGTGAATTGGGATGTCAACCCCAGGAGGTGAAGATCGACAGGGTGGTGTCATGAACATGAAATGTTGGTGAGAAGTGGGTGTTATAGAGGGAGTTCAGCTGGGTGATGGAGGTGGAAATGAAAGTGTAGGATATTGTATGAGCCACAAGAAGGAAGGATTGGTGGAGTAATGGATCATGTAAATGGTGTAGTGTAAGGGTATCTGTTTCTACTGTGTGGTGCAAGACTGGGACTTTTCTCAATGCTAGCTAACTTCCACCAACCCATCCAATGCTGAATGCTGACTTGACAACAGCACATCCTATTGTGTTCTGAAAATATTAAGAAGCGCTGATTAAAATTCATTATTCGGCTCACTATGGTAGCCACCCAAGCACAAGGAAATATTTAGAAGAGGAGGCTGAGGAGCTCTGAAAAACAGGAAAGTGGGCAAGATTGTCCTGTTCCAGTTGGTATGAAATTTAAGCTGGAATGCTGTGATCATATCAGACATCTGCAGTTTGTCTGCTTTGCTGTGATCATATTAGACATCTGCAGTTTACAGTTCAGTCAAGGGCTTTCTTGTTCTTTGCATGAGCTCCAAAAATTGTTTGAGGACTCTGCTCCTTTGTAGTTCACAGATGATATTTTGTAAAGGCCCATTTGAAGTCAGTGTCTTTAGGCTGCATATCAAGTAAAGTTTTCTCTTTTTTTTATCATTATGCAATAGTACTTTCATTTATATAAAATCCCCACTTGCTTGAGGTAGGGTAGTATATGTTAATGATAGGTGGGGGTCCCTGGTAAGATTTAAATTTCATTTAGGTAGGAGGCGTACATAATTTTTTTTAAAACTGGAATTGACTGTCACCAGTTTCCTTAATTGCACACTAGCTTTCTTAAGCGCAAAGTTAACTGCTTCTGGGCCATATTCCACACTCTTCCCAAGACAGAGGTGGGGCTTGAACTCACGGTCTAAAATTTGCTCAGGCATCGCTTTCACGTACCAAGCCACCAGATCTGCTGCTTGTCAAAGATTTAGAAAGATACAGCCTTATTAGACAAACAAAAAAACATGCACCCTTAGGCTCCATGTGCATGCTTTCCATTTTTTTTTTTTTTTTTGAAATTGTATTTTTATTGAAAAGTTTTATGATAGGGTACAGAAGGGAAGAAGGGGTTACACAAAGGGAAATTAACAATCGTAAACCAGAACCGAACACAGCTGAGTTTCAAACAGCCAATAGTCATATCACAGACATAATATATAATATAAACATTTATATACAAAAAGAAATAGAAAGGAGGTAGGAACAATTAGAAAAGTTGTGACAATAGCCAACAAGAAGAGCGACTGGGGGGTTAGTTGGACAAATTAGCATAATAACAGTCCCAAGCCTCCCAGACCACCTCAAATTTATCCACTGTATTTCTGAGGAGCGCCGTGAGGTACTCCATTAGACGAATCTCTTGTATCCGTGCATGAAGATCGCCCATGGAAGGAGGTATAGTCGTCTTCCATCTAGTGGGGATCAGCGTTCGTGCTGCAACTAGAACGTGAGTCACCAGTTTGCGGGACACGTTCGGCAATGTTGGGGAGGGTTGACCTAGGAGGTGCGTAAGGGGATCCAATGGGACCTGAAGCTGGACCACAGTTGATAATAAATCATTAACCCAAGACCAATACGGCTGGATAAGAGGGCAAAACCAAAATATGTGTTCTATTGTACCTCTATGTTTTCCACATCTCCAACATGAGGGGTCTACATAAGGAAACAGTCGGTGTAGAACTACTGGTGTGTGGTACCACCTGAGCAGAATTTTATATTGATTTTCTTTAAAGTACAAATAGAACTTTTGTGTGCGGCTTCCCAGATGTCAAGCCAATTTTCTGGGGGTAATGATCGACCCAGCATCTCCTCCCATTTGAGCATATAGCCATACTTATTGGATAATCCCTGAGTAGAGGAGTGAAGTATTCGATAAATAGCTGAAATCGTACCTTTAGAAAGGGGGCCCTCCATACATAGTCTTTCAAATACAGTGAGGGGCTGGAAGGTAGCCGTAGGTTGGAGAGACAAAATATAATGTCTTATTTGAAGATATGTGTAAAAAGACGTGCGGGGGAGCTCCACTCTGTCATTGAGTTCAGTAAAAGAGAGCAACCGCCGTTCAATTGGGTCTAGAATGTGTCTGATTTGAAATAGACCTCTATCCCTCCAGGGGCCTGACATTGAACCAGACAGACTATCTGGAATCTGTGGATTTAAAATTATAGATGTTAATCTCGAGGCTGAGGATACCAGGCCAAATTTGTCCTTGCAGGACCTCCATATGGTCCTCGTAAACACCATCGCCGTTAGGTCCGACTCCGCTAGTAATAGGGAGGAGCTCCACAACATGACATTGGGGTGAATAGGGGCTATCCAGGGGCTATCCCCTCTAACTCTACACCGACACTAGGAGGGTGAGGGGATGTCCACTGCAAGACATGCCGCAGATGAGCCGCCAGATAGTACTTGTGAATATCCGGGCCTCCCAGTCCTCCCCCCTCCCTAGGAGCACAAACAATATGTTTGGGTCCCTGTGCCTTTTGTAAGCCCAGATAAAGCGCATAAAGTCAGTTTGAATTTTTTTCAGTACATGAGATGGGACTCTGATTGGTATTGTCTCAAATAAATATAAAAGTTTAGGGAGAAGCATCATCTTCACAGAGGCTATCCTACCCAGCAGCGATAAAGGATGTGCTTTCCATTTAGATAGAAAGTTATTCACCTCCCTTAATAACGGGGGGAAATTGTGGGAATACAGTTGAGAGTATGTGGAGGTAATTTGAGTCCCCAGATAGCTGAGAGAGCCCGCCTGCCAGGTGAAAGAGAAAAAGTCATTCAGGGCCTGTAGCTCCGTTGAGGCGATATGGAGTGGTAAAGCCTCTGTTTTAGAACAATTAATCTTAAATCCTGAGACTGCACTGTATTCCTCCAGGACTTTCCATAAATTGGGGAGGGAGACAGTCGGTTGTGAGAGAGTCAAGAGGATATCATCAGCGTATAGTGAAAGCTTATATGATTTCCCTTTTTACGGGGACTCCATGTATACTGGGGTTGGAGCGGATGCAGGCTACCAATGGTTCTATACACAGGGCAAAGAGATGGGGCGATAATGGACAACCCTGTCTCGTTCCATTTTTGATGGAAAACACAGCAGAAGAGGCATGGGGCATTTTGACCGAGGCCGAAGGGGCCGTAAATAAAGATTTAACCGCCCTAACAAAGGGACCTGTAAAACCCATTTTATCCAGGGTGGCTAGCATAAAGGGCCAACTGAGGCGATCAAAGGCCTTTTCGGCATCCAGACTGAGAATCAGGGACGGGGTTTTCCGTTTATTAATGATATCAATAATGTTGACAACTCGTCTGGTATTGTCACCCGCTTGTCTGTGTGGAATAAAGCCAGTTTGATCTCCATGGATGAGAGAGGGAAGGAGTCCGGACAACCTAGAGGCCAAAATCTTCGTGAAAATTTTTAAATCACTATTGAGAAGGGCTATCGGTCTATAACTCCAACAATCTAATGGATCCTTGCCCGGTTTCGGTATCACTGTTACATGAGAAGCCAGCATAGAGGGGGGATCGGCTTGCCCTTCATAAAATCATTAAAGAGCTTCGGGAGATATAAGGAGAGCTCTGGCAGGAACGTTTTGTAGTAGAAGTAGGGCAACCCATCAGGGCCAGGAGCTTTAGAGGAAGGCAATTGGGTAATAATCCTTGCGAGCTCCTCCTCTGTGATGGAACCATTAGGTGCTCCATAAGGTCTGACCCGATCCTAGGAAGGGCAACCTGGGCCAGGTACGAGTCTATTTTAGGTCTCAGTAAATTACCCAAACGAGCTTGGGCGCAATGAACCGTTTGGTATAATTTTGAATAATAGGCCTCAAAACAGGAGGCGATTTGAGAGGGATCGTACCGCACCTTCCCGCTCTCATCCCTAACCGCTCCAGGAGAAGAGCGGACCTGCATATCCCTCAATTTACGAGCTAGCAGTGTATCCGCTTTATCACCTTTATAGTAGTATTGTTGGCGAGTACGTTGCATCCACCAACTAACTGTTCCCAATTCCAGAGCCCGGAGTCTAGACATGAGGGTAATTAATTCCCGCAAGAGGCCCATGGATGGTTTCATTGAGTATTTTGCCTCAGCAGCCTTTAAGGCCTGAGTCACAAGTGTCCGCTGGAGATTAGAGTCCCTCTTAAGGCGTGAACCCAGAGCTATGCAATGTCCTCTGAATACTGTTTTATGGGCTTCCCAGGGACAATTTAGAGTCTAAATGCTTCAATAGGTACTCATTTAGTCTCCAGTGACAAATTCTCACTGATCTGGGAGAGAGGGTCACATCCAGCGTGATGGGGGCGTGGTCAGACCACGTAATTGGATGTATCTCCGCAGAAATACTGTTCCTCACGAGAGGAAGGTTAGTGAAAAGGTAGTCCATTCGGGTATGAGTACTGTGCGGGGGGGAGAAAAAAAGAGTACTGTCTCCCGGAAGGGTGGTGGATTCGCCAATTGTCATAAAGCTGGTATTTTCTGAGCAGTTGCCTAAAAGCCCTGGACTGTTTGGACACCTGCGCTGAGGGCTGAGAACCGAACAGGGTATGTCTGTCCATAGAAGGAGAGAAAATTGAGTTAAAGTCTCCCCCCACTATCAAAAAGGTATGGGTGAAATCATGAAGGCGAGACAATACTTTACTGAGAAAGGGAATTTGATTAGTGTTAGGGGCATAAATGTTACACAGTGTAGTAGGCACGCCATGTACTGCTCCATTTAAAATAATGTATCTCCCTTCAGAATCTACACTGGAGCGTGACAACGTAAAATTAAGGGTGTCTTTTATGAGAATTGCCACCCCAGCCTTCTTCTTGCCTGGGGAATTAGCAAGATACGTCTGAGGGTAAAGTCTGGAGGCAAAATTAAGAGTACCTGATCCATCAAAATGGGTCTCCTGCAGGAACACAATATCTGGAGCTGTATGTTTGAACTCTCTCAGGGCCAGTTTTCGCTTCTTGTTAGAGTTTAGACCCTTTACATTAAAAGATAGTAATCTAGTAGCCATAGGGAGCACTAAAAGACCAAAAAGCCACATCCAAGATCAGCCATGCATGACAGTGGCCAATAGCAAACCTGCAGAGCAGTATCCATAGCCAAATTCTATTCCCCAGCATGTCACATTCAAGAAAGGGGAGGGAGGAGACAGGGTCACAAAGCACCTCCATACCATCAAGACATAAAACTTAAAAACAAAAGAAGTAACATTTAAACCAATAGGTGAGTACTCGTCATGCGGCAAGTAGGGAGGAGTCAGCATCCGCCGGTCCCGACCGTCTCCAGGGTGGGGACAGGGAACAAAAGCACCTGGCGAGTGCATGAATCCCCCCAGAAGGATCATGGGACCAGAGGGCCAGAGGACGCCAATCAGTAAATCCCATCAACAACAAAGTGGTGCCAGCCAGCGCCGACCACTAACAGCATCAGGCCTCTAGGCTGAGGAACAGGGCCGTCCCACCGAAAATTGGGGGTAGGCCCGAACCCCCCCCCAGGACCTCGGTGTTCCCAGACATTTCAGTAATTGAGCAAAACTGCACATATAACATAGCTTCAGGGCAAAACAGTCAGAAAGACCGTATCACTTCAAGTAGAAACCATAGTGAGATGCACAAATAAAAGGTTATGAGGACCCATAGTGTAATGAAGAACCCAATATGAGGTATTGTGTAGCGTGCAGCAGGGCAAGCCACCGCAAGGCAACTATTTGCGTTATGGAAGTATACACCAGGTATGGAAGCCCTGTAGAAAGGGCGACCAGAGAAGCTCTAGCATAACAAACAAATATGGCATCTCAAAAGAAATAAGGGGAATCCCGCAAGTCCTCAGTCCACTGCCCTAATAGAACTAGCATCAAAATGTGCAACCACAGCAGAAGGAGAACTGTTTGGTGAAGCAGCCCTGGGCGCCCCAAGATGACCACGTGCAGTATAAGAGTATGCACCGTGTAAGCAGGGTCATCCAAAAGAGCACCCAAGACAGCCCCAACAAAGCCAACAAAAATTAGAACACAATAAAGGCACTTTGCAAGAAACCAGTCCAATGTTTTAGCGATGTTGGTTAGGGGAACGATCCGTCGGAGACGTGGAGCCTCGATGGTTGCCCCTGGATCTCTTCCGGGGTGCCACCGTATGCCAAGGTGGGGAGCGGGGTCGCAATAATTCCTCTCGCTCCCAACCCGGGAGTTTAGGGGGGGATATTCCCAAGATACTGCAGAAAGAAGGCAAGTCCTCTGGAGATCGCAGCGAGGCCGTTTTCCCTTCATGGCGGACTGAGAGGCTAAACAGGAACCCCCATCTATATGGAATACAATGATCTCTGAGCACAGTCAGCAGGGGTTGAAGTAAACAGCGTTTCTGTAATGTATGCCAGGACAGATCCTGATAAAGCTGCAATGGGGCTCCATCAAATTCAAGGTTGCGCATGTTTCTGGCAGCAGTCATGATTGCATCCTTCAGATCCGCATCCATTAGTTGGCAGATAACATCTCGAGGTCTGGCTGCAGTCCCAGGTTGCCTGGATGCACGGAATGCTCTGGATATTTGTACCTCCCGGGAGGATGGGCGCCCCAGAACCTTGGTAAAGAAGGCTTGCAGGACCGGTTTAAGATCAGGGTCTCGAGTCGCCTCAGGAAGGCCCCGTACCCTAATATTATTCCTTCTAGCTTTATTGTCCAGTTCCTCAAGAGAACGCTGAAGCTCTCTTATTTTCTGGTCATTATCCCCTACTTTGCGTGAGAGCGTTGTAATATCCTCTTTAGCATGTTGTACATTTTCATCTAGGTCATCAACTCTAACAGCCAGGGAATGCAAATCAGCACGCAGGACCCCAATTTCAGAGCGACATGTCGCCTGGACCTCCGCCACTAATTTCTGGAAATCATCCTTAGTAGGTAAGGATTGTAGATAATGCTGCCATGGGGGGTTGGGGCAATCATCCAACAGGCTATGATTGTTCTCTCTTCTCATAGTGGGGCCTGGCAAGGCCTTTAGGCCATGTGATGCCACCTTCCTCAGATCCCCACCAACAACTACTGAGGGGGCATCCAAAGGGGGGGATCCCAGGAACATGAGGGGTAGCCTGACTCCTGAATATCCCCGACCTCCTCAGGAGAGTGGCCTGCTTATATATACAGGGGCCGCTTGAATGAGCTATAGATCCCCCTTTTCCTCTAATTAAATCCTGGGGGTCCGCTAGGTGGGCATTCATCCCGGTGGGGGAAGCTGCGGGAGTGCAGGTGTCCCCATTGTGAGCTGTGTGACTCACCGGCTCCAGTGGAGGAGAATCCGGGCTGGGAGGGAGAGATGATGATGACTCCCTGTCATCTGAGGAGCAATCCGTCGGCTGCAGCTCAGCGTTGGTTGGGCTCCGTTCTCTCTCTCCCCGCTGCCACCTGTGCGGGGAAGGAGTCGGCGCCATCTTAGATGCTGGGGAGGAGGCCGAAGAGGGATCCCCGATGTAAGCCCATATGTAGGGCTGATGCGAGAACTGCTGCGGCGCTGGGGTGGGGGGAAGCCTCCCCACCCTCGCCCTACGTTGTTTGCCCATAATCGCTTCTGCTGCTGTCCGGGATGCCACGGATTGCGATCGGCGCCAGCGGAGGACACGGATCAGACGTCGATCTCAGTAGCCCGCCAGGCCACGCCCCCTGCTTTCCATTTTTTTAACCAGGTCACAAGCACTTCAGGTGGTGGCTTGGCAATGAGTTTGTTTCCCAGCAGTGCTGTTTCAGATGGTCATGTGTATTGGCGAGGGACTCCTGAGGCTTGCAACTGATTGCTGAAATGTGTGCCTTGGAGGCTGAGTGGGGCTCAAAGTTGAGCAATGAGTGTAGTGTTTGGGAATGTCAGTTAGCAAGAGCTACATTGGCCTTACATGTGAATGACATCTTAGAGGGTGGTTAAGGTTAGCAACCCTGATGAAAGAGGAGGTTGTTTTAGGCATAAAATAGCTGTGTGGTGGTTGCCCATAGTGGGTGGTGCAGTCCTCTTGGACTAAAACTCCCTTATTAGGAACTACCCCCAAGAGAGACACCACCACCAAATCTTGCAAGCATAAATGAGCCTGCCATATACCCCCAGAGCCACCTCC
>NC_092869.1:16461806-16492008 GCF_032062135.1 Pyxicephalus adspersus
CAAACATCCAAAATGACTAATGGTAAGAAAATTTAGAAAGTGAGAAACAGTTTGAAGTCCAGAAAATACTACCTTCACCAACCAAAAAACATTCTAAAACACCAGCTCTTTACAAGAGGAAAACACAAAATGCAATACTTACCAGAGAGGATGCAGTTCCCCACTTTGAGGAGGTAATTTGGTCTCCTCTGCTTCAGGACCCTCCAAGTGTGTTGTAACTTCCACCCCACTAAGCTAAATCATTTGAAAAACACTAATTGTTTTCATAGATGTAAACTCTATTCATCCTGTTTCTGTGAGTGATAGCATAAATGCCAGATATACATACAAAACATAGGGCCAAAATATTATCACCCCTGCATTATGTCTGAAAATGCAGCACATTTCTTTAATTTGTTGCCACTGGAAGAACCACCAAAAAAGAGGAGAAATAAAAAAAAATATCTATGTGAGACGGGCGAATAATGCTCCATCATAAAAATCGTGATTTTGGTCCCCTCTATCCAGTGGACAGTCTCCCTTCTGGCTTCCACTGTCCTCTGGACAAAGAGTTTCCAAGCCTTGCGTCATAGCTAGGGGCCTAATTAGTGCTCTTCAAATCTAGCTAGGATTCAGCTTGGTGGGATAGAATAATGATAATTTTTCCCAATTGTATATACATACACACACACAACTAAATATGTGCATGTACATAGTCCTCACCACCAGCCTTTTAGTGGGTGAAGCGCCTGGCTGCCATGCCTCCTCTACCCGGCTCTCATCCGCAGCTCTAACCAATTGAAAGGACAATGGAAAGGCTGCTCCGTTCTCAGCTGTCATCCATGCAGAGGACTCCAGCTGCTGATGAGAGCTGAGCCGTGAGAACAGCACAGCTAGAATAATATCGTGAGACAGGCTGTTCCTCCCTGATTCTAGAGCTGTGCTGTGGCTTCTATATAAAAAAAAAACAAAATTGTGAAAATGTATTGACCCAGTGGGCATGTGTAATGACATCATAGGCACAGTGTGATAGCTGTGTATGTGAATGCTGCATGTCCGCAGTCTTACAACTCTGTGTACAAGAAGAGGGGACTCTCATAGCTAATAGTCCAAATATATCTCCAAAATCTCAGCCCACCAGATTTCAAGCATTTTAAGATATGCGGATCACAATTTAAAACACTTGAGGAAATACAACATTGGTAATGCATTTTCAAAAGCAAGTTTGCCTAGGAGTCATTCATTAAAAATTGGGGACCTCCGGGACCCCTTACATAGCAAGAAGCAAGTGTCCCCCACTTGAACCTAAATTGTCTGGTTTCTGCACCTCCCCATTTCAGATAAAATGTAGGTAAAAATTTAGGGGCACCACCCCAATTCTCCTTGCTATGTAAGTTGCACAGTGGGCCCCGAAATTTGCATTTTGGCTTAGGCGCTCCTAGATGCACTTGCTTTGGAAAAAGCAAGAACCTCAAAGAAATGGGGTTTATTAGTAGTTAGTAGACTCCTCAGTGTACCCTCAAAATTTCATGTTGTTACAAACAAGGGTTTAGGAAATCAGAAGGATTCGAGACGGTGCGTTGTTAGGCAGATGAATATGACAAACAGCCTTAACACACATTTAAATGTGTGTATGCATGGACATACATTATGCATGTCCATGCATAATGTATGTCCATGCATACACAATTTTAAATGTGTGTATGCATGGACATATATCATGCATGAACATGCACGTAGCGAGTTATGTATATCCAAACTTGCATGTAGTGTTTGCGCGAAATTATGCCCATCCACAACCATTTTTCTTTTTGATTTTTAGAATTATGTGCCCCTTACATATTGTGGTGGCTTAGGCCTTTCTACAGCCTAAATAAATTGTTCTTTTGATATCTGGAAGATCAGGCAAAGCTGAGATAAGGGGATAAAAAAAAAACACATGTACACCTATACTTCCATAGAAAACCACATTGAAATATAAGAAATGTTCTGGTGTTAAAACAAAGAAGTTCAGCCCTCTTACATGGGGGGGGGCGTTTGCTAACCCTAGGATTTAGGTACATGGAACAACAATTTAACAATTTAGTTGAAAAATCTGTATCTCATAATACAAACAATCTTTGATTACATAAATGTTTTAAATATCTGCAAAGTAACACATTCAGATATTTAGACAAATAGATATTTAGACAAATGGATATTTCGACTGCTGTCAGGAATATATAGGTATGTAATTAAATTGTGCCGTATATGTATGTCGATAACCAAAGCATTTCACCCAAATTAGGCTTCTCAGGGGTGACTTTTACGTTTGGCGTGATTGAAAGCGATAGCTTCACATCATCTAGTTACATATCAAATGTAAATAATCAGTAAAAAATAGATTAGGCTGTACATTTAGGAATACATGCAGAAATATATTCAGATGCATATAGTATGATGTTAGTATCTCTATAGAGATGTATTCATGCAATGTGCATCCACATGTATGTGCATCCACAATCAGTTACGTGCAATAATTACATAGATAAGTTAATTCTAAACAGTCTAACACATAAAATACTAGTAACGTAATATATCAAAAATACACCGTGGTCATGATGGAAGTCAAATAAAGACTTACATATTCCTTGTAGATATATCAATTATAGCAGATAGGCAGTGTAGAGGAGGACCATGTCCCAGGCACCTCTAAAAATGCAAGAGAAGCCTCCCCTATGACCTACAAGGAGGACCTACAATAAGGTAAGTATATAAAGTAAGTAAAAATAAAAAATAATAAATAAAGAGATTTTTTTTTTTAAATAAGAGGGATAAATCTTATCTGAAATGACGTACATATATGTGTGTAGATTTGGGAGAGAGAATAATATTCTTGAATTAAATAAATGTGAAGAGAAGAGATCCATATTGTTTGGTTGAATGGGTATTAGGTTGTATATAAGGTACTCTGTACTTTATATACTGGGTTACATACAAGGTACTAAATATAGTAAAAGTGTTATGAATGGATACTATAGGATAAATAAAATAAAGGAGTGCATTGAATAAGCACTCAGTAATATTGAATTACTTGGTTGGTAGTGAGAGAATATAATATCCTGGTGGTAAATATTGTGCATAATAAGGCTATAAAGAGCATAAAAGAGGGGACGGAAAATTCCCTCATAGTCCTCGATACTGTAGAATGACAAGAGACTGCAGCCACGGTCAGTGTGTAGAGAGGCAGCAGGATAGTGTAGCTAGGCAGGAGTACTTCCAGGAACTGCCTCCTAATAAGGT
The DNA here is from genome assembly GCF_032062135.1 of Pyxicephalus adspersus. NCBI lineage: Eukaryota > Metazoa > Chordata > Amphibia > Anura > Pyxicephalidae > Pyxicephalus > Pyxicephalus adspersus. The sequence continues at coordinate 16,465,068 of NC_092869.1, forward strand.
GGCATTCCGGAAGTCTTATCCCGCCTCGTGGAAGCCTGTGGCGTGCTTTGTCTGGGCGTGTTTTTCGCCGTCAGCAAAGCAAGGGGATCCCTTCACTGATCTGCCTACTCAGGTGATGTGCGGAAGAGGGGTGTGTTTCTACAGGCGTGCCGGCTCATTGTCCTGAGGGGGACATGCAGAGAGTGCGTGCTCAGGGCAAAGCGAGTCCATCCAATAGGACGGGCTCATGCTGGACGCGGCAGGCAGGCAGGGAGAAGGTCCCATATTCGCCTGCTTCAGTGCATCGGGAGAGATCGATGCCCCCGTCCCCGCAAGTCGGGTAGCCTGCAGGGATGTAACTGAAGGGGAACAGGGGGGGGAGTGTATATCAGTAGGAAGGTTGAGAACAGGACAATTTTAATCATAGAAGTAAATGCATACCAATGTAATAGTAAAAAAAAACATATGTCATGCTGTCATACAAAATCTTGATACATTAAAAAGAGGAGAAATGTATATGGGACCTGGGAAATGGTTTGCTTTTAATGTAAATATCCATTTGGTTTCGCATCGGGGAAAGATAGTGTCAAAATCACCTACTAGAGGGTTTGGATTGATTTTTTCCAAATTTTATACAGTTCGTGTCAAATTTATGCTCAGTTCTAACATGGAAACCTATTGGTGTCACAATTTTTCCATTCTTAATGGAGTAGACATGTTCATAAATACGTTTTTTTAACAGGTCTTTTCGTTTTACTAACGTAAAACTTACCACATGAACAGTTGATAATGTAAATGATGTCTTTTGATGGCAGTTGACATGGTATTTAGGCTTATGAGTATGGCCATTGGGTAATTAAAGTGTTGTTAAGAATCCAATTACATTGTCCACATTCCCCACAGGGGTAGGTGCTGTGGGGTCTAGTGTCTTGTTCAGTGTTATGGTGTGTGGTATAATGGCTATGAACCAAAGAGTCTTTTAAAGAACCTGTTTTTCTATATGTAATGCTGGGTTTAGAGGCCAGGTAAGTAGAGATATTTGGGTCAGATGTCAGAATATTCCAATGCTTAGAAATTAATTTGTAGACATCACAATGATATTGGTTAAAACGTGTGATGATAGGAATATGGGGAATGGAGCAGGGTTCCTGTTGTTTGAAAATGAGATTGTCCTGAGTAGGGGCACAAACTCTTTTGTAAGTGTTATTGAGATGTTTTTTACTATATGCCCTTAGCAGTAGTCTCTCGGTAAGTGCTTTTGCTTCTGATCTAAAGTCTTTTTCAGATGTACAGTAACGCTTGATTCGTAGCATTTGGCTGTACGGGATGCTGTTCACTAGGGATCTGGGATGTGAGCTTTTTGCATGTAGGACAGTGTTTCCTGCCGTTTCTTTTTGGAATAGAAATGTTCTAATAGAAAGGTCCTCAGAAATAATGATGTTCACGTCTAAAAATGAGATCTGAGTAGGGTGTGAGCAAAATGTGAACCTCAGGTTGTATTTATTCGACTGAATAGAATTGTAGAGGTCATTTAATAGGTGGTGTGGGCCTGTCCAGATGATCAGAATATCATGTATCAGATGATCATCATGTATCTAGTCCATAGCTTGATGTATGGATGAAAGAGGGAGAACTTTGCATATGATGGGGCACATTTTGTCACCATCGCGACTCCTTGGGTTGGAAGGTAGGTGATATTATTGAAGGTGAATGTGTTGCAAGTATGTACTGTAATAAAGAAAGGATAAATTGGTTATAGGTCTGAAGTGTTGAGTCACTATAAAGTAATGTGGTAGCTATGGTATTTAGGCCCTTGATATGTTGTATACTGCTGTATAAATCTTCTACATCAACAGTAATGAGCAATGAATTGGGAGAAACCTTCATATCATGTAGTTTGTGTTAAAGCTGTATTGTGTCCCTAAGATAGGAAAGAAGATTGACAACATACGGTCTAAGGTAAGTATGAATGAGGTTGCTGGCATTAGCAGAGATGGTATTAATGCCTGTTATATTGGGGCAGCCTGGTGGGTCTTGTATGTTTTTTGTAGGTTGTAGAAGGTGGATGTGACCGGGAATTTGTTCCAAAGATAATCCTTTGTCTTGGTGTTGATGCACCCTGACAGGTGTGTTTTAATAATAAAGGAAAATAATTCTTCGTAGAAGACATCCACTTTGGTGGATGGGATAATTTTGTACCATTCTTTATTTTCTAATATTTTTAGACACATTCTTTCATATTGTGTTTTATCCATAACCACAATATTACAGCCTTTGTCAGTGGGTTTGATGGTGATGTTGTGGCTATTTTCTAATCTTTTGAGGGCTGATTTCTGAGTGGGGATGAAGTTAGATGGTGCTGCTGTGCCCTGGAATTTGAAGTCTAAAATGTCTTTGGTCAATAGGTGTACAAATGTTTGTGTGTGTGCATCATAAGAAATAGGTGGAAAGTAGGTAGTTTTTTGTGTTTAACAGGTATAGGGGGATCCTCTGTTAGTAAATGGGTAGTAGGTAGGGGGAGATGGCTTTCATCATATAATTCCTGTAGAATTTTTAATGATCTGTAATCTTGGATTTTGAAGTCTTTGTATTCCAAAATATCCCTAGGTTTGTTGGGTTCAAAATCCCTTTTTTCATACATAAGTTTAAGAGTAAGGTTGTGGGCAAACAGGTGTATATCTTTGATTAATTCAAATTTGTTAAAGTGCCCCGAGGGGCAAAAAGACAGGCCCATTCTAGGAACTTCTTCCTTTGCTGGTAGGAGAATATGGGAAGATATATTATTGATGCCTAGATCTAGTTTTTTGGGGGGATCTTTGTAAGGTAATCTAGGATGGAAGCTTGTGTAGGTTTGAGGGAGTGGATCTGTAGGTTCAGAGACCCTAAAAAAGAGTCCTGTGTGTGGATTTTGGGGATGGTCCCCAGTGCGGCTGTGGTTAGGGGGGGTGGTAGTGGGACTAATTCTGGTGAAATGTTGGGTGATGGTAAGGAAGGGGGGGAGGTATGAGGTGTTGGGAGGTGTGTAGTGATGGTTGGACGTTCTGTGGATAGGGGGATGTGGGTGTGATCTGTAATGGGGCTGTAATCATTGATAGTGAGTGTCTCAAGGGAAATATTGGTATTGTTTGAGGTGGAAGGGGGTCTTGGGTGTGTGGTGGTGTGTGTTGGTGGGGTACCTGTGGTAGGGGTGGGTTCTGGGTTGGGACTGGTGTTTGGGTGATGACTGGCAGAAGATTGGTTAGATCTATCCCACCTATAAGCTTTTCTGTGGATAAAGATCCACTTGTCCTTTTGCAATTTCCTGTCTTTTTTGTTATAAATATCTGTGTTGTATCTTTCTAAGTGTGATTTGAGCAACTTATATTGTTCTGTGAATTCTTTGGAGTTCATGAGTTTCAAATTCTGGGAATAAGTATCCCAAATTTTTTGTTCTGTGGTTTCCAATTCTTTATGGTAGTAGTTAATGGGAATTTGCATTATCTTGTTGCTGCATTCAGTCAAGGTTAGTTCCCATTCATCTTTTATCCAATCAGAATTGTGGATGTTGGGAAAAATTTGAATGTGTAAGCCTGGTGGGTTGATGATTTCTGAAATGTATTTTTCAAAAAATCTTTTTATGCAAAAGTATAAGTGATTTTTTCTCCAATATAGATTTAAATTTGAAAATCAAGGAGTTGATTTTAGCTGAATTCGGTTTTGCTGACGTACATTGGTCCTCCAAAAATTCATCCCATTTAGTACCTAATACATCCATAAAAGATGGACGTGTAAGGTAAGGTAAAATGGCTATTGTAGTTACCAAGAAAACAAGAAAGAGATATATAGGAGAATCCCTGTCCCCGCATAAGCCCGTTCTTTTGGATTGACTCGCTTTGCCCCGAGCACACACTCCTCCTTGGGACAATGAGCCAGGACACCTGTAGAGACATACCCCTCTTTCGCACGTCACCCGAATAGGCGGATCAGTGAGGGGATCCCCTTGCTTGGCTGACGGCGAAAAACATGCCCAGACACAGCACGTCACGGGCGTCCACGAGGCGGGATTAGACTTCCGGAATGCCAATTTATTAGGTGGGAGTTCCTGGAAGTCCACTATCCACTACTTCACTATCCTGCTCTACACACTGACCGCGGCGGCTGTCATTCTACAATATCCAGGACTATAGGGTATCAACCCATTCCCTCTTTTATGCTCTTTATAGCCTTATTATGCACAATATTTACCACCAGGATATTGTAATCTCTCACTACCAACCAAGTAATTCAATATTACTGAGTGCTTATTCCCTGCACTCTATTTAGTACCTTGTATGTAACCCAGTATATAAAGTACAGAGTACCTTATATACAACCTAATACACATTCAACCTAACAATATGGATCTCTTCTCTTTACATTTATTTAATTCAAGAATATTAATCTCCCCCAAATCTACACACATTTATGTATGTCCTTTCAGATTTTTCAGGATTTATCTCTCCTATTTAAAAAAAAATCTTTTTTTATTTTATTTTTAATTTTTACTTACTATATGTACTTACCTTATTGTAGGTACTCCTCTAACTGATTATCTCACAATATCCCCGTGCATAGGGGAGGCTCCTCTTGCATCCTTTGAGGTCCAGAATATTTACCCATGGAACCGTGTTGCTAGTAGTACCCGGCGCTTTTCGCCAAATATGGCTTCCTCAAGGGTGTTATTTTGACAACATTTATTGGTTGCTTGCACAGGTTGTATCTAAATCAGTGAAAAATATCTTACCTGAGTGTTAAGTATCAAGCACATATTGGTATTCAGAATGTAAACAATATGAATCAATGTGCTATATGCAGCAAAATACCCTTGATCATTTAGGAATTAGAGTGATATTCAGCTATATATATGTATGACAAATTATTGTATTAGTTAATAATTTGAAATATATCAGACCAAAATAAAATTGTATAAAATAACAGTTGTTAAAAAAGTTTGGCACTTACATGATCCTGCAAGGTAGTATCCTATGCTTTTTGTGCAAAATCAGGAGGGTATGATGCCTCCGAGAGCAAAAGAAAAGATAAAAAATTTCAAAAAGATAAATGGTCATTCATAAAGCCTATAATTGGGACAAAATATCAAACAAAGGACCAAATTCAGTACAAAAAAACCCCACTGTTCCAACAGATCACCCTATTACAGAATCATCGAACTCACATACCCCTGTACACACCAGCACATTCAAAGGCAAAAAGCGCTACAAAAGCGACCACAGTGATTTTTCCACAAAAGACTCCAAACACAAACCACTGAACCCTTCCGCATCTACCTCCCCCCACCCCCCTTTCACCACCTACACTTCCTAATCCGGTTGTCGCCCTCCCAGTGACCGCTACTTCTCACCACTATTCTACTACCACCCCAGGATTTCAAGAACCCTCAATTATCACTCTCCCTACAAACACACCAACCATGTGCCACACCATCGGCTGGAAACTCTCCAGAGTTCACACCCTTACCTCACCCTTCCTTTCTAACATCTTAACCTGTACCACATCCAGGTGCCATTCCCAAAATAAAGACAAGAATCTTTTTTAGGACCACTGACCGAATGATTTCCCTCCCCCGAACAACTAAAAGGCTCAATTCCAGAATATTTCTCAAAACTTCCGCCACAGAATCAGACTTAGAAATTACTAATTTATCTTCCTATAATCTAATCCCTATGGAGAAAGAGGTTCTATGATTAGGCTTGTCGTTCTGACCCCCCCCCCCCCGGTAAACTGAATAAATTTGAACTTATTAAAGATATTCATCTATTCACCAGGAATCTCATTTCAAAACTCATGTATAGTAAACACCTACAACCAAATGCTCCTTTTGATGTAACACAAATTGAATTTTTATTTTTATTTTTACAAATTATTTTTATTTAAAAAATAAACCTGAAAATAGATGACTTCAGAACCTTGAAAATTTTACATGAACTGTACCAGGAAAGTAAAACAGAAACTGATCCCTTTACTTTAACCCCCACACCCACTCAAACATTAGAAGCTCCTACTATACCTATTAAACGCAAGAAATCAACCTTTTTTCCTCCACTCACCTATAATACCCACGTACAAACATTTGTCAACATAATGACAAAGAAAATTCTGGAATTTGATTCCAGATCCCCACATTCATTATCAAACATCTCTAAACAGCAACAACAAGCACTCATAAATTTACACAATACCAAACACATTACCTTTAAACCAGCCGATAAAGGCGGCAATATTGTTATCATGGATAACCACCAATATGTGTCTGGATATTCTGGACAATAAAGAATGGTATCTTACCAACAATAAAACAGATATAGACTTATACTATAAGGAATATTACTATGTTATCACAGAGGCACATTTATCGGGTATGATCGATACAACAACCAAAGAATTTTTGTGGATTAAACACCCAATAATACCTACATTTTATAGACTACCTAAAGTTCACAAAAACTTAACCAAATCACCTGGATGCCCCATAGTGGCGGGTATTGACTTGATTTCTTCTAGAGCTAGTAACCTTATTGATACTTATCTCATACCATACGTAACCCAACTACCATCATATCTTAGGGACACTATCCAACTACTTTAAACCTTAAAAGATATGACAGTCCCTCCCAACCCACTTCTAACCACGGTGGATGTGGAAGCTTTATACAGCAGTATACCCCATTCTTCGGGTCTACAATCAATAGCTTTTTTTCTTTAAACTGATGACATATCCCTTGGACCATATAATCAATGTATCCTTAAACTTTTGTGGTACATTCTTACCTGTAACATTTTTACATTTAATGACCAAATTTATCTGCAATCGCAAGGAGTCGCGATGGGGATGAAATGTGCCCCATCTTTTGCGAATCTGTATCTTGGACATTGGGAGAAACATCTTTTCTCCAACCCTGACTTTCACTCTTATTTTCAACACATCCTCCTGTGGCATCGCTATATTGACAATATTTTGATCATATGGACAGGTCCAAGAGATATTCTAAACACTATGTTACAGTTGCTTTTACAGAATAACTATATTCTTAAATTCACCTGGAATATTAATCCTCATCAAATACCTATTTTAGACATTTCCGATAGTATCTCCCCTGACCTTCGTATCACCACCACACTTTATAGGAAACAAACAGCTGGAAACACCATTCTCCACGCTGAAAGTGCTCACCCTAAACCTTTAATTAATAGCATCCCTTACAGCCAAATGTTAAGACTCAAGAGAAATTGTACATTACACACAGACTTCAAAATTGAAGCAAAAGCTCTTACAGAAAGGCTTCTAACCAGAGGCTACAGCAAAAAACTTCTGAAAAGATCTCCAAACTTGACACTGGAAGACTTATATCTACACGCATTCAACCCAAATTACTTATTGTAACCAGATTTAATGAACATCATCAATATATCCATCAACTAATTAAAGATCATTGGAATATCCTCACCTCTGATCCCTCTAATCATATCATCTTAGATGAGAAACCGTGTATTATATTTAGAAGATCAAGTTCTCTACGAGACTCACTAGTTGTAAGTCATTTCAATCCTCAACCTATTGATTCTAAGCAGAATAAATCGTACGGAACCTTTAAATGTGGCTCCTGTAACCAATGTGACTGGATTTTGAAAAACCAGGCACTTATATTACCCAATGGCACCACACATAAGATCCACTACCAGGTCAACTGTCAATCAGTTGGCATTATCTATCTAATTAACTGTTTATGTGGAAGATTTTACGAAGGAAAAACTAAAAGACCACTCCCCAAACGCATATATGAACACCTGTATTTAATAAAAAATGGCAAAATGATTACACCTTTTAGTTACCATGTAGGGACAGAACATCAATTTAATACTTACTGTATTAGCTTCGCAGCTCTAGATCAGATACCACCTAGTCCCAGAGGAGGCGACCATGATAAGAAACTGTTACAGGCAGAAACCAAATGGATATTTCTGCTAAAGGCCAATTGCTTTCCGGGTCTAAATGATGCTTTTAGCTTTAAACCCTTTTTTATAACATCATAATCCATATATCATATATGTCATTTAATTGAGTAACAGACTTGAAAGGATTTCTCTGAATACTTCCTTAAATCAAATAATTTTATGAGCATATATATGTTTTGTTATTATAATGACTGATATATTTTGGTTCCAAGGTACTGTATTTGTTTGATTATCTATTCCTGAGTCCTGAGTGGCGTCCCTTGGATCTCCCTACTGCTCTGCACATAACCTAATCCCGAACTAAGCTACATCATTTTCACATATCTACCACAGAAGGTAATATTACTCTAACACTGTTTGCAGTTACTTCCATATTATCTTTTTGAACACAAACGTATACCATATATTTATTTTTAGATCCCTAATTTGCTGTATTGGGGTCTTAGCAAATCTGCTACAAGATTGTTCATTCATACTATAGAGAAGAGTTTATCTGCATCTTTTTGCAAACATCCCTCGGAGGCATCATACCCTCCTGATTTTGCACAAAAAGCACAGGATACTACCTTGCAGGATCATGTAAGTGCCAAAATTTTTTAACAACTGTTATTTTATACAAATTTTTATTGGTCCGATATATTTCAAATGATTAACTGATACAATAATTTGTTGTACATATATATAGCTTAATATCACTCTAATTCCTAAATGATCAAGAGTATTTTGCTGCATATAGCACATTGATTCGTATTGTCTACATTCTGAACACCAATATGTGATTGATACTTTAACACTCAAGTAAGATATTTTTCACTGATTTAGATACAACCTGTGCAAGCAACCATCACATGATGTCAAATAAACACCCCTGAGGAAGCCATATTTGGCGAAACCCGTCGGGTACTACTAGCAACATGACTCCATGGTTTAATATTCTGTATGGCAAGTTAATGTTTTTGACTGACGAGATGCTGCATGTCTAGTGCCCTCTGTGGCCTATGTTGGACCACAAGAAACTATTGTGGTCCAATTTGACCTTGTAATTTTCTGAATTGCATTCAGCGCCCCCTAGGGCTCCAATTATATTGTTGTTGACCACTAGATTGTTTAGTGGCCCTTTTCTTATGGTATGTTTCACCATGTTTGTTTTATATACAATATAAATACATTGTTTGTGCCAAAAAAACCCTGCTCAATCTCTCTTTTTGATTTCATGATTTTTTCATACATTTTGAGGGTTGGCACCTAATTTACTTTTGTAGAAAAAGTGTGATATATTACCACCAATATTCAATCGAATTACATACAATTTATTCCTGACAGTCGATTGTCTAGTGCCCATTGGGGCCCATTTGTCTAAATATCTGAATGTGTTACTTTGCAGATATTTGAAAAATGTATGTGATCAAAATTGTTTATATTATGATATACAAATTTTTCAATACAACTAAACTTTTACCAAAAAAACTTATTTTTTCTTTGTTGTTCTATGTAAATAAGTACCTGTGATTTTGACCCATCAGGGGTGAAAAACTGTGCTAGAAATTAATTAGGCAGAACAAACATTTAAAGGCACTAAGAAACAAATTAGCCAAACAACAATCTGGCTACAAAAACAATACCATAGCATTAACATTAGCTTTCTCATTTCAAGATTGACATTGAATTATTCAAAGTGTAAAACAAGAAAATCAGCTATTGTATCAAATGGTAAGGAAAATAAAACAATGTAGTAACATAGATTAGGATAAGCCCAAAAACAAGACCTCCTCCTCAAGGGTCCAAAAAACAGACGAAGAAAAAGCAACAGACAACACCCTTTTATGCACATAGCTATGCGAACAGCTGCTAGGAATTCATCTGTAATTGAGACATGCGCAGTGTGTGAAGTTTGGATGTTTGATAGTTTTTGGGAGTTTGTTATTCCATAATCAATTGTTAACCTTCCTAGTGGTTCATTTCTTTTCGGTTTTATATGTCTAAAAGCGGTACCTTGTTTTTCATGAGAATTTATTTTGCAGTATAATAATATGAGTATAATAAAGTTTGAAACACAAAATCATGTAAAAACAATAAATTGAATAAATTAAAAATCTATATATTTAAAAAAAAAATTTTAAATTTTTTTAAATTAAAAATAAAAAATACACATTATACTCATACTAATATAAATACTGTAAAAGAAATGTACTGCTTTTACACATAAAAATCCAATGTATTGCATTTTGTATTAATGCAATACAAATGGATTTTGAATTTGCCGCCCGCCCCGCCGGCAATGTACACACGCACTGACGTCACCGGGAACTCCCGGTGACTCATCGGATGCAGAATCAGGAAGAAAAAAAAAGACGCAGTTTGCGGCGCTGGACGGCACAGGATGCCGGCGGATCAGGTAAGCACTCTATTTACTAACCTTCCAATAGGTTAACATACCCCGAGTGTGACTCGGGGTTACCACTTTTAGCTTTAGCTTAACTTCAACTTTTTTCTACCCCAAGTCACACTCGGGGTTACCCTCTAGGGAGGTTAATATGATGCTTTATACTTGACGGGGTATTTATTTATTCAAATCTTATACAGGAAAAGGAATCAAATAAAATGTCCTGTCTCACAGTGTTGTTTCATTTTTTTGCCTTTGATTGCACTCGGCCAATTGCCTTACGTTTTCTCTAAGGCATTATTACAAGCCAGAAAATTGTAAAACCGTCCAAAAAAGTATGTAAAAAAATAAGCAAAAGGCACACTGTCACTGAGAAATACACACACGTACATACACACATGCAAATATACTTCTGACATATACCACAGCGCTGTACAAAGATCAGCGGTGCACTTACATGTGTCTTAGTCATATTTCTAGCAGTTTTGGTTTAAACGTCTCGATGCATTTTCGAGTGAGGGTGGAACATAGCAAGTTTAGTTGAAATGTCTCCATGGGTTTCAAAGTGATGACACACACATACATACATCCAAATAAAGCTCTGATATATAGCACAGCGCTGTACAAAGATGATTGGTGCACTTACATGAGTCTCAGTCATATGTATAGTAAGTTTGGTTGGAATGTCTCTAAGTTTTCCAGTGATGGTGGAACATACACACATACATACACACATACATCCATACATCCAATTTTATATATATAGATTTATATAGCTCTGACATATACCATAGTGCTGTACAATGAAACACTAAGCTAGACCCATCAGTCTCTGTACCGAGGAGCTGATACTCCAATGTCCCCCCACAGTCACACACTATTATTATACATTTATATACCTCTGATATATACCACAGCGCTGTACAAACATCAGCGGTGTCATAAGTCCAGAAAGTTTTTTTTAAATGTCTCGATGCGTTTGCGAGTGATGGTAGAACATAGCAAGTTTGATTAAAAAGTCTCCATGGGTTTCCTAGTGATTACCAAATATAGCTCTGACATATAGCACAGCGCTGCACAAAGATCAGCGGTGCACTCACATGAGTCTGAGTCATATATCTAACAAGTTTGGTTAAAAAGTGTTGATGCATTTCAGTGATGGTGGAACATACATACATACACGTTGAAATGTCTCCATGCGTTTTCTAGTGATGATATATACACATATATACATACATCCAAATATATCTCTGACATATAGCACAGCGCTGTACAAAGATGACTGGTGCACTCACATAAGTCTTAGTCATATGTATAGCAAGTTTGGTTAAAATGTCTCCATGCGTTTTCGAGTGATGGTGGAACATACATACATACAATTTTATATATATATAGATTTATATAGCTCTGACATATACCATAGTGCTGTACATTGAAACACTGAGCTAGACCCATCAGTCTCTCATCAGTCTCCCATCAGTCAGAGAAGCTGACACTCTAATGTCCCCTCACAGTCACACACGATTATTATTCATTTATATACCTCTGACATATAACCACAGCGCTGTACAAAGATCAGCGGTGTCATAAGTCCAGCAAGTTTTTTTTAATTGTCTCGATGCGTTTCCGAGTGATGGTAGAACATAGCAAGTTTGGTTGAAATGTCTCCATGCGTTTTCTAGTGATGACATACACACATCCAAATATAGCACAGCGCTGTACAAAGGTGACTGGTGCACTTAAATGAGTCTCAGTCATATGTATGGCAAGTTTGGTTGAAATGTCTCCATGCGTTTTCGAGTGTTGGTGGAACATACATACACACACACAAACATACATACATCAAATTTTTTTAAAATATATATATATATATATATATATATATATACACACACAGGGAAAGAGATATAAGATAAGTATATAGATAAATATATAGGATAGGATATATAGATAATTATAATTAAAATAAGATACTCACTCTATACCCGATCCTGCGTGTGTCTCCTCTCCTCTCTGGCAGCAGCGTGTGTCTCCTCATGGCTGCAGTGCAGAGCGAAAGAAGCCGGCACAGCGCCCCCTGCTGTTTCCTGTCCTAACTGCCGTACAGTGGAAAAAAATATATATATATATATATATTTGTAATATATCATGGACTATGGTGGTGATATGTGGAGTGGTACAGAAATAATTATGGAATGTGATATTTCATGATATGTATGTTGTTGAAGAACTAAAATGACTTAATAATGTGCATAAATACAAAGCATGAAATCACATCAGAGGTGCAAAGTTCAATACATCTGTGTCCTTATTTACTCAATGAAAACATGAGGTTAGGTATTATAATATATTATGAAAAACCAACAATAGCTTATTGCTATGTATAAAAAATAAAGATAACAAATTTACGTAACTACAAAACATACAATCACCGCAGAAATATATATCTATCAGCAGAAATACATATCTATTCTTGTTTGAAACATTGTGCCATATCAATAATAAGATCAAATAAGATGGTATGATCCAGGTATAGGATAAGGATATTTTCTATTTTTATAGAAATGATTTGAATGTATACACTCATTCAGTCCCGGATATTTTGTAGCGTTTAGCCTAAATATCTATTTAGTTTCATTTTGTACACGGCCCTTTGAATTTTTACACGCCCCCCAGGGCAGCTTTATTTTATAGAACACAAGCTTATCCTAATGTGGCTAGGCAGCTCTGAGCAAATAACAGGGAATTTATATTCACACTACGTATGTGCATCCCCCTTTCTATGTCATGGGGAAATCAATCCTCCTACTACTGGTACAATGCATGCGTGGCCAACTGGTCTGACGTGCAGTCTTACCCCTAGGACCTATTTTTGGTGGATCAACACACATACAGCCTCTGGCTTCCAGAATTCATATGCTTCCTACCCAAGCGGCTATAATTTTTCTTCTTTATTTATCCTGAAGATGTACTTTTCTTATCCCTTCACAAATCTATTTATCTCTAAATTTAGTCATTTTTATACCCTTATGCATAACCTAACATAACCCTTTTTCTCCTTCAAGGATTGGTTTATTAGTTCCTGCCTTGCTTTATAAAAGGAACAGGTTCCATCCTCTAAGTCCTATTGAATATTCAGTCTCATAATCCTTTGATCTTCTCCATGTAAGTAACCCCTATATATTACAATTATTTCCTATAACACATCAAGCCCTATATTACCTTTTCCACAATATTCTCAAATTAATGTGCTTCCTAATAAATTTACTTCACTTTAACTCATACCTATCAGCAACTCCAGAACCAAGTAAGTAACCCTAGAACTTAGTACGTGACATGTTTTGCTACCCTTTATATACATTGGACAACAATAATCACCTATGTCTATAGGATTAGATGAAACCAAACACCTTAACCTCTCTCACCTCATTCTTTAGATATAACAAACCTAAATTAGTCTATGAATACTGGTGTCCCTATACCCAGCTATATCACTGGAGAACAATTTTTAGCAAAATTTTTGTTGACTTAAATGTTTAAGCATATTTACACTAAAATAGTTATGCTGATTCTGAAAGTGCAGTTAGTTTTCTTCTATCATGTCATGTTTTTTACTGCTTATATTAATGCGATTACTGTAGCGTGGATTTGTATAGGCTATTCATTTACACACAAGACTGTGTGGTCAGAGGTTGTGTGCTGCTCTACGTAGTGAATAAGCAAAATTTATTTTTCCACTTACACACTCTCTGCTGTTTCTCATAAGTGCCTAAACAACCCTGATTCATTTTGTTATATCTGTGGCAATTTCACCATTCCCAGTCAAAGGGTGAACATCAGCACATTTGTAGAGCAAGCCTATTTGGCATATTTCAAAGTTAAACTTGGTGATCAAGATAAGTCTTGGGCCCCTCATAAGGTGTGCAAACAGTGTGTCAAGGGTTTACGGATATGGACAAAGGGAATACATGATAGGATGCCATTTGGTATACCTATAGTTTTGCGAGAGCCAGGAGATCATTTCAGTGACTATTACTTTTGTAAGTGAAAAGGCTATAACATGAAAAATAAATGTAACAGAGTATCGTAGTCTACCATCGGCTATACGCCCTATACGGCTCATTCAGATGAAATCCCAGTGCCGGTTTTCGTTACACACTACCCTCTCTTGAAGAACATGATTATGGTGATGAACTAGGTGACAACAATGATGAAGAGTTTGAAATTGAAGAGGACTCTGTTCGTAAGGGATTTGATCAGTATGAGTTGAGTGATTTGGCATGTGATTTTAGACTATCGAAGAAGGCTTCAGAACTTCTAGCATCAAGACTGCGTGAGAAAAACTTACTTGAAAAAGGAACTAAAGTATTGTACTTTCGAACTAGAGAAATTGCATTTCTGCAGTACTTAAGAACTGACAGTGGCTTTGTATACTGCCATAACATACCTGGATTTATGGAGGAATTGGGCGTTCCAATCTATAACTCAACTGAATGGCGACTTTACATTGATAGCTCAGAGCGGAGCTTAAAGCGTGTCCTCCTTCACAATGGCAATATATTTGGGTCAGTCCCAATTGGCCATTCAGTTTCTCTTTGTGAAGAATATGCAGGCATAAAGAGAGTCATTGAGTTGTTGCAATATCACCAACACAATTGGGTCATTTGGTGTGTTGACCTTAAAACGGTATGCTTCCTTCTTAGACAGAAACGTGTATACACCAAGTATCCCTGTTATCTGTGCATGTGGGACAGCAGAGCTCATTAGAGGCATTGGGTGGAAAAGAATTGGTCCCCAAGATCTGCCCTAAAACCAGGTAATCCAAATGGTCACATAAGCCACTTGTTGATAGAAAGAATATTATATTCCCGCCTCTGCACATGAAACTGGGTTTGATGAAGCAGTTCGTTAAAGCTTTGCCAACTGAAGGAGACTGTTTCAAGTACCTCATTTTGGCATTTCCTAGCCTGTCATTTGAAAAAATAAAGGCCACACCGGTTTGATGGTCCACAAATTCGGCAGCTCAAATATGAACATTTCATCAAGACAATGTCAGAAGTCGAAAATAATGCTTGTTTATCATTCAAAGCCATTGTCAAGGACTTTCTTGGAAACACACAAGCAAATAATTACACAGAAATTGTCCTCTTTTGGAGAGCTACAAAATGCTTGGTTGCAATATGAGCATCAAGGTGCATTTTCTGCATAGCCATCTTTCTAACTTCCTGGAAAACCTTGGTGCAGTCAGTCATAAGCAAGGTGAACGATTCCACCAAGATTTGAAGGTCATGTAAGGATGGTATCAGGGTAAATGGGATGTACATCTGATGGCTGTCTATTGTTGAAGCATCCGACTGGATTGTCCTAACACTGAGCACTCCAGGAAAAGCTATAAGCATAAATGTTTACCTTAACCACTTACCCGATTAATTTTCAAATGTTTTACTGTAAAAAAAAAAAAAAAGTCATAGAGTAACAATAAATCCTTCGTATGAACAAAAGAAATTTAAATAAACAGTATATTCAAGGTATTATTTCATTATTTTTTCATTGTATGTAAAATTTTGTATGCGATAGCAAAAAACTGGGGTCATTTCTGGATTCACCATCCAAAAATTTGTAAAAAACAAGTGTAAGATCTAAATCAACAAGATTCCCCGGTGTATTTATTCTGGTTTTTACTGTACCTACCTACCTGAATATACTATGCATATATTGAAACTTATACACATTGACACTCAAAAAATTAGATTTTTCTTCTATACATATCTGTTGACTTAATTTCCACTACCACATTTTGGTCTAATATTGTTGGTAGTCCTGAGGCTGAGGAAAGGACCAATGAGGCAGCACAGCTAAGTAGAGCAATGTGACCCTTGCTGCATGCTTGAAAGGCACTAGAAGTTTTATTCAGAGCACAATGCTGCCACTGACAGCATGGTCCAGAGACAAATGTTTAGTAGGGGCAAAGATAAAGTAAACTGTTTTGGAAAAGTAATGGTGGCTAAGTACCTACCACTGTGGGGCAGTGTAGGCCATGAACAGAAAGGGGGCTATTTGCCACAGCAGATGAAATGCCAGTAGCTCTGCCAAGCTAGCATTTAGAAGCAAATGGAAAAAGTATTTATGCTGTGGTACCATTGTTACTGGAGAGGGCAGAGAAAATGGTAGCAGTCCCTGCTAAGATTCCAGGTCAATAACAGTCTTCAAAGCGTATTTATTGTTTTCTAGAAAAGCCCTCTAATTCCCCGTTAGACTTTTCTTCCTCTTGCAGGATGCAGCTGTTGTGGTAGTGATTTTACCAGGGGAATGTTGGGGAAGGGGGAAATGCACCAAATGGGGGAGAAGGAGAAGGGAAGACAGCCCTGTAGTGTCTCTATTAGGTGCTTTTCATACCAAGCTCTGTAAAAAAGAGTCATGTACTTGAACAGATATGTCATACCCAAGTAGCTGATGCTTTTTTGCAACTTTCACTGCAGTTGCAGACTTTAGGACTACTGTAAGCAGTAAAAAGAAGTAGCACTGTTTGGAGAAGAATGGCTGTCAAGTTCCATGTGGAGAAAGACAGTAGTCTTTGTGAGCCTGTCAATACTTTCTTTGGCTGAACTGGTTCACAAATATTAATTCTAATTGTTTGATCTTATCATTTTTATTGCATTATTAAAATGCAAAGTGAGCGAAAAGAAGAAACGTCAAATCAGTATTTGATGTGTCTACCCTTTACCTTCCAACCAGCATCAATTCTTATAGGTGCACTTGCACAAAGTTACACATTTTTTGGATTATAGTCAGGTGTCTGTTTATCCAAATATATCAGGTACTTATAGTCATCTTTTTCATTAACTAAACCCAAAAATAATTTGTGTAGGAGGCTTTAAATGGGTGAAGAACATCCAAACTCTGCTACCAAGGTGAGGTTGTGGAAGGTAGTTTCATGTTCCAGGTCATATATCATATGAAGATAGCATAGCAAAATAAAAAACACATCATGTTTACTTACTTTCAAAACTAGAAGATGTTCAGCAGAACCATCAGCTTAAAACTTGTAGAATCTGTGGGACCCAGGAAAACTGATATACTGTGCTAAAAAGTCTAGTCAGAGGAGCTCATTATGGAAGAATTTCAACCAAGAAGCCAGACCTCCTATATGGAAACAAACCCAAGCAACTAAACTATGCATGATCTATCTAGCTATAGCGGAATGCAGTTTGTTCACTGAACGGCTGGATAGCGGTGATGATGTCTGCAAACAATAGTGAAGCATGGTGGAAGTTCCTTACAAGTGATTTTGACAGGATTATTGGTATACTTAACCTTTCTGGTGGATACCAAGTATTTTTAAATGTAAAAGTGGTACATTTAAAAATACTTAGTATTTTAAATTTCCTGCCTGGTCCTGCCTCCCAGCTGCATGATCCCGCCCCCCAGCCACACACTCGCGAGCAGATGCCTGGCTGGCATCTGCTTCCCCTGGCCTCGCATTCTCAACGTTGACACGCCGGGGATGAAGATGCCGGCCGGGCATCTCAAGGTTACACAGATGCCCGGCCGGCATCACCAGGGGAAGAAGATGCCAGGCATCGCTGGAGGACGCCGCGCGCACCGCTTACCAGGTAAGTTATTAAACTCCCTTGTAATTCCACCCAGAGTGTGGTTCAGGTTACCACTTTTGGTATGGAAAATTCACCCCGAGCCACACTCGGGATTACCACTAAGGAGGGTAATGCTGAGAAATACAAGCAGATACTTATCCATCATTGCAATACATGCAGTCCAGCATCAGGGAGGTGTTTTATTTAATTTTTTTATATCACCAACATATTACGCAGCACTGTACAATAAATAGTGGTTGCAAATGACAGACAGATACAGACAGTGACACAGGAGGAGAAAAGGACCCTGCCCTGAAGAGCTTACAATCCAGGGGGTGAGGGAGGTATCACACAATAGAAGAGATATTGAATGGTGGAAAGTAGTGAGGGTTTTAAGAGACAGAAGAAAATGGGTAGGCAAGTTTTAAAATATGAGTTTTAAGAGCTCCTATAAAAGAAGCGGAAATTAGGAACAACCAGAATAGGACAAGGAAGACCATTTCATAGTCAGGCAGCTCTAGGAAAGCTTTGGAGCTGTGATGAGGTTATGAGAGAATAAATCATTAGTAGGTCATTGAAGGAGTGAAGAGAGCATCTAGGGGAGAGATTTGAAGGCAAAGCACAGGAGCTGGGATTTAATTCTAAGGTGAAACAGAAGCCAGTGAAGAGAACTCAAAAGTGAGGCAGCAGAAGACGAGTAGTGGGAAGGATAGATAAGTCTGTCCACAGCATTCACCAGAGAGGAGGTTGTTACAGTAGTCCAGACGAGAGATGATGGGAAGATGATAAGCTTTGTTTTATCCAGGTTAAGTTTCCTCAGGATAGTGAGAATAATGGCATGTTTGAAAGTGAAAGGGTAGATACCAGTAGAAAAGGAAAGGTTGAATAGTTTGGTTAGTGCAGGGGCCAGGGAGTGGGGCACAGAGTAAATCAGAGGGATTTGAGTCAAGCTGACAGGTAGTATATGGATATGATGGTGGTGATGAGGGAGGTTAGTGAGGTGGAATGGGTAGATATGGTAGGAGTGGCATAAGCAGAGATTGGGAGCCTGATCCATCAAGCCAAATCAGAAGCTTGCTTCCACCCCTGTATTTACAATTCGGAATCGGAGCCCTCCAAACTATTTATTCACCAAATTTCAGCCGTCGATAATAGGCTGGCGTATTCTCCTGGCAGTTATCAACTGAAATGATCGTACGTTTCGAGCAGCAAATCTCCGGCAGCTTAACACTGGCGAGTTTGTATTAAAAGTCAGTCTTTCACTAAAAAATCATTCTTTCAAATGGCACACATCTTCCACTGTAGCTCTAAATAAAAATGTTTGATGTGTTCAAATGTTTAAAACATATATACTAGCTAAGAAATAAGCATATTTTTAAATGTTTTTAAAACCTAATATTTTCAGGTTCAGAAAGATAACTAATTTCAGCTGTTTACATAGTCGCCTGCCTAAACGCTAATGCCTGACCCGATGATCCGCCTGGTGTTAAATACCTGCAAATTTGGGCAGGCGAGACCTTGCTTGTTTGTTTTTTTTCTTTTGTCATGTCAATTTAGTGGTGTCTCTATATTTTTAGTGGTGCGGTCTTAATATTTTAATGTGATCTTTTCGAAAAATATTTTTTTTAAGTTGTTTGAAAAATGTTGGAGTTGTTTGTAATTATTTTGTTTTTATGTGATCTCCTTTACAATCTCCCAGGATCTTTTAACCTTGGCTAATCCAACAGACAATTGTGATTGTTTTTATGCAGTTCTTTTCTATGAATTGTTGAAAGGCTAAAAACAGCACAATTGGCTCCTTAAAACTTGAGTTGTTTGTTGCGCATCGTTGTGCACCAAACCTCAGATGTTTTGTTGAGCATTGTTGTGCGCCAATGCGGACCTGCTATGTGCGCGTGAACTGTGTTCTATCAGTTGAAAAATGCACCGGCCACTTTTGCAAAGAAGGATCCTCATTCCGGTTTTTCTTTTTAGGTGTATATTGTTTGTTTGCCTTAATGTGCACTCATGTATGTACAGATATGCACTTATGTATGTATGCATTTATATGTGTGTACATATACATCTAAAAGAGAAATTATAGGAAGAAATAGCCATATAGGGTTTTCTTTGGCATATTGCTTATCATGCTTCAAATTGAAATATTTCCTAATTCTTTTTATGATTTCTGATGTCATGGGCTTGGCTCAAAGAAACATTCATGGATTAATTTGCCTCTGGTTAAAGGAGGAATCCACCTTTATGTGTTTCCACTACCAAGCTGAGCTGAGTAAGTAAATATATAGTGGGCCAAGGTCTAAATAGGCATTCAAACCTGCATAAACACCCTGAAAGGCTGGAAAAGCAAGACAATGGCCCTGATTCATCAATGAAATGCGCGCTCGCTGGACGCATGTACGTTCGCGCTTCCAGCGAGCCGGTTTCCCGCGGTCCGGAGTCGAGTGCGCTCGTACAGTCGCCCCTCGCTGCCAGCCGGATTCCTGCCTTGATAATAATGAGCAATAGGGGTCGCGAATCTGTCAATTAAGGCGATTAGATTTCAGCTTTGCGATTAAGGAGGATCTGTTAAGCTGTCAATGGTGAGATCATAGCAATTAATTAGCGCACACCTGCTCTCTGTTCTGTGCCCATCTACAGTCCATTACAGGTCAAAGAATTATTTTTTAGGGGAACAGTGACTTTTAATGCAAGCTCGCCAGTGTAAAGCTGCCGGAGATGCGCGGCTCCGGCCGCAAGCTCATTCAGTTGCTGAATTGCGCAACAGCTTACGATTTCGTATCGAAAATACGAATGCGCGAGCGAGCTTCCGATTTTGCTTGATGAATCAGGGCCAATATGTTTGCCACATTGTCTATTTGTCCCTGGAGGTTTTATATAGTAGTGCTTTTTGAATTGTGTAAACACCTAATTAATGCATACAATCCAGTATTTATGGAGCAAAATTAAGTGGAGCAACAACAGAACATCTGTTCCTTTCTAAGTGTGCTTGACCCTGCTTGTGAGCTTGGCAATTATTGTGGTTTGATGTCGTGCTTGGCAACCTGGACCTTCTTCCATCACCATAAGGTGTGTTAAAATGAGTATGCAACTCAGTTGGACAGCTTATTGACAACGGGTTTGGCCAGGAAGTGTGGTTGTACACAATAGGGCTAAGATCAGGCAACACAGCACAATGAGAACAAACCTACTGTATAACACTACTACAAATGGACAGAGAAGTTGTGTAGAATAGCGGCAGCAAATGAGCTGATTTAGCAAATGTCAGACTGAAAAAAACAAATACAAAAAAATAAAAACCATGCCAATTTATTCATTAAAGGAATATGTACAAAAAACATTCAAATGACAATGTGACTTTGAGAATGGGACAAAGGCAACGAGGGGGGTCAAATAGCAGTTTGTAGTGGAAACCATGCATACATTAGTACATTTGTACTAATTATTTGTGGATAAAATGACAAAACATTGCAGACGAATTGCTAAACAACGGAAAGCATAAATAGAAAGCAGGCACAAAAACATTGTAGCAACATAGAAAGCTAGAAATAATATAACTTACTTGATTAACCCCCCCCCCCTCACAAACCAGTCCAGTTAAAATAGTAAAAATGAAAATGCCTATGTAAATATATACATTTAAATGTATTTTGACATACACACACACACACACAAGTGAAATCACTGAATGTTCTTTGATACATGTAATTATAACATCTTTGGCAACAATCTTTTGTTCAAATATTTGAATCAGGTTCAAAATGCTTGGTCAAGTTTTTTTGACATTCATACTATTGTGAGATGACCTATTATAAAGTGCCAATTATTCTATATACAGCTTGACATAAATTAATTTGCAGTGTTGAAACTAAACAAAAAAGCATCAAAACAACAACTGCAACAAATCAAAATATAAATTAAGCAGTTTTGTGAAATAGTTTAATGTAACCTAAAAATGTAACATAAAAAACTAGCACACAAAAAAAGATCAAGCAGCAAAGATTCCAACTGACCTGTAATTGGACTGTAGATGCACACAGAACAGGGAGCAGGTGTGCGCTAATTGATTGCAATGACATCACCATTGACAGAGCGTCCTGAATTATTCACCTTAATTGGCAAATTCTTGACCCCATTGCTCATGCACTAGCACTCGTCCCCGGCTCGCGGTAATGCGCCCTGTCAAGAGGCGCGTATTCTCGCGCAGCGAGCTTACGCACGTTCTGTTGTTAAATCAGGGTCATCATGTCTGATTTTGACAATTTTATCTCTAAAGTAGGTGACTGTCTTGAGCAAAGAAAGTAGTTGTGGCAGGATCAGGTGTGGGATTTACGAAGGAGTCATTTGTTGAGAAAAGGCTGAATGGGTTGGAAGCTTCAGAGGATATGACAGGGGTGAAAAAAATTGTTTGGTGGCAGTGTTAAAGTTTTGTAGTCTGGCTTTGTAGTCCATGAAGTCAGTGCTGAGGCCAGATATTCTGCGCTCAGCTGCACTTTTGTAGATTTTTGGTGTGATTGTTGTGCCAGGGTTGGGGGTTAGCAGGATGGGGGTAGCGAAAGGTGGCAGGGAAAACTATCCAGGGCTAAAAAATGAGTGCTCATGAATGCAGTAATAATTTAAAGAGCCTGTTCACCAATGGTAACAGTCTGGCAAACAAAATAGGGGACTTGGAAGCCCTAATGAATGAAGACAATTATACCTTAGTTGGTATTGCTGAATCCTGACTGGGCTGTCAATATTCCTGGTTATACGTTCTTTCGTAAAGCCAGAGTCAAATGAAAAGCTGGTGTTGTCTGTCTGTATATGAGAGGTGATCTGAAAGTGAAAGAAGAAATTGTTGATGGAGCAAGCAATGAGGTTGAGACATCATGGATGAAGTTGAATATGGGGATGCATAATACACAATTAATTATTGGAGTCTGCTATTGGCCCCCCAGTGCTAAGGAAGAAATAGAGAATCAACTACTAGCACAGATAGAAATGGCTTCAAAATCTGGTAATGTTTTAATAATGGAACATTTCAACTATCCTGACATTGACTGGAGTAATGACAATGTATTAATTTAATACAAGATAATACAGACACAATACAAGATAATTACAATATAAGTACAGTTTATAGAAGCCCCATCTAGAAATGATACTCTTGCTTGACCTAGTTCTTTTTAACAATAGCAGTAAGCTGTAAACAGGAAGCAAAAACAGGAAAGATAAAAACATTCAATTTTAGGAGCACATATTTTCCACTATTAGGGGCGGTTAAAATAGCCATAAAGAATAAGAAAAGGGCATTCCAAAAATATAAAAATGAAGGCTCTCCATCATTTGAAAACTATAAAGAATATAACAAAAAGATGTAAAAAGGAGATAAAATGTGCAAAACATCAAAATGAAAGACAGATTGCAAAGGAAAGTAAGGCAAACCCTCAAATTCTTTAAAATATATTTATTAGCAAAAAAAACAGATCTGAGCATGCAGGACCCTTAAAGGATGCCTCTGGGTTAGTCACTGGGCATAAAAAAGGCTGATTTACTAAACACATTTTTAGTTCTGTGTGCACAAAGAAAAATGGCAAAACTGAAGTCCAAATTGCTACAAGCAGTGTCACTGCCTTAAATGAGCAACCAAGGCTCAAAATTGATATGATTGAGAAACACTTGGGCAAAATTAAGTTTGACAAAGCACCAGAATCTTATGGATTGCATGCATGTGTCCTCAAAGAGCTGAGCTCAGTTATTTCAAAGGCATTGTGTCAGGGTCTCCCGAGGCAGGTAGCATGGGATCCCCCCAGGGCACGGAATCTATGTGACACCAGGTCTTCACCAGGGCACCCCGCAAGAGGTAATGGGCTAGTAGCCTGGAAGCCACTGGTGATGTGGGAAATACATTCATCCTCAATAGTTTGGTGACCTGTATAAGGAAAAACTGAACTCCTGGATGAGCGACAACTATGGCTGAGGAGAGTCCAGTCAAGCCAGACACACAGCGCGCTTATGGTAAGTTTTTTACATTTTATGTCTGTTTTCACCTTACTCTCTTCCACCAGCTCACTCACCTGAGATAGTAGGTTTTTACCTGAACCGCACTTGTGGGTATAAAGCCTCATTAGGAGTGAAAGTGATAAAACATTCTTGCAGCCCAGATGCGTGCCTTTATGTGGGTATAGTTTGCTGCAGTTTCTAGATGGATCAGCCTATCTATGAATAGATATTGTATGTGAGAACATCACTAGTAGTGAGGGTGTTGGAATTCAGGTCGTTCTTATATTCAACCCGAATATGGCTGTTCGAATACGGGTAGACCTGACATGAAAAACATGTGGTTCACAGGCTGGAATTCGTCCCACCCACAGTGCCTGGGGACCTCCCCCATAATGCCTAGGGCCCTCCAATAAGAGCAGGGATCCTCTCCTCCATCTTTGTGGTGGCAGGCAGCCGATTGGCTATATGTCACCACATGCCACCCAGGCAGCCATTGGCCTATATAAGGCCAGAGCTTGCCTGCATTTACCACTCCTGACAGAGATCTGCTAGCAGACACAACCTCTCTCTGCTGCCAGTGTCAAAATAAAATTCCTGTAGTTAGATAGTTAGACTGTCACTATTGGTGTTGTTCGAATTCAGGTCGTCCTAATGTTTGACCCGGATATGACCATTCGAATTCGGGTGGACCCGACCCGAATTTTGCTGGATTCGAATACCCGAATTTGACCCTCCCACAATGCATTCAAACAACTGGGGACTTCCCCCATCATGCACAGTGCCCTCCAGTTACAGCAGGGATGCCCCCTCCATGTTTGTTGTGGCAGACAGCCGATAGGTCATAGACGTAAATCGTAGTAAGCTGTCCCCACAGCTATGCCCCAACAACCGCGGACCGCCACCACGAGCACCAGTTACAGAGCGCCAGTTAAATGTTCACCAATGTGGGCATTTTTTAATGTCCATAGTGATGACAACACTATGGTCATTTCCAGGAGATGCGAGCAGCAATAGTAAATTCCGGGGGTGGTGCCAGCTGGCATCACCCCCAGAATTTACTATTACTGCTCGCATCTGCAGTTAGATGTGAAGCACAATGCAGAAGTTCTGCATTGTGCTTTGCATCTCACTGCTGATGCGAGCAGCGGCGTGGCCGGCACCCGGGTGGTATTTAAAAGCAGATTACTCCTAGTCCTATTGTATACAAGCACACTTCCACTTGCTCTGCAAACAGGTTGTCAATTAGCTGTCCAGCTCAGTTGCATACTCATTCTAACACACCTGATGGAGGTCCAGGTTGCCAAGCACAACATCAAACCACATTGATTGACAAACTCACAAGCATGGTCAAGCACTCTTAAATATGGGATTGTATGCATTATTTAGGTGTTTACATTATTTAAATAGTATTAGTATATAAAACTTACAGGGACAAGTTTACTTTGTGCAAAACATATTTTATTGCTTTGACAGCTTTCTAGGGTGTTTATACAGTTTGAATGCCATTTTAGACCTTGGCCCACTAAATATTCTCTTCATCACATCAGCTTGGTAGTGGAAGCACATAAAGGTGGATTCCTCATTTAACCAGAAGCAATATCATCCACGAATGTACAGAAGTCTGTGATGTGACATTCCAGAGGCTTGGCAAAGATTCCAAGCAAAGGAATGTAATGTTAAAAAAATGTCCTTTAAAAAAATAGATTACATTATTAGGATGTGTTAAGCAGCATGTTAAATCGTGTTTTGTTGGCAACTAGATCGTACTACATTGTAAACATATGTAAATACTAATCCGCAAAGAGGTAACGTCCCTCTGCCGTTGTGTGTGAGCTGGAGGCAGAATGTTGGTGCACCTCTGGCTCGGTTACCTCTGGAATGTCCCAGGTATCAGCATGGTGTATGAACAGGTTGTGCAGGACTCAGCATGCCATGATTACTCGGGCAGCTTTACAGGGTGTGTACAGGAGTTCACAACCAGGCCGCGCCAAGCACAGAAACCGTGTTTTTATCAGCCGGATGGTGTTCTCCACGACCCCCCCCCCCCCCCCCGCTTTTTTGCAGAGCCTTGTTGTAATTATACTCTGCTTTATCTGATCTATGGTACATCTCAATTTAGGTAATAAGTAAGAAAAGTGTAAACTAGTAGTATAGATAATACTTACAGGTAGTAGGAAGGTCAGGTCTTAAATAGTGTATTCAAGACAGGTAGTTCCTAAGGTAGTTCTCATACACTGCAACATATGCATACTGCATACACTGGCTTAGTATAGTTGAATTGTAGAAAATTGAATTATAGTGTATTTGAAATACAATTATAATTGTATATATAATTAAGTTATAGTAAATTATTGTCCAAAGATAATTAAGGATATATAGAGATATATATGCATATAATTAAGAAGGGAGTCAGGATAGGGGGGTTCATATATAATGAGAGTAATAACGATTTAAGAAAAAAGGGGGTATAATAGCTTACCAAGTAGGGTTTATATGGACTAACATAGTTGTTTGGTATCATATGATGAGGTATGAGGCTGAATGTAGGTATTCATCCAATGGCCCTCTGCTCTTATAGGGTTACAGGTAGTAGTTATATGTATAAGAGTTGGATACCTGGAGGGTAAGAAGGGGGAGGTTTTTAGTCAATGAGTCATGTGATAAAGTAAAAAGAAAATTGTCATGTATTGTATCTTGACATATTGTATTTTATAGAGTTTGTGGAGGTTAAGGGTCCACATAAGTACAGTTAAGAAGGAATAAAGTATACCGTATTTTTCGGACCATAAGACGCACTTTTTTCCCCCCAGAAGTGGGGGGAAAAAGTCCCTGTGTCATATGGTCCAAATACAGCCTACACATATGATGTTTAAAAAAAAGTTTCTTACCGTGTTCCTCTCCTGTGTGCGTGTCTCCTTGATGCTGGCTGTGCAGCACGTGCCTGCTCCTGGCTGCAGTGCAGAATGAAACTGAAAGTAACAAGCCGGCATTCTGCACCAGGAAGCAAGCTGCTGAT
>NC_092869.1:16498268-16555603 GCF_032062135.1 Pyxicephalus adspersus
TTTTTTTTTTGTGGACTTTGGGTACGGCATAAAATGTGGCTACAATGGGATATTTGTTGGATAAGTATTCTTTGGTTTTGGAATTAATGCTATTATCTGTAAATGCACTTACAACAATATCATTGTATTCCTGGTAGAATTCTGTATTGTTGTTTTCTGGAATATTGTGATACCAGTTTTTGTTATCCAGAATTTGGTAACATAAACATTTGTAGTGTTTTGTGTTTAGGATGACAAAGTTACCTCCCCTATCGGAGGGTTTAATGATAATGTTCGGTACTTTTTTAAGAGTGTCTAGGGCTTTTTGATGAGCTGGTGAAAAAATGGAATCATGTGGGAGGGATTGTAGATCACTACGAAGGATCTGTTCGGTAATAATATTGACAAATGTGTGAATATGGGGATTGGTGGAGGTGGCAGGGAAAAAGGTGGATTTAGGTTTTTTTCTGTAGTGATATTGTTGGGTTCGTTGCGGACACAGTGGTGTCCGAATCAGAAGTTGGAGAAACATTTTCCATGAGCAGTTGTTAGGGGTCTTTCATGATTCTAAAGTCAGATTTTTATAGGTGTCTGGTTGGTATGGCAACTTGCTATCTATGAAAATAAACAGAAAAATGTCTGTATTTCTGTAAAAAGATACAGATAATTTCCGTCTCAGTGCCCACCGCCTCCTCCTACTGCAGCTAATGCTGCCACCTGTCACTTGTAACGTATAACAGAGCTGTGTAGCTGGCTAATTTTTGGACTGAAAGACCCCCCTCAGAAACCTCTGCCTGTACTTTGAAGCCTGTGTATGGCTTGTAACGAAGCAGCGAAACGTGGTGGCTATGTTTTTGGACCAGAGGAACCCCCTCATGTCCCTCTCTGCCTCTACTCGGAGACCACGTAAAATCCGGCATGTTCTCTTGGCCGCCAATAAAATGACCTTGCCAGCTACAGCAAAAAGACTTCCTTATTTTTTTTTTTTTTTATTTGTACAGTGTGCAGAGCTGGGGGAGTCTTGACATGTCTTTTTAAAAGTATTTATAGGCTGTAGAATCTCTCCACCGTCCTGAATAACAACCCAAAATTTTCCCCTATTGACTTTAATGGCGTTCAAATTCGATGTTCGATCACCCGAATAATTATGCATTATTCAACCGAATAGCGGTCGAATCGAATAGTGAGCTATTCGACCAACACTATAGAGGAGTCCCACCGAGGGGATGGAGATGCCGAGCTACAAGCATTCCTTCAAGATGCTCAGCTGTTTCACTCATCTGACAAAGAGAGTCAGTTCACAGGCTTTCCCCCTCTTACTTTTCACCAGAACACTCTGAGCCAGAGCAGCCAATTCAAACTGGCACCAAAAAGGTGCTGCTTCCTTTCGGAACATATAGGGAAACTGTCTCTTCTGATGAGATGATGATGTCCTTGATCTGACATGGGGCGAACAAGGAGATCATCATAGCCAGGAAGAAGAGGAGGAGGAGTAAGAAGAGGAGGTTGCAGAGCACCCTCAAAGGGGGAGAGGGAGGAGGAGGGTAAAAGCTGCCCACACTCTGCATTCTTCAAGTACCAGTGAGGCAAGTCATAGTTGTAAATCGTCGGAAGCTGTCACCACTGCTATGCCTCAACAACCGCGGACCTCCACCATGTGCACCAGCTCCAGAGCACTTTTCGGCCCAGTTAGATGTTCGGACAAGCGTGCCTACTAGGCATAGTTCACCACAAATCCAGGAAGAGGAGGAGGTGGAAGAGGATGAGGAGGACATTGCAGGCATGGTAGAAGGGCAGAGGAGGATATTGAGGGTACATGGCATCCATCCACCCAAACACAAGTGCCTAGTACCCAACTCTAGAAGCCAATTACTAATGTCGTCCACACTCCGTCTCAGTGCTAAATGCCTCCTCCTCATGCTGTTACTGCTGCTGCCCAGTACCCAACTCTAGATGTCAGTTACTAATGCCATCCACACTGTGTTCCAGAGCCCACCACCTCTTCCTCCTGCTGTTACTCCTGCCCCCTTCCCAGAAGTTATTGAGCTCAGCAGACGTCCGGAGACTTCTCCACAACAAGTATGTGGCCGTCCTGGGAGACTTCATTCAAAGATCCGTCAACAAGGATCTTGTGACAATACTTCAGAATGATGAGTTTCGGACTGAGAAGCAGCTGAAAGAGAAGGGTGACGTCATTTGCAAATGACTTGTTTTTCAGTGGCTGAAATGTACAATGCCATAATTTACCACCAAGTGCGTCATTACAGAACTGACCACCAACTTGTACGGTTCTATTTCCTGACCCATGTTTCTTCGAAGTACATAGAGAGCGTGCTAGCCAACTTCCAACATGGACCTCAGCCCGACGTTGTCATCTGTATAGGAGGTTATCAGGTATCATGAGCAATCACTGCAAATGTCTGGTGATATACAACATGTCCATGTCTGTTGGATTCAAAGCTGGTGAAGTGCTAGAGTACCCAATTCCTAATGTGCGCTGGGACATCATAGAAGGGAATTTCTACAGCGCCACACTGGCAGATTTGAACCAATTGGATGTGATTGACATGCACTTGACATGACACGCTTCGAGCTGCGCTCCAGGGTTAAAGATACCACACACTCGAATCAGCTGACTCATCTGAAGTATACCTGCATCCTGATGGCTCATATTGATTAAGCCTGGGGCGTGCAGCAGGAACAGCAAGAAGAGGCGTTGGGCTCTGAGACAGAGCGTGGACAGCATTGGTAGCTGGCATCTAGAGCTGGGTACTGGGCAGGTGGCAGCAGTAACAGCATGAGGAGGAGGCAGTGGGCCTTGAGATGGAGCAAGGAGGGTATTAGAGGTTGAGGGCATCACCTATATGGACAGTGTCGAAGCTGTAGCTATTGGAGACATGAATGCATGAACGAGATTCCAATCTGTCCCTACCTACTATGTAGAGAAACCACATGAAAGGGAACGGGCTTGGCGGAATCAGTGGGGAAAGAAGACCCTGTTGAGCTTGAGTCTAGTCTGGCATCTAGAGCTGGGTACTGGGCAGTGGGCAGATCTATTGCTCCTCTCATGTAAGTACCCTTTCTATTTATTTTTAGATTGAATTATGTTGGATAGTTTATTCAAATAATGCCTACACATGCATGAAATTACAAGCACCTAGGCTGGTCATAAAATTTAACCAACTCATGTATATACAATTCATACCTATTTCTAACGATGTCATATACTCTCTCTATTTTACTATATTTAAACTATTATGATATCACTTATTGTAAATACTACTTGACAGGATGTTGTAAAAAATATGGTTATGTTATAATTTGAAGCACTCCTTTTTGTATCATGTATTTATATATATATATATATATATATATATATATATATATATATATATATATATATATGCAGCCTGCAATTCAACATCAGGCTAACAAATCCCCTGAAGAAGCACTAAGGGTGAAATACATTGGGACACAACTGAACCTTTTATTTTTTATCACCGATAGTGATAATTTGTCTAGATAAGAGGTTTAAAACTACCCTCATGTCTTCTGATACAGCAGTGTGGACCTCATTGTAAATATGATGTGTTGTGTGTAAAATATTTGCACCGTTCTATTGTTATTTTTAAACTCCTGAAACCAAGGAAAAACACTGTACATTACAATTATTACACTGCACATCAAACAAATACCCTGGCTCCTATTTCTTTTCCTTAATTTTGAACCACTTGCTATCTATCAAAAAAGCCAGTGAAATCTCTGTGCTACTGAGAAATTATTACAGATATTTTATTGTTTAATATCTGTTCCTATTTACCAAAGAAGACAATTTGGTACAGTGGAATATATGGCCTACTTTAAAATAAATACATATATATATCCCATTTAGAGATCATGGCTTTGTTTACTCTTATCTCACAAGGAATCCATGGCTGGTAACATCATATTCTTGTAAAGCCTTTCTCTTCTCTTTTGCTGTAGGACATAAAACTGCTGAGGTTCTTTAGGAAGCTCAGAGCATAAGTTCTCAGTCACAGCTAAAGCATCTGCTTTTGCTAGGCGAGGAGCATTAAGATAACTGTCAACTAACATGTAACATGTAAAGACAGCAAGCATGCCATCCAACATAGCTTGACGCAAATCTAATAGGTGTGATACTTCCAGAGCCAACACTTTCAGCAAAGTAGCAGACAATGGACGGTCGGAACACATATTAGGATTTTGCTCCATCAAAGTTTGTTTGATATTCAAGAAATGTACTTGTGCAGACGGCACATTTAGATACAGAGTCAAACATTCCTTCACAGTAGATGTTTGATGAGGAAGAAAACCACCAGTCCCCATTAAAAACAAGTACACATCACCCACCTGTGTATCAAAAACATTATTCAAAAACTCACCACCACCACGACAATGACAGTGTCATGAGTGACTCAACACAACACCACAACAACGACAGTCGTGGGTGACTTTTAGGATGCCTTTGTCTTCAAGCACCACTTGGAGACCATTTTTAAAGACCCCTGATCCCATGGCGAGGATGTCAAAGAGGTAAACATGATTTCTTGAGCCCACCTGCAGCCAACACAGTTTCCCATAGCGACATATGTTCAGACCAGAAGCTCCCAAGCTCAAGACCTTTTGATGCTGGAGATGCAGCAACCTCTTGGCCTCTTGAGTCTTCTACTGGTTCCACATTTGGAACATTTTGCCCAAAAAACAGCCTTGCTCATTGCACAGCTTTACCAGTCTTCAAATCCTTGACTTTATTCAGGATCTGCACGAACACCAAGTAAAACTCCTTGAAATCTTCCAATAATGGTTTGATAGTCTTCCCAATAATACAGCTCAGAAAACGTTCAAAAGACGTAGACTCCATATAGAAAAGGTACTGAAATTAATGCAAATAAATGTCAACCTTCTGCAGCTTCTGCTGTGTGAGTTAGGCTGGATTGCAAACATTGGGGAGCCCCAATAGAGATATTTTAGTGTTTTGATACCTGTTCCTTTTTACCAAAGAAGACCATTTGGTACGGTTAGATTTCTGATGATGGGCTACACCCATTTCTAGATGCCAGTTACCAATGTGGTCCCCACTCCTTCTCAGGGCCCACTACCTCCTCCACCTGCTTGTTGCTGCTGCCTGTCAGTACTCCATTCAATTAAATTGTACACTTCTGGGTGGCATTGATGATGCACTACACCCAGCTCTAGATGCCAGTTATCAATGCGGTCCATGCTCAGTCTCAGGGCCCAAAGCCTCCTTCTACTGCGGCTGCTGCCACCTGTCAGTACTCCATTCACAAAAATTGTATTACACACTTCTAGGTGGCATTGACGATGCACTACACCCAGCTCGAGATGCCAGTTACCAATGCGGTCCCCACTCCATCTCAGGGCCCACCTCCTCCTGCTGTTGCTGCTGCCGCCTGTCAGTATTCCATTCACTAAGATTGTACACTTCTGGGTGGCATTGACGATGTTCTACACCCAGCTCTCCATGACTCTTACCAATGCGGTCTCCCTGGCTGACCCACGCTCCGTCTCTGGTACTCCATCCTTTTGCCTAATGTCACTGCACTACTTGTCCACAACTACTTGACAAAGACCTTCTCGTTCATTCTTACAGGGGACCTCCCTCGGGGCCTTCTGCCTCTATCTCCTTTGAGTGCTATATTATTTGTAAAAGAGCTGTGTAACCAGGTAATTTTTGTACAGATGACCTCCCTCGGGGCCCTCTGCCTCTATCTACTTTGAGGTCTGTATAACTTGTAATGGAGCTGTTTAACTGGCTAATTTTTTGACTGAAAGACCCCCCTCAGGGCCCTCTGCCTCTACTCTAAAGCCTGTGTATGGCTTGTAACATAGCGGTGAAACCTGGCAGCTAATTTTTGGACTAGAGAAACCCCCTCGGGGCCCTCTCTGCCTCTACTCGGAGGCCTGTATAAAATCTGGCATGTTCCCTTGATCACTCCATAAATTGGCCTTGCCAGCAACATAAAAAAGCCTTCCTGAATTTTTTCTTGCCTTGTCATGCCTTTTTAAATTAATTTGTAGATTGTAGAAGCTCTACACATTCCAGAAAAATAACCCAAATTTTCCCCTTTATTGACTTTATTGGTGTTCAAATTCGACGTTCGATCACCCAAACAATATCGGCCATTTTGAGTAAACAGCTGTCGAATCGAATAGTGAGATATTCGACCAACACTTATCACTAGATCGATGTCTAGGAGGTGGTCTGATCAATAAGGGGACTGTATTCCATCAGCAGTATTACTCATCTGTGTGGTGTTTAGGAGACTTCACACAGAAGGATTGCAAAGTGTAGGTTTGACTAATAGGGATTTGACTGTAAAAGAAACAGCTGACCCTTGCTTCTGGCACATGTCAAGATGCCCCCATTCTCTGAATAGAAAGCCAGTGGGTAGTGCCGCTCAGAATGGTCTTGTGATGAATGCTCTATCTTCATTGTCATTACTAACAGAGGACTTGTAACTTTTTAATTCATAGATAAAAAATGATCATAAAGTCAGTTGTTTATAAATATCAGATTGTGTAATAAGAGGTTTTCATATTACCCCCCCCCCAATAAAAAACTGGCTCTGAGGTATCTGGAAAGATTCACATACAGGGAAGGGAATTTATCAAGGCAGGATAAGAAAGCCTCCTGACGGAGCGACCCAGACCAAGTCAGAGACGCTCTCGGCTGTTTGGGGCCAAAAGTAACAGTGGAAGGACCTGTTCACTCAGGCACTGGGCTAGGGAAATTGTCCCACCCTAGCAGGGATTATTTGGGATACACTGAATCCACTCAGTGTTTGCCAGTATGGGTAATGATACATCATCTAAAGGAGATGATAGGTATGGAAAGATGGTAAACAGAATTTTTAGGTGACTTGGATTTGGTGGACTAAAAGGAAATTTACTAGAAAGGGGTCTTTCAAGTAAAAAGCTTGAAAGAAACATTGGGAGGATTGCTGGGATAAAATGACCCATCGAAATGAAAAAAAGTAGATGGAATCATTTATGTTAATGAGAAGATGTTAAAATCTTCACTTTAGAAATTCATGGAATCTAAACTTGAAGTAATTTAAAAGATGAAAAAAACAAGAAAATTATCTCTTGAAGGAAATTAGGCCCTTTAAAGCAGCCTAACATTTGCTGGATAAACATCTTGACCCACTAATGAGACAGATTCAACAGTTATATGTAAATGAAGTCTACATCATTTGAATTTATCAAATCAGGATAAGAAAGCCAACCGACAGAGCAATCTGGACCAAGTCAGAGATGCTCTCGGCTGTTTGGGGCCAAGAGGAACAGCGGCGGGACCTGTTCAACCAGTCACTGGGCTGGGGAAATTGGGATCACTTGGGATCCACTGAACCCACTCAGTGTTTGCCAGTATGGGAAACGATACATCATCTAAAGGAGATGATAGGTATGAAGAATGAATGGGTAATCAGAATTTTTAGGTGACTGGAATTTGGTGGACTGAAAGGAAATATGATAGGAGGGGTCTTTCAAGTCATACACTTGGAAGAAACATTGGGTGAAATTTTGAGATAAAATGATACATTCAAATGAAGTCCATTCTTAAATTAAAGTCTTTAAAGAGTATTTCTAAGCTTTTAGAAGCAGTTGCAAATTACTGGATAGTCAAATTTGTGCTGGGGTGCAGGAAGTAAAACAAGAAACATCTGTCTGAAGTGCAAGGTATCTTAATTTATATCCCATTATCTTACTGTGATTATAAATGCACTGGTATGGCGCAGGGATTTATGTCACTACCATTAGCTCTTGTTTTACTCTGCAATGGGAGAAATAAAAAAAAGTACCAATCTATTCTGCTCCAAATTTATTGTCAATGCAACCTTAATGTTCCAGCATACCAAGTGGCCATTAATGTCATGGTTTAGGGTACACTCCTTTTTTAAAGAAATGCCATACCCAAACAGAGGATGTCTGAAACAGGACCCCCAGGCCCTATTAGGCGTGGACTGCTCTCCTGTGGGAGAAGCTAATCTGTCCTGTAAGAGAGCAAGTGTTATATGATAATAGAGGGAGAAACAGCAGAACAGAGACACATCATGTTCCCTGGACTCCCTCTGAGATGAAAGAATTCTTAAATACAATTCCTCATCCCAGAACAGATCCAATGAAATTTGCTAAAGAGCTCTTGGATATTCAGACATGCTATAATGCAAATTGGAGTGATATGATTCAAATAATTGAAAGAATTTGTGGAGGAGGAGACTTCAGGTGTGTCACCTGATTGTAGCCAACAGGGATGCACATGGACACAATCCTTGGTAAATCAAATTAAAACAGTCTATCTACCTCAATCATGGTCCAAGGTGTCTGGGGTGACTCAAGGACCAACTGAGGATTTCAACAATTTCAAATTTACTGTGGAATTTGCTGGTGGGGACATCACTAGTAATGACCTGAAGCCAGTATTATTGCATAACTGCATTACAGGATTGAGAGGAAAAAAATATAGAGAGAAATATAGCATACAGGAACAGACAGGTGGTAGTAAAAGTAAACAGATCCTCGGTAAAAATAGTCTTTACCCAGAGGAGAAATGTACTTGTTATAAATGTGGAAATTCATTTAAATAATCAGATTCTGAATTGCTTAGTAGACAGAGGGACAGCTTGATCTGTTTTAAAACCAGAGGATGTGATCTTCCAATTCAAAATGTAATTAAAGGAGTTGGATTAGGGGGTGTTCTTTACCCCCTATTAGAGACCACTCCCACTAAAAATTCGAATTGGCCTTTTTCAAACTGAAGCTTTCTTGAGATGCTGATCTTACTGTTTTCATACATGGGTCTTGTTGTTATACTGAGGAGGGATATGCTTTTTCTGGCTATTCTGTTGTTACTTAAAGGTCAAGTGTTAATTTAGCGGAAGCTACCTGGAAATCAATCAGTCCAGGTGGCAGAGCTAATGGCTCTGATGCACGCCTGCATAACAGGTAAAGGAATGAAAGTGATGGTATACACTTACTCACAGTATATCTTTGACATATGCTATGATTTTGACCAGTTAAAAATTGAAGGGCTTTATGACAACTAGTGGAAAGCCTAAAAAACATGCTGAGCTCAATAGGAAAGTCCTTGAGGCACTTTGGTTTACATAATAAAATGTGAAGCCCATAACAAAGGCACTGATGAAATTTTAATTAGTAATAAAAAAGCTAATGTCATGGCGCAAATTAGCAGCATTAAATGCCAAACCTAGAGAGATCTTTGTGGGCACTTCCTCTCCTGAGTAGTCAGGTGGACTTAACAGGATCTGCAATTGCAAACTAATGAGAAATTAAAAAATAAATTTAAAATTCAAGGATGTACTGGGGAAGATGGACTTTGGACCCATGAGGATGGTAGATTCTGTGGACCTTCTATGCTGTATACATATTTTAGCTGAGGCAATGTATGGCCCATCTCATCTGTCCAAAGGATCTATGATTTCATCGGTAAGCACATATTGGGTTGTCTTAGGATTTACTACTGTTGCAGAACAATTTTTATCATGAATGTGAGATGTGTGAATTTTAATATCCTGGAAAATGTGTAAAAAAACCCCTCTGTGAGACAATTTACCTAAAGCTTTGTACCCCTTTCAGAGGTTGCAGATTGATTGTTTAATTACTAAAATGTCACTAATTTGAGTATGTTCTGGTGTGTGTAGATATGTTCTCTAGATGGATAGAGGCTTGGCCAGTTGTCTATGCTACTGCTTCAATCACAGCTAAAAACTGTTTCAATAAATTGTATGCAGATATGGCCTGGTGGAATCATTAGAATTAGATCCTGGTAGGTTATGTCAGAAGTTATGGAAGGCCTCCAAATTACAGAAGTTTAACACACCATATCAAGAAAGTTATAATGGGATAATAAAAGATTCTTCCCAAGATTTATGAACATACCTGTCTCTATGGGTGGAAATCCTTCCCTTTATGTTAAAGTCTATTGGACATACCCCGGGGGTCTGGATAAATTGTCTCATTTTTAAATATTGTTTGGTAGGGCCCCTATAATGGGATTTTTCTTTCCATAGGTTGATACACTGCTTATTGTATGAGTTCAAGAGTTAGATAAACAGTTTACTAAGTTGCATGTCCAAGTTTTCTATTCTATTCCAGATCTCTAACTCACTAGCGCACACCACCTACAACCAGGAAAATGACCCAACAGTCTTATATGAATTTCACACCAAGGAGTCCACCTGATAGCTATGGTAAATGGGGAATAAAATCTAAATCCTATAAGGACGTGTTTAAAGGTAGTCCCGAGATTGTCTTGTTTGTGACATATCTGCCAGATGAGACAATCCCAAAGTGTGAGGTGTGTCCTATTTTGGAAATCTTTACTGAAATGGTTAATAGTAATGACTCTAAAAAACGTGACCTATTCACCCATTAGTGTAGATTCTGTGAATAATACAGATCCATTTTTACAGATTTAAACATTTTTCAGATGTAAACAAGGTAAATTGTATTCTGAGGATTCCAATGAGGAAAATATGCATCTTAGAATATTTTTGTTACTAGAAATGTGGGAAAAACAAAAATGACAAAGTATGCAAAGACAGTGGTCTGGTGAAAAACAAATGCACTCAGAGGGGGGGAAGTGTCCATACTTAGTTTCATTATACATGATATGAGGGACACTTGCACCATTGAGGGACATTAATTCTTTGAAGTGGTATATTGGTATGCAAATCAATCTTTATATTTCTTGGTCCAAATCCTTGGAAGTGTTTTATGTAATGGTATAATTTACTAGTGTTGGTGTTCGAATTAGGGTTGTCCTTATATTCGACCTGAATATGTCTGTTCGAATTCGGATACACCCGACCCGAAAAACACAGGATTCGACTGCAAAAATCCGGGAAAAAAAAGCTTAAAAAAAAATAAAAATTTATCCTAAATTAATTAATTTGTGTGTGTTTTTTATTTTAACTTGTTTTTTTTTAATGTTTTACAGGTTATCCGACAATGACATTATGAATCATAATGTCATTGTGGGATTCCCGGACCGTGGGAACTTTGCGGTTACAGCTAATTGGAAGCACGTGCCTTCAATTAGCTGTCCCGCAGGCAATACCAGGGCAATAGAGGTTGAATGGAGATACGTATCTCCATTCATCACCTCTACTGCTCTGTGATTGGCTGGGAAATAGGAAACCCAGATGACAGCTCAAGCATTATCAGGATTTCCCTTTCCTCAGCCAATCAGGGAGCAAAGCAGTCAGCAGAGCTTTACTATGCTGACAGCTCCACTCCCCTGATCACTCCTGCAGCCCTAGAGGAGCTGTGACATTGTTTCAATACAGTTGAGTTGAAAAAAATAATTACCCAGGTTTAAGTGATTCGGTAATGGATCCAAGACAATGGTGCACATGGGAAGGAGGGGGTAAGGTGTGTAACTGTGTTTCAAATAATAAATATGAAAACTGTTTTGGAACCTGCAAAATTGAATCCTGGTAAATGTAGTGAACCCATAATTGAAGCTGCAGACTTGGTAGTCACACAGTTATCCTCACAATGCAATGTACTAACAGGAACTCAGTCTGTATTATGCACTTGGAGGATAACAATGAAAGATTTTTAGAGTTTATAATTGGGTCAAGAGATGTGCTTTATATGTAAAGAATATGGATTTGAAAGTGTTAAGAAACAAAAAAGGGATAAAAGGCCCCACATGTGGATGGAGTGAAGACAGAATTAGACATAAATAATATACTGGGAAATCTACAACATGCTAATATTGATGCTAATGTTTCTTTGTCTGATACCATGAAAATTAAAATTAAAGGGTTAATCACTGGGCTGGTAAAACAACAGGAATAAATTCAACTCGCTCTGTTCTGCACCCAAATACAATCTGAGTTGTCACACGATCGTAAGTTTATTATCACTTCCCTTTATGACAGACAATTTTCACTCAATTTAAAGAAACAAGCTAGGAAGGTTGTTTGGTGGTTAACACTGCCTTCACTGCTATCAATATAGGTATATTCTTGTCAGATGATGTTGTCCTTCATCCTAGGTTGGATCATGATCTGATGGTTTATGAGTCAAGGCAGCCTAGAATTATAGACACTGATGGGTGCTAGAGAACCACTGTATTGCTTTACTTGCTTATGATAGTTTTCTAATCTTAAAATACATAATTAAGTGTAAAAACAAAAAAAAGCATGTACCTCTACTAGATACCTCCTTATGAACAGTAAGAGAGATGAATAACGTAGGGGCATCCCTTCAACAGGATTTTCCAACTACTGACGTCTAAGGGGGCACCTCCTTTGTCTTGGGTATTAATTGAGTTTGATCACCTCTGAGATATATTTAATCTCATTATATTTAAAACAGGTATGGTAGATGTCGGCAGTGAACCCCCTTAGGATGGACGAGGTTTAGCCTTCTGGTGTTGTGTATGTGCAGGGAGTGGCTCTGACTGCCCAGTGTAATGCACACGGGTGTGGACCCACTGTGCCACTGACTAGTTATACTCCGGAGGGGCATAACTAAGCCGCTACCTGGTCTTCACTAGAGCCTCTGATGGTGAGGATAGGCTTGGGCCGCAGGGTACCTGCCAGGTGCCACTCCTGAGCAAACCCTGGTTCAGTGGCGGCTGACCAGAGGGGTCAGGGTACTTGGTGCAAGCACAGAGGGGGCTTGCGTTGCCAAGAGGAAGGTGGCACTCAGACAAAGTCCATAAACATAATCCGAGGTCAGGGTCAGGCGGCAAACAGGCAAAGTCCAAGGGTTAGTAAACAAGGTCCGGTACACAGCAAAGCAGACAGAGGAAGCACCTTTGCACTAGGAGTTTAGACAAGCTAAAACCTTGAGATTGCTCAGGCAACTTCCTGTAGTAGGAAGTGCCTTTACCTACTAGCAGAGATCCATCCATAGGCTGTAGAAACAGAGGTCGTGTATGTGTTGCCTCATAGATGAAGAGAGACACATCCACGCCAGCTCAAACACCAGTGCAAGTCTCCAGCAGGAAGGAAACTCTGGCATGGAACACAGGTACTGGGGTTACTCTACTTGAAAAAAAGGACCCGGCGCCCGTGCCTGCAATTAGGAGCAGCAGCGCCGGCACGACCCGCAGAGCTAACACCCAGGTTTGGAAGGTTTGTTATGTTTAAAACATTTTTGATATATAATATGAAATTGTTTACTGCAAAAATTTTGTCTATGAAAATTCTTACCCTCAAAAGATTTTGTTTTTTTTCATCATATTTTTTAACTTCTGCTAAATTTCCTTTATTTAATGCTGACCTCACCTAATCTGGAGAATATCAAAAAATAATTTATAGATTTTGCATTCATCCAAGATGGCTAAGGAGTACCTGACTCGTTATACCCACACCTGAAGACTATCTGTTTTTCAAACCAAAGTCTGGATAAAAGTTGCTATAAGGAACCCATTACTCTTTTAAAAGTTTCCTGAGGTCCTGAGACAAGCCCAGTTGAACCATAGACCATTATCTCACCTATGATGGCGCTACTCCACTCTGAAAGAGTACTCCTGTGAGGGTTTTCTGTGAGTACCATGACGCAAAGTGCAAGTTTCAGGCTTACTGTCTTACCTGGCACACATCCAAAGTTCAGGAAGTCATCTTTGTTACCAGTGCTGGATACTTTTTATTTAATTTAGCTCATGCAACACCAAATTGAATCTAAGCCGGTGTTGTCAGCGAGTAAGTGGTGTTAGTGGCAGGCTCCCCAAGTCACTTGTATGAGTACAAAATCCTTGACGGTAATATACGTTCAGCATATCATCATCTTTTTGAAGATGTAAAACCTCTATCTATAGCAAGAAGTTTCTGGTCTTTCAAGGGAGAAATACGTTCATCCTCAACACTGGGCTCTTTGCTGCTGAGGGTCACCAGGTCGTGACCCTTGGGGTCACGCTACCATGAGGAGGAAAGCAGGAGCACCCTCAGTGGGGAGACAAGTGGCAGACCAAATGGGTAATTCCAGGCACAAGTCTGGGCAAGCAGCAAACAAGTTTGGTCAGAGTCCAAGCACAGGTAAGGGAAGGCAGCAAGCAAGTGTAGTCAGAATCCAGACACAGGTCAAGACAGGCAGCAAGCAAGCGTAGTCAGAATCCAGGCACAGGTCAGAGGGAGGCAGCAAACAAGTGTAGTCACAGTCCAGGTACGGATTAGGTCCCAAAATAACAAGAGGCACAATGCAGAGTAGCAAGGTAGCTGGTACAAAGTCACAGCACCAGCCTCCATTACTGCTGAGACTAAATAGCCTCTGCCCCTTTAAGGAGCTCCTCCCTGTGCTGTGTCAGTGTGAGCAAGACATGAAGTGCTGCATGCTCTGTCAGCCAGAGACAGGGAGTGAGTTCTGCACTTGGCAGCTCGACAGGGCACCCAGGCACGGGATGCGGGACAGTTCATCAGGCCGCTGTGGGAACTGACAGGTATTGTGGCAGTGCCCCCCCCGTAAGGGCAACCATAAGGGCAACCTCTGGGTGCCCCCAAGGCCTGGTTTGGGACCCAACTTCCTAGAGGGGCAGCGAAGTCTCAGGTTGGCAGTGGATAGCCAGACAAAGTCTCCTGGCTTAAATACAGGGGAAGACCTCCTCTTCTTGTCAGCTTCCCTTTTTGTGCTCACCTGTGCCTGGGTAAGACATGACTTATTTGCTTTAAAGTGTCTGAGATGAAAGTAACTCGATCTTGAACCTCGGGTACTGAAGACTTAACAGGGATTTGTGATTGAGGTAGGATGGAATCCATAATTAGTAAAAAACGGTGACTGAGAGGTGGTGGAGTAGACAGCATTATTTTATGCAAACTCTACCATGGGCTACAGGGAGACCCAGTTGTCCTGTGAAACAGCTGAGAACTAGTCGAGATATTGTTCCAAGGTTCCCCTTGAAGGGGGAAGTTCCACAAATGAAGTCCATAGATAACACGCTTCACGGCCGAGTTGGGATGGGCAGGGGGCTAAGTAACCCCCATGGTTTAATTCTCATTTTGGAACGGGCATTGGTGGCACAGGAGGAGACAAATGACTTACAATCCTGAGGAAGCTCTGGCCACCAAAAGGTCC
Organism: Pyxicephalus adspersus; assembly: GCF_032062135.1. Taxonomy (NCBI): domain Eukaryota; kingdom Metazoa; phylum Chordata; class Amphibia; order Anura; family Pyxicephalidae; genus Pyxicephalus; species Pyxicephalus adspersus. Next base: position 16,513,338 of record NC_092869.1, read on the forward strand.
GCTGTATGGGATCCAGAGTCTTGGACACTCCAAAGTGACCCACCAACAGGTTGTATTGCCATGCTTCTAGAGTGGCAAGCCATGGTATCTCAGGAACAAAAATCTTCCCTTCATGTATCCAAAAGTCACCCGTTTTGGAGAGGTTGAGACTTGGGTCGACTGGGTGTGCAATGTTCTCTATCTTTTTCAATAGGTCAGAACAAACCAATATGAAATTCTTGGAGGCTAGAATAGTATCAGGCAAAGATGGGTTTAGGTCCTCTGGAAAAATATGAGAAAGGGCATCAGGTTTGGTATTCTTTGCCCCAGGGCAGAAGGTCACATGAAAATCGAAGGGGAAAAGAAAAGAGCCCAACTGGCCTGGTGGAGGTTAAGCCTTTTGGCCTTTATCAGGTATTCCAGATTTTTTTTATCAGCGAAAATAAGGAAAGGATGTGCGGCTCCCTCCAAAAGGTAGCACCATTCCTCAAGGGCCGACCTAATGTCCAGCAAATGCGTGTCACCGATGTTATAGTTTCTTTCAGTGGGGCTTATCGTCCGGGAGAAGAAAGAGACAGGATGCAAAATAGCCTTGAGTCCAAAATGTTGTGATAAAATGGCCCCGACTGTAGATTCTGATGCGTCCGCCTCTTGAACAAAGGGCAGAGATGGATCCGGATGTCTCAGAATAGGTGCGGAAGTGAATAACGACTTTAGTCGGTCAAAGGCAAACTGAGCCTCAGGTGTCCAGGAGAAACTAACGTGGATTTGTGAGCTTCGTTAGAGGGGATACAATGGCGGAGAACTCCTTATTAAGCTTCCAATAAAAGTTAGCAAACCCAAAAAATAGTTGTACACTTTTACATGTGGTTGGTACTGGCCACTCCAATACTGCTGATACCTTCTGAGGATCCATGGTGATTCTCTGGGTGGAAATGATAAGGCCCAGAAACTGGATGGAGTCTTTTTCAAACTCCCATTTTTCTGGCTTGGCATGGTACTTTTTGACATGGTTTCTATGCTTCTTCAAAGATGAGGAAAAGATCAGAATGTCATCGACGTAGACTACCAGAAACATGTCTAAAAATCACGGAAGATGTAGTTTACGAAGTGCTGGAAGGTAGCAGGGGCATTGCAGAGCTCAAAAACCATGACAACATATTCAAAGTGACCAAAACCTGTACTGAATACTGTCTTCTATTCATCTCCTTCCCAAATCCTTACTGGATTATAGGCTCCCTGCAAGTCCAGCTTGGAGAAACTTTGGCTGATCTCAACCTCTGTACAAGTTCTGGAATCAGTGGCAAAGGATAGTGATTCTTCATTGTAAACTTGATAAGATCCCAGAAATCTATACAAGGACGGAGGGTACCATCTCTCGTTTGAAAAAAAAATATGACGGCCCCTGCAGTGATGTAGAAGGCAGGATAAATTGTTGAGGGTAATAACTTCAGGTTCAGAGAGGGGATAAATACGGCCAAACAGTATCTCAGCTCCAGGCAGAAATTCAATAGGGCAATCGTAAATATGATGAGGGGGAAGAGCGTCACTTCCATGTTTGTCAAAAATATACAAAAAGTCAAGGTATACAGGTGGAATGAGCCCTTTCTTCTCAGTATACAGGCAAAATAAGTGGTTGGAATTTGGGAAACAGAACTGCTGGCAATAAAGAGACGAAAAAGTCACTTCGCCAGTGGACTAGTAATACAGGGATTATGAGCCAGCAACCATAGCATGCCCAGGATAACGGGAAAGAGTGGGGAGGGTATCACATCAAAATTTAAGCTCCTGATGCCCAGGTTGTATGGTTGTGAGAAGGGGAACTATCTCCAATGCAACTGGTCCAGTCTTAATGGTAGAGCCATATGCGAGGTTGTTGTTGTCTTGTTGCAAAGGGGTGCAAGGAGATGCTTGACAAAGGTGACACCCAAAAAACAGGTGCAAGCCCCAGAGTCATTGTGAAGGCTTGTACTTCAACAGTTCTGTCGGCGCTTTGGAGGAGCAAGGAGAGAGAAATGTGAGCTGAGGACAGAGGAGTTGGTGTGGTGGGGGGGTGAGGGAGTAAACTCACCTTCCCCCCCCCCGGGGCAATTAAGCAAAAGATAACCAGGAGAGACACAATACAGGCAGAGATTGGTCTAAAACCGCCTCTGGCACTCCTCTGCGGACAGTGAGGGCCTGGCTAGACCTAACTGCAGTCTGTAGTGGCAGGAAGTGGAGTGGGTGCAGAGACTGATGGTGAAGGAGGAGGTGAGAAATTCACTTGCAATTAGCACTTGCGCAGTCTGTCAAAATTGGCTGTTTTTTTTTTTTGCAATTGGATATTTCATAATCATTTATTGATATGATCCTTTAGATTTGTAAACCAGTAAACAGATATTCAATTAATTAAAAAAATAAAATAAAGTTGGGGAGGATTTACTGTTAAAAGTATATATATATATATATATATATATATATATATATATATATATATATATAGACACACATACAAGCAAACAAGAACGTGTGTGTGCTTGTGAGGAGCTGAACTCAGTTAACTCTTGACCAACAGGAAAATCATTTTAAAATATGTTTTTTCTTAGCGCATATAGATGTTTTAAACATTTGAACAGCACAAACATTTTTTTTAGGGCTAAGGGTAATATGTGTGCCATTAGAAAGAATCCTTTTTTAGGGGAACAGTGACTTTTAATGCAAGCGTGCCAGTGTTAAATTGCCGGGGATGCGAGGCTCCAGCAGCAAGATCATTTCTGTTACTAACTTTCACGTGAATACGACATCGCCTGAAATTTAGTTGATGAATTGATCGAAGGCTTCCGATTTTAGATTGGGAATACGAATGCGCGAGCGAGCCTCCGATTTTGCTTGGTGAATCAGGGTCATTGTTTCTAAATTTTAGAGACTCTTTAAACACTGGCCTGGTACCAATGGAATTGCTGAAGGCCAATGTGGTTCCGATCTTTAAAAAGGGAGCAAAGTCAATACCAAGTAACCACAGACCAGTATGTTTACTGTAAGTTGGAAAGGTCAATGAGAGTTTAATAAAGAACCACATAGTGGAGTTTCTACTAGAAAATAATTTAAAAAGTGATAGTCAGCATGAATTCAAGAAAAACAGTAGTTGTCAAACAAATTTACTCTCTTTTTATGAGGAAGTAAGTAAACAGGTGGACAATGGAGTAGCAGTTGATATAGTATACTTGGATTTGCTAAAGAATTTGACACAGTTCAGCACTGACAGTAATATGTAAATTAGGGTCAATAGGCTTACAAATGCCAATCTGTAAATGGATTGAGAACTGGCTGAAGGACCGCATCCGGAGAGTAGTGATTAATGATTCATACTCTGAATGGTCTATGAATATTAGTGGTGTACCCCAGGGTTCAGTGTTGGGACCTTACTTAAGACCTTACTGTTTAACATCTTTATAATTGATATAGAGTTTGGGAGTAAAAGTAACGTTTCTGTGTTTGCAGATGACACCAAACTATGTATTGGAAGTAAATCCATACAGGATTGTCTATAATCACAAGTGGTGTTGGTCGAATAGGTTCGCTATTCGATTGGACCGCGTTTCAGCCGAATAATGCATAATTATTCGGGTCGTCGAATGCCGAATTCGAACTCAATTAAAGTCAATGGGGGAAAAATTTGGGTTGTTATTCGGGTCGGTGGAGAGCTTCTACAGCCTATAAATACATTTAAAAAGACATGTCAAGACTCTCCCATCTCTGCACAACACTGTACAAGTAAAAATAAAATAAGGAAGTCTTTTTTCAGTGGGAAATGCAGGCACGCCTTCGCCTTATATAGGCCAATGGCTGCCTGTGTGGCATGCAGTGACAGTCAGCCAATCGGCTGTCTGCCACAACAAAAATGGAGGGGGCATCCCTGCTGTAATTGGAGGGCATGGGGGAGTTGCCCACCCTGCTCAGTTGTTTCAGTGCATTCTGGGAAATTCGAATTCGGGTTTGTCAAATACAGCAAAATTCGGGTCGGGTTGACCCGAATTTGAACAGCCATATTCGGGTCGAACATAAGGACAACCCGAATTTGAACAACAACACTAATCACAAGCAAACCTGGATGTACTGTTTTATTAGGCAACCAAGTGGCAAATGACATTTTACATTGAGAAATGTAAAGCATGCTTCATTCTGTCTAGGGGTAATACATTTGGGGTAATCAGGAATATAAAAGCATCTGGGGGTTCCGATAGATCATAGACTTAATAATAGCATGCAATGTCAAGCTGCAATATCTAAAGCTAGTAAAGTATCTTCTTGTGTTAAAAGAGGAATAGACTGCAGAGATCGAGACATATTCCTGCCCCTATACAAATCATTAATCAGACCACATCAAGAATATGTAGTCCAGTTTTGGGCACCAGTTCACAAAAAAGGATATTGTGGAATTGGAGAGAGTGCAGAGAAGGGCAACTGAACTAGGAATGGAGGAGCTCAGGTATGAGGAGAGACTAGCTGAACTGAATTTATTCTTCCTTGAGAAGAGAAGTTTAAGGGGGGATATGATCACCCCATATAAATATATAAATGGTTTATATAGAGAACTCTCTTCCCAACTATTCACTTTAAGATTGTTACAAAGGACAAGAGGGCATTCTTTGTATCTGGAGGAAAAGAAGTTTAAGCTCCGGATAAGAAAGGGATTCTTCACTGTAAGGTCTGTGAAAATGTGGAATAAGCTCCCTCAGGAAGTAGTTTCAGAAAGTTCTATAAATTATTTTAAGAAAAAGCTGGATGCTTTTCCTAAAAGACACAATATAACTGGGTATTAAAGCTTTAAAGTAAAGATAGCAGACTGTCGATCCCGGGAACATCTGATTGCCTCATGGAAGAATTTTTTTTCCCCTGTTGGGGCAAAATGTACCTGGATTTTTTTAGCCTTTTTCTTGATCAACTATGTCCATAGGGTATTTTATCTGGGATATGTATATTTCCCTAGGGGTCAAACTTGATAGACTTACGACTTTTTTCAACCTGACATACTATAAATGGATAAAAAGCTTATAAAGGCAGTTAGAATGAGTGACATACCTGTTGGAAAGAAGAAAAATGCAGATTAGGTGCAGGCAGATGAAGGAGGTGGATTCATCATTGATATTAATTGATGATGATGATGTTATTCCCTGAATTAATTCCCATTGCACCTATAATTTTGGCAATAGGATTTGGCCACCGTGTTTGATGTTTAAATAGAAGTGCTTTTGGGCCCTGACAATTAATTGAATCCAAATTTGTTCTGCAGCAGGTCAACAACTGCAAACATACAGCCAATGCAGTTAAGAACTACTTCCTGATTAGAAAAGCTCAAAATTATACTGTTAAGAAAATCATTTGGATTCATTTGGCACATTCTATGGTGCTGCCTACTCTGATGCTGTCTACTGATGTGAAAAAGGAGCTTGACAGGGTGGACTAGCAGTATTCAGTCCATTCTGTCATACATTGGTATAACTCAGAATATGATATATTGTATAAATGCCCTATACTCAAAACCTGTGGCAACTGTTAAATTAAATGGTGTTCTCTCTCCATCTCTAATAGTACTCATCAAGGGTGTCCATTGTCACCCACTATTTTTATCTTGACATCGGAACCCTTTTTTTGTACCACTAGGGTTAACCCAAACATTACAGGTATACAGTTAGGTAGGATTTATCATAAAGTTGCAGCATTTGCAGACATTTTATTTTTTTACTAATATTTTGACCTAATCTGGCTGTAGCTCTTAAGATTATCGGGATGTATCTAATTATTTAATCAATCTAGATAAATCAGAAGTCTTGAGCATTCATTTTCTCACTTTGCAAGTTCAATCGTTGAAGACATTTTTTCCTTTAAAACATGCCTCAGAATCAATTAGATATTTGGGGATTATATTAATTAACAAACCACTAATAAATTACGGCCCAAAAATCTAATAATTCTCCAAATTAAGAAATAAATAGTTGCACCACCACTTTCAACTTAATATTTGGTCATAATCTAACCCAACTCATAACAATCAATTCATGAACAAAGTTTTTATTGTACTCAATTGACATAAATAATTCATGATTGATCAAACACAGTGATTATGATTAGTGTTAAATTTAAATCAATTCCTTTACAAACAATTAAAATTATTCTAATCAATATGTGCCACAAAAATCCACTAATGATTAGTATTAAAAGCCTATAATAATTAGATAATGATTAATTAATTCATCCATCATATTATCCAAATGAAAAATAAAACCATTACTGTACATGGATATTGAATAAAATATATTTAAGAGGTGCCAGAGTATGTTAAATAGCTACCTCCTCCATAAATTATCATACCAACAATTGTTCAAAATGTCACCATTACATAGGAAACTTTGCATTTATGTAAAAAATTACAGTTTTAACCTAGTAGACTGCCAACCATCAAATCAAAGAAATGGCTTCTTTATTAATCCCCTGGCATTCTATTTCTGTCCGTATTTTCATGCAAAAAGCGTTACATTTTTTGCATGGAAATTTATTTTACATTATAGGCCTATTATTCATAACTCACTGAAATATGTCCAATATTTAATAAATATAATATTAAACTTTAAATAAAAAAAAAAATTGTTACAGCAAGGGTGCATAAAATACTAAAACCTGCAATATAACTGTACAGTAGCATGTACAATATATATCTATATATATATATATATATATATATATATATATATATATATCCATATCTTTGTATTGGATTCAATACAGTTATTTTGTATTGAATCCAATACAAAATTATTTGACTCTCCCACCCGCACCGACGCATGCATCGAATCACCGGGAAACCCCAGAGGATGTCTCTGCAGTCAAGATCGGAGGAGGAAAAAGACATGTCCCGAGGACCTGCAGGGACGATAAGGACACCAGGGGATGGCAAAGGAACAAGGTGAGTGGGTTTTTTTTTTCAAAATATTTTTATTGAGTTTAAACAATTCTCAGAAAAACAGTACAAAGGTGGTACAATATAATTATTCGGCAAAAATATAACAAGGAACAAACAGATATCTCTTCAATGTACCACATTTTTCAGTTAACTGAAAAAAACATTGTGTTATATGTTTTCAGTAAGAAAAAAACAATGGAAAACAACATCAGTTATAGAAATCGTTCTTAACATCTGAATTTAAGTAGTCATCAGTATATTCTAGGATGGGAGCGGATAAGGAGATTCTGGGGAAATATGAGAAAGAATATGTTTCAGACCAGGGGTTGAATAGGGGGGTCGCCCTCCAGAACTCCAATGAGGTACCAGGTGTTTTGGTTGAAACATTGAAAAAGATGAGCTTTAAAGGCTGCGTTCAGAGTTTCAATGAAACTCTCCCAGGTCTCAAAAAATGTTGAGGTTTTAGATTTTTTGGAGTAGGAAGCCTCAACCCATTCCATTTTAAACAAATACTGGAGCTTAGTAAGGAACATCTGGACTGTGAGGGGGTCCATGGAAATCCAGCAGTGGAGAATAGCTTTTCTACCAACTGCAGACAATAAAAGTAGCAATCTTTTGGCACCACGAGAGTAGCCAATAATGTCTCCACCCACCACACCAAATATTGCCCAGAGGGGTGTAAAAGGAAGAAAATTAACTAGGTGTTCTTGGATATAATGAGCAACCTGTCTCCAAAAATGTTTGATTATGGGACAGTCCCAGAAGTTGTGAAACAGATTAGCTGGGAGTGCCCTAAATTTAGTACAAATATTTGTCTCTGATAGACCCATATGATGCACTCTGGATGGGGAGATATATGCTCTGCGAAATAATTTGTAAAACATTTCACGATATTGGACTGAGGGCACAGCTTTCCAAGACACTCGCAGCATTTGTAACAAAGTTGGGGAATCTAAACTTGGAAAATGCTGCCGCCAACTCACTAGGACAGTTGTTATAGTATCGTAATCTAAAGTTTCTACAAGAAAATTATAAAATTTGGATATAGCTTTAGGGCAGGGCAGAGAGTAGCACGGAATCCAGGGGATTGTGCCAGTCCGAGGCCGAGAGAGCATGGGCAACCCTGGAGCTAAATATAACGTGACTGGAAGAGAGCAAACAAGTTACGCCTAGTTCTAGGGAATTCCGATTATAACTCCCGGAGAGAGTAAGGAGGGAAGAGGGAGGTATAGGCATTAAGCAGCGTTCTAGTGCGGAGAGTATGCCAGAGGTGCCATTGTGATTGCAGCAATGGGTTGTCTAGAACATGAAATAAGTATTGTTGCAGGACTGTATAGCTAGAGCTAATGTGAGCCATATATATTTGAATAAGGAGTTGTATTTCTTCTTCTACTCAGTTTATTTGTAACCAGATAGTGAAAATTCTAAATTCTTTGGAATACAATGTATGCCTTGTATGCCTTGCAATGTATCAAATAACACTATATATGGCCAAAACTTAAACAACTGTATGTGAACAATGACCACCCCTTGTATACCTATGTGTATAAAAAGACCGCCTTGTCAAATAAAGATTAGAGAATATTCCTAAGACCATACTGTGTGTATGTGTTAATGGGATATCTCTCCAGACGTCTGTCTCTGTAGGTGAAGTCAGGGTGCATTCGAGGAACTAGAAGTAGAAGCAGATCCTTTCAGAGCCAATCTTTAAGAATACCTTGCAGAGATGCCTCATTGTATGGTGCAATATTGGGCAAATTAAGACCCCCATTTCATGTGGGCTGATGAAGTACTGCACCTTAGATTTTGGAGTGCTGACTACCCCAGTTAAATTGCCTGAATAATCCATTAATGTACCGAGTTTGTTGGGATGTGATAAAGATTGGGAGAGATTGCAGAAAAAATAATGAATTTAGGGAATGATACCATTTTGATCAGAGCCACACAATCCATAAAAAGAAAGGGGGAGAAATGACCATGATTTAAAGGAGGCCTGCATAGCCGTTTAGGTAGGTCATATAGATGAGCAGGATTTTTTGGAATCTGGATCTAAAATTTGTTTTAGCTCAGTGAAATTGAAACTCCCTATGCCAGGTTGGTCTGTGCTTAGGGTACAAATATAGGGCCACTGATTTGTCAAAATTGACCAAGTATCCTGACAGAGGGGCAAAACGTGACAGAAGGTCCATTATAGCGGGTAGGGAAGAGGTGGGGTTTGAAATAAAAAAGAGAACATCATCAGCAAAAGCTGTGAGTTTGATTTCAGTGCTATCAAACGAGATTCCCTACAATTGTGGGTTGGACATGAGAAGGCGTATAAGAGGGTCTAAGGCGATGTTAAAAAGGAGAGGGGACAAAGGACAACTTTGGTGGGTTCCTCCCTGCATAATTAAAGGTTGGGACAGCTGATTGTTCACTATTATGGAGGTTGTAGGATTTGTATAAAAGAAAGGGGACATAAATAGAACCAAATTCCCTGTGCGCCAGCAAAGCAAATAAGTACGGCCATTTTACCTTGTCGAAAGCTTTTTCCACATCAAGGCTAAGTAAAACATGATTCTTATTATAAGGAAGTGTGGTAGTTGCAATTGCTGTCCTGATGCCCTTCGAGATATGCCTATTGCGAACGAAACCTAATTGCTGTTCTGTGAGGAGAGAGGGAAGGATCAGATGAAGGCGGTTGGCCATTATTCTTGCCAGAATTTTAAAACTATAGTTTTATAGTTTTATAGGTTTGTAAGAAGCTGGTGATTTGGGATTCTTGAGGGGTTTAGGGATGAGGGAGGTGTGTGGTGTGATGATGTGCCTCATGAAAGAAGGGAAAGTAAAGCCAGTTAAGGAGGAAACCATTAAAGATCTTTCTAAGTAAAGGAGAAAGATATGGCTCAAGGGGTTTGTACATTTCAGCATGTAAGTCATCTGGTCTCGGGGTTTTCCCCATAGGAAGTTTGCGTATTACTGCTTCGATTTCAGAGAGTTTGATTGGGGCATTAAGAACCTCTTGTTGCGAAGCAGATAAACAAGGCAATTTGGCCTCCTGGAGCAGGACATTTAAATACCGCAACTCTTGGGGTTGAGCCGAGTACACTGAAGAAAAGTGTTGTTCCAGGAGTCTCAGGACATCCGGCTGAGTGTGATGTCTTGTCCCTTGTATTGGGTCACGTAAGGTATGGATTGCCCTCCTAGGTCCATTAGGGGTGGCTAAGTTTGGCCAGCAACGTACCTGTCTGACATTATTATATAATTGTGACATTATTATATAATTGTGTATGAAGCTTGGTTTCCTCTTTTCTGATTCCCCTCATGTAGGAAGTAATTTGTCCCCTCAAAACAGCCTTGCCGGTTTCCCACAGTAGCACAGGGGTGTCATCCAAAAAATTATAACAGGACAAAAATAAATTGGCCTGGAGGGGGGAGGAGGAAGAGAGATACGAAGGGTAGCACCAACGTGATGGGGTATAGAGGACATTGGGCAGCTGAAGATGCAGTGAGACCGGGGCATGGTCAGATAGGAAAACTGGATGGTACGTAATAGATTGAATGCTGGAAAGCAGGGAGTCCTGAGTAAGTAGTAATCAATACGGGAGAAGGTCTTGTATGCTCTTGACCAGCATGAATTTTCCTTGGCTGTGGGGTTTCTCACTCTCCAGGGGTCCAAAAGGGGGAAGTGCCTAGAAATTTGATGAACCGGGGACACACCACTGGTCCTATTGGAGGTAGATGTGTCTATTTTTGGGTCTAGGGTGCTATAAAAATCCCCTGCAATAATGAGATTCGGGAAATCCCCTTCCAGGAGAAGTTTTAGGATATGCTCAAAAAAGTGTACATTGTGCCCGGTGGGGGTGTAAATTTTAGGAAAAGAATATGTAGTACCCTGAATGTTTGCTTAAATAGGATATACCTAGAACCAGGGTCTACCTGCGAGTCAATAATTTGGAAAGGTAAGGATCTACGAATTAAGATCACCACTCCGCGTTTCCTTTTTGTGTAAGAAGAGGTTAGTTATTTTCTCCACCCAGGATCCAGGCATCCTCAACGTGTCACCCGCCTTCAGATGCGTTTCCTGAAGAAACACTAGGTCAGGGTGGTAAGTGCGCAAGTGTGAGGTAACCTTGAGGTTGAGTGTGAGGAACCAACTATGGACTCCGGAACCAACAAAATGTTTCAAAATTTTTCCCACTCTTACATTAGAGCGGAGAGGAGTGTACTATTCCCATAAACAGGGAAGGTTTGTATCTTTAGTAAATCAAATTACATATTAGGGATGGAAAAGTGTTCATAGTTCATAGTAGCTGGATCAGATGCAAAAATCACCTGTAGACGGGATAGGGCCTAGGAGGGGTTATCAAAGAACAAAGGTGTCCCATTGATTGAGACAATGAGCTTTTTTGGGTAAAGTAGTGCAAAACAGATGTTGTGCTCGATGAGGTGCTTGCAGGCTGGGGAGAAAGCCCTTCGTTGCTGTGCTTTGGCTGCCGAATAGTCCTGAAGATCAGAATTTTGTGTCCCTGGACTACCCTGGACCTGGGATCCCAGGCGACAAGAAGCTGAGAGGATAAGTTCCTTATCTGCAGTGTGGGCAAATGGAGCAATGACCGCCCTAGGTTTAGAATTTTGAGCTGGTCAGGACCCAAGCGTTGGACACGTTCAATGGCACGTGTAGGGAGAGGATCCATCTGAAGGGCTTGAGGATATACCATGGAAATGAATAGGCCAGGTCAACTGATTTGTAGGATTCATCAATGCCAATTAAGCGCAGGTTGACACGGCGATACTTGTTTTCCAGGTCCTCACACTTATCAGACAGGGAGGCAATGAAGAGTTGTTGTGAGGCAACAGTTGTCTGGCCTTCTATGGCTTGGTTCTCCAGGTTCTCTAGGTTCAAGCTCATTGATTCTGGAGTAGCTGGAGGCAATTTGTTGGAGAGCCGCTTCAAATTTTCGTATATAAAAATGAGCTTTTACATTTTTTCTCAAAATAGAGCAAGAGAATGTTGTGCTGTAAATTCCATGCATGGAGTCACCAGAGGAGAGGAAGAAGCTTCAGGGTCTCTGGTAATTTGAGAGGTGGAAGCCCCCTAGAATTCTGGTGATTTTGGTGCAGTGCGGGATTTCTCCTGCCTTCCCATCCTCGCCGCTGTAGTGTGTGAGATATATTTACACATAGCCCCAGGACGGTACCATGCAGGGTGGTATGTTAGTTGATGGACTGCTATAGATCAAGGTGAAAGGTACTGGCCAAAAACCGCTGGCAGGTAAGGGAACTACTGTCAAAAGTTCCAGTCCTGAGTACACAAGTGGCACAGTTACCCCACAGTTGGTCCTACGAAGTTCCAGTAATATTGAGAAACCTAGGGGGTTTCCAGGGAGGAGGCTGTAAAATGTTCCCCTGAAACCTTAGAAGGGAGATGAGGGAATACTGTGATGTTTATGCAGGCACAGATTCCATGATGGAGGAGGGTCTCTGTGTCCCTGGTTGCAGGCAGAGAAAGCAGGATGGGAGAGGGTGCTGCTGGGGAGGCTGGTGGAGGAAACTTCACCTCTCCAAGTGTCCAGTATTACTTCAGTCCTGTGAAAAGAGCCCGGATTTCTGTGTGCTGCAGAGGAAAGAAAGAGAAGTCCTTATGTGCTCTGGCCATGTGGTCAAGATGGCGGCTGCAGTAATATACCAGGAGATGAGCACAGACTCCGGAAGAAGAAGGGATGTGTCGCGTTCCTGAAGAAAGCTCTGGACGCTGCCGAACTGCAGGAGAAATCGTGGAACGAGGGAGGTGAATATCACTCCTTGGAAACAGCTGTGTTGGCTCTGCAGAACAGGGAGTCATGGAGCTCTACATAAAATGCGGCCACCGTCGTAGGCTTCACCGCCAGAAGTCAAGTGTTTTTGTTTTTTTTTATGTTTTTGGCGACCCAGATTGTGACTCGGGATTACTGCTATTTGCAAGTAAAATCCACCCCGAGTCACACTTGGGAATACCGCTAGGGGGTTTAATCCACAGTGATTAAAGAGTTCAATGTTAGCCATATATTGCTCTCAAATTTACCCAGATTTGTTCATAGAAATAATTCAAATCGACAATTCAATGTCCAAGACCAAAGCTTTCTCATTTTCAGTGAAGGAAAACAAAACTGGCAAGCATGCAAATCAAGTGTAGCTGCATCCTTACACTGACAAGTGCTGCAGGGAGATCCTGGACCCAGCCCCCTCCCCTATATACGAGGGTGTGCTAAGAAGTTTCTGGCTTTGCGGAGAAAGAAGAGAGCCAGAGTTATGAAAAAAAAACACATTTATTCAACATATTCACTCCTGAGACTGATGCACTTGGTACAGAGTAGTTGCAGCTTTTTTAGACCGTTCAAATAAAAGTCCTTTGGTTGGGCCGCAAACCAGCTCTCAGCAGCATCTTTGACGTCAGAAATGTCCTCAAAACGTTGCCCCCTCAGGTGTTTCTTCAAATTCGAGAACAGATAATAGTCTGAAGGGGCCAGGTCAGGTGAGTAGGGGGGATGGTGGACCAATTAGAAACCCAGGGTGTACAATTTGGCAGCCACAATGATGGATGTATTCAGGTGCATTGTCCTGCAAAAAAAGGATCCCTTTGGTCAACTTTCCACAGCGTTTCATCTTAATTTCCTCTTTCAGCTGGTCCAGGAGGTTAGCATAATACTGTCCGGTGATACTAGAGCCCTGAGGTAGGTAGTCCACCAACAGAATACCGTCTTTGTCCCAGAAAATGAAGGCCATGACCTATTTGGCCAATTTCTGGGTTTGAAACTTCTTTAGAAGGAACCCACTGTGGTGCCATTCCTTTGACTGTTCCTTGGTTTCATAGATCATAGATGTGGAGCCAGGTTTCATCCTCAGTCACTAACCTAGCCAAAAAGTCCTGTGCAGCTTCAAAATGGGCCAAAACAGCTTTGGATGCTTCAACTCGTTCCTTCCTCTGATCACTCTTCAAACATTTTGGCACCCACTTCGCTGAAAGCTTGCGCATGTCTAGGATAGTGGTGATAACAAACCCAACACGCTCCCGTGAGATGTCAAGTATCCAGGCTATTTTTTTTTGCGGGTATATTCCGCTGGTCCTCAATGGAGTCAAGCTCATGGACAGCATCGCAGGTTGCCAAATCAGTTGAGGTTGGGGGGGGCGTCCACTGCTGGGCTCATCTTCAACGGTGAAATGCCCAGTTTCGAAACAAGATATCCGGGTCTTGACAGTGCTGTAGGAAGGACACTTTTCCCCCAGTGTTTGTGACATCTCAGTGTGAATGTCCTTTGCCAACTTTCCTTGAAGAAACAAACTTCATGACGGCTCGTAACTCCAACGACGTGAAACTAGTCTGTGCCTCTGCCATCACGGCTTCCCACTAAAAGAAATAACAGTTTTAGGAAAAGCAAAGACCTGATTTTTGCACAGTTACATACTAAGAATTTAGGCTGTCATATACCCCCACACTCATTTTTCTATTTCATCTGGAAGGGGGCAAAGCCAGGAAATTCTCAGCACCTCCTCGTACCTCAGCTCCAAATCTTTGGCGTCCTTGTGGAGGAGATGGACTCCACCTACAACTGGAAGTGACATTTCCTGAGGATATGACTTTGGCACCTGTGTGGAGTGTAGTAATGATCTCTGAACATCATATATACCCATCCATCACATATACCCTCCACACCTGCTGGGGCCCAGAGCCCCATGCAATTACAATGCATGGGGATTCGATGACTAGGGGTCATTACTGCGCTCAAGACAGGCGCCAACGTCTTTTTTTCTCTCCTTAAAATATTTGTTTTACTTTATTGTGACTTACTGATTTTGTTTTAATAAATAAAAATGTAATACAAAACAAGAAGAGCAAGAAGTCCTGGAAAGGATGGTATTGTCCACACAGAGCCCTGAACTCTAAATATCTGTGAGTATCATGGATTACACGAAGAGTCAGCTTACATCCACATAAGATCTGTGTTTAGTTCTCAAAAAAAGATTTTTGAACAACCCACTTGATAAATTCCTTCAAAAACTGTGCAAAGGGACCTAGAATAATTGATACTGTTTTGAAGGCTAATGGTGAACACTGCAAATATTGATTTATTATGATTTCCCTTCTGTTCTTTCAGTTTGCATTATGAATTGATAGAAACAAACTATTTATTACCACTTAAGCATTCTTAATTTACTGATGAGTTTTTAAAAACATCTGTAAACACAAGAATGTACATCCCTATTTACAGACCTATAGCACAGTTTTGCAATTAGCAGGATTTTTTTACCTAAACTTCCCTTAACCTGAATGACATCTCTCCTTACACAAGCTTCAACACATATGGCTTCTGTAAGCCTACTTTTCTATAGAAAAGGATTATCTAATCCAAAAGCCCCCATTTATGGCCTTTTGAAGTTCTTGAATATGGTTCAAAGTTTATGCAGTGTAATAAAGTTTTTAGAATGTCACCCAGTCAAATTAGGAAAAAAATAAAAATTGGTATCCTCAAATTTAAATTCTGCAGGTTTGAAGTGAATCCATACCTAATCACTCAGTACACCATGTAGATTTCATTTAAACTAACTTTTAAACGTTTGTTTGGACTGTATTATATTGAATTGACAGATAGGTGCTGCTGATTTACTATATTAGATGTATTTAGGGAAAATTGATGATGATGATGATGATGATGATGATGATGATGATGATAATGAATTCTCCTAATGCTAAGATTGCATGCATATTACCAATTACATTCTATTTGGTTAGAGAATATTTTTCTGTTTTGAAATGTTATCTGCCAAACATAAAACATCTGCAAGTCATGATTACACAATCTTGTGTTTTAGTTACAGCCCATGTAACACAGCATCTTGGAAACAAGCAAAAACACATTCCTGAGAGGAAAGGCTTTTTTGCGTAACACATACTTAAATTCTACTTGCCACTAACGGAAATTCCATATATGTGAGTCTAGGACCTTCTTCATAAGAACGAATTCATGAGCTGACATTTCTTATCACTTGGCTAATACTTTTAGTTTTTCAGAGGAAAAAAAAGACAATTGCTATTTGTCTTCCAAAGTACCGCACATATGTTTAAATTTCAAAGCGAATAGTACGAGCTATTTAGTTTGTAGGTAATTTATTGTTAAATAATTGATTTATCAATAAGCACTGTTGGTCGCATGCTAAGCTATTTTTTGATGTGTGGGTATACATTTTTTAGAACTTATAGCAAAAAGAATGCTGGTTTTCACTGAGACAATACACACTATCAAGAATTTAGATTGCTTCAGTAATGACAACACCAAAATGTCTATAAAGCAGTGATCCTCTGAGCCTACCAACCAGGATTCAACCCCGCTTACTATGCTACAACAGGAAAAAAATATAGCTACATGGGGGGGGGGCACGATGTGATTCAGCTCTCCACCACCCAGGCAAGCAGTCAGTATAGCCACCTGTATCACTGAGTTTTTTTGGGCCAGTGAACTCACCTTTCCATGCTCCTCACACCCTAGAAGGCCACTCTGCGAAGTCGCAATCGCGAACTCCGGCTTCTACTCAGTCCACTAGGCCGCTGGGCAAGATGGTGGCATTTACTTCATCTGACAAGTCGGTCCCCTCATTTCTTCAAGATTCAAGAGCTTTTGGAGGAAAACTCGAGTGATGGATCAGCACTGTCTCTGCCCAGTGCAGTCTGTGTGGCGTGATGCCATGCTCTTAGACTGGTTTAAACAACTGCTCCGAACTGAACTTACCCAAGGTACAGACAAACTTTCCATTAATTTAAAAAAGGAAATCCGTGAGTTGGGCACTCGTATTCATTTTCTGGAAAGCAAGATGAACAATGCCATCACAGTGATTTTCCCCTGCATCTGTATGTGATAGGGTTCATAGGACCCTAGGCCCTCCATGGGACGTGAATATAAAACCTACATATTACAAAACCAATGAGGCCATATTGAAGGCAGCCTGGAATCTGAAAGATCTTGCCTTTGGATCACATAAGTATCAAATCTTTGAAAATGTAGCTCCCGAAACGATTCAGAAGCAGAAGGCCCTCAAACCATTTTTGGCTACTCTGGAAGCACTTGATATTAGATAAAGATAGGGCTTTCCTTTTAAGTTCTCGTTCACACATATGGTCCAGCAGTATTCTTTAAGCTGTTTTTGCATCTGAAGCTCCAGGCACCTGGGTCTGTCAGCCTACGAGAGTCCCAAAGATCTTTGAGACAGTCACCTATCTGGGAAACAATGAGCAAGAGAAGAAACTGCTCACCTCCACAGAAACAACAAACAGCTAAACAAAATCATAAATTGATCCAGGGAATCCCGTTCCCTGGATCAACATTCTCTGTTATCTTTACTTTAAATCCTTAATACCCAGTTATATTCTGTGCTTCTAGAAAAGCATCCAGCTTTTTCTTAAAGAAATCTATAGTAGTTGCTAAAACTGCTTCCTGAGGGAGCCGATTCCACATTTTCACACACCTTATAGTGAAGAATCCCTTCTTTATCCGGAGCTTAAACTTCTTTTCCTTCAGACACAAAGAGTGCCCTCTTGTTCTTTGTAATGATCTCAAAGTGAATCATTGGGAAAAGAGTTCTCTATATGGGCCATTTATATAGATATACAGAGTGATCATATTCCCCTTTAAACGTCTCTTCTCAAAGGGAGATTAGGTTCAGTTCAGATAATCACTCCTCTTAGCTGAGCCCTTCCATTCCTTTTATTAGTTTAGTTGCCCTTCTCTGCACTCTTTCCAATCCCACAATGTCCTTTTTGTGAACTGGTGCCCAAAACTGGACTGCATATTCCAGATGTGGTCTGACCAATGCTTTGTACAGGGGCAAGAATATGTCTCTATCTCTGTAATCCATTCCTTTTTATTGCAAGAAAGTACTTTACTAGCTTTAGATATTGCAGCTTGGCATTGCATGCTGTTATTAAGTCTTTGGTCTACCAGAACCCCCAGATCCTTTTCCATTTCTGACTCCCCAAATGTATTCCTCCTAGACAGTATGTAGCATTCATGTTGTTAGCCCCCAAGTGCATAACTTTACATTTATTTTTAATAAATGCCATTTGCCACTTGGCTGCCCAATCAAACAGTATATCGAGGTCTGCTTGTAAATTAAAGACATCCTGTATGGACTTAATTCCAATACATAGTTTGGTGTTATCTGCAAACACAGAAATGGAACTTTTAATCCCAAACGCTATATCATTTATCATTTATCATACAATATCATTTTCATTTATAAAGATGTTAAATAGTAAAGGTCCCAACACTGAACCCTGGGTTACATCACTAATATCCTTGGACTATTCAGAGTATGAATCATTAATTAAAACTCTCTGGATGTGGTCTTTAAGCCAGTTCTCTATCCATTTACAGATTGACTTTTCTAAACCTATTGACCCTAACTTGGATATTAACCATCTGTGGGGTACGGTGTCAAATGCTTTAACAAAGTCCAAGTACACTGGCCCTGATTTATTAAAGCTCTCCAAGGCTGGAGAGAATACACTTTGATCAGTGAAGCTGGATAGGATCTGGTCCAGGATTTAAAACATTTGCTAGCAAATAGCAAAGGATTTTAAGGAATCCATTCCAGGTTTTCTGGATAACCCAGCTTCACTGATCAAAGTGTATTCTCCCCAGCCTTGGAGAGCTTTAGTAAATCAGGGCAACTATATCAACTGCTATTCCACTGTCTACCTGTTTACTTACTTCCTCATAAAAAGAGAGTAACTTTGTTTGACAACTTTGGTCTTTCTTGAAGCCATGCTGACTATAACTTATAATACAATTTTCTAGTAGAAACTCCTCTATGTGGTTCTTTATCAAACTCTCTGGGACCTTTCCAACTATGAAACATTCCCATTTCTGTTCTGTGTTCTTTGGGGACAATAAGTCACAGAGAGCTACCCTTAATAAGGGTAAAAAATTTGCTCTCTTAAAATTAAATGTTTCTATCTTTCCTGTTTTTGCTTCCTGTTTACAACTTACATTGAATTATATCATATTATTGTCACTGCTACCCAAATTCGCTTTTATATGCACATTTGTTATAAGCTCTGCATTGTTAGAAAGAATCAGGTCCAGCAGAGTATAATTTCTAGTTAGGGCTTCTATAAACTGTACCATAAAATTATCTTGTATTAAATCCACACATTTCTGTTCCTGTAGTGCCATTACTCCAGTCAATATCAGGGTAGTTGAAATCTCCCATGATTAAAACACATTGTAAATTATTAAGCTCCTGATCAACCCCCTCAATTTTTCAAACATTTTTGATGTTTTGCCAGTTCATCATAGGGAAGCTCTTTTTGTTATGGGTGACATGAATATTAATAGGAAATTAGACAGATTGTCTTCTCCTAGTCATGACAAAACATACTATAATTTCACAAGTTCTCAAAGATTTTTGGAACTTCTCTCTGGGCATCTATTAGTTGATATCTGGAAGGTAATTCATCCAACAACAAAAGATTTCAATTTTTATTCACCTTCACATAACAGTTTTACTAGAATTGACCATATTTTTGTATAGCAACAATTTCTACCTTTCCAAGTCTAATATCCTTGTAATGCCATGGGCTGACCAGTCTCTGGTCTTGATTGTCACAGATCCCCGCAGGTCCAGGTCATCTGTGCCTCCTTCTTGCTCACCCTCCTAGCAGTCCCCTGCTGCCAGCACCATTGCTTTGGATCCAACACTCTGCAAACTTCCTGGTCCAGGTCAGGTGATTCTCTGTCAGTTGCTCCCTTACCTCAGAGAACCAGGGTATTCCGCAGACACACTCCCTCTGCTGGCAAACATCTGAAAAACACCTGACACTATCTCAGCAACAGCACACCCTCTGCTGGTGGGATTGGTGTCTACGGCTCACATGATCTACACCTATCACCTGACATTACCTTCTTAAGGAAGTGACCTGGCAACAGGAAGTTGCCTGAACAAGGAATTCCTTTGGCTGTGCTTCCAGGTTCCTGTTTGTTGATTTCTCTTGCTTCTGATTCTTCATGTACCAACCTCGGCTTGACCTTTGACTACTCCAGATTGCTGCCTGCCCTGACTACTGGCCTGATTTCGATTACTCCTGATCACTGTCTGCCCTGACCTTTTGGCTCATTTGTCTACTCTTTTGGATTTCCCTCTGGCGCTACATTTTGGTTTCTGCTTGTTAGCAGTCACCTGCCTTGGCGGGCACAGGGACCGCAACCTGGCAGTAATTTGCTGCATAACAATCTCACCTCTAAAGGCCCTAGAGAAGACCAAGCTACTGCTTAGACCATGCCTCCTCATGCATGTCTCCACCCACTGGGTTGGTGACACAGTGGGTCCACCACTTTGCCTTGTGGAGCCGTGACATTGATGTCCTGCAAAGCTTTAGTTCCTGAGTCCCCTGAATTTCATTGGAGGCTGATCGAAGTTATGTTGTCTGATCCAGAAATTGTGAAATTGTTAGAAGACCAAATTTCCCACTGTTTTGAGGTGAATTATGATTCGGTAGGGTCACCAATTGTTTTGTAGGACACCCCCAAGGCGACGATCAGAGGAAATTTTATACAGCTAGACTCTTGCAAGAAAAAGGTGAGAGCGGTCAAAATTAAAGCTCTTACTTTAGAGTTTCTGCAATTGGAACATAGGTGGAATACTAGGTCTGATAAACGATTGTACAAGTTAATACAACAAAAAAGAGAAACAACTTAGATGGACCAAACAAAGGTTTTATGCTAGTGCTAATAAACCTGGATCTATGTTGGCTAATTTACTTAATGCTAAATCGACAAATTCCTCTATACGGTAAGGCATTGTAATGGAACCCTAACAGCTAATCCTTTTACCATCACCACCCGGTTTAAGGAAATTTTGACTAAACTGTACAACTCCCCTTGCGGTTTCCAAAGTTACCCATTTTGCCTGAAGTATTGGGTGTAAAAATTGGGGAGGATATTACTATCCCAGAGATTGTGGGGGCCAACAAATCATTAAAAGCTAGTAAAGCCCCAGGGCCAGATAGCTATTCTGCTCTTTATTACAAAAAATTCAAGAACAGATAGCGCTTTGTTTTAAATTATTTAAAAGACCACCCTAACAATCCATATTCATCTTTTCTAGCACTTGCTTCCATGATACCTAAACAGGGTAAAGATGATTTAGACCCCCATAAATATAGGCCTTTTTCATTGCTTAATGTTGATATTAAAATATGGACGAAAATCTTGGCCATTAGGCTAAATAAAATTCCTTCACTATTACATAGGGACCAGGTGGGTCTTGTCCCTGGAAGACAGGCTCCTGATAGTACTAGGAAAATAAAAATTCTACTGCATTTGGCCCATTCCAAAAGCACGGACATACACAAAGCATTCAATTCTATCTCATGGGAATATTTATTTTATATATTACTTAAATGGGTATTTCAAGCACAGTTCATGACCTGGCTGTCTGCATTGTATTACAACCCAGTAGCCAAGATAACAAATCAGTCCTTTTACTCCTCAGACTTTTTCATGAAGAGAGGACCCTGGCAGGGGTGTCCCCTGTCACCCTTACTCTTTATTTTGGCTTTGGAACCACTAGCTCAGTTAATAAGAAACAACATCAATATCCATGGCATTGACCTGGGTATTCACAGTTATACAATCAATCTGTTTGCAGATGACATTCTGCTTACTATCATACAATTCAATTTTAAATAAGTTTGCAACAGTGTCTGGATTGGTAGTTAATGAAGAAAAATCAGTTGTTTTGAATATCACACATCTCCTCAAACTAAGAACCAGGTACAACAAGCCTTTTATTTTAAATGGGCAACCCAATACTTGGATTACTTAGGTATCAAGCTTACCTGCACATATGACTAGTTATTTGGGGCAAATTTTCAACCATTGAATGGCCATCCTCAAGCTATGCTGGTAAGATGAGAATTTGCGAGTGTCCTGGATTGGTAGAACTAATTTAGTTAGAGTGACAATTTTGCCAAAAATTTTGTACCAATTCAGGACACTTCCTGGTATAGTCTCAAGAAAAATTATGCGGGACTTCCAAAAGGCAATCATGAGCTTTATATGGAACAGCAAAAAGCCATGAATTCCACAGAAACCGTTGTATATTGCTGGGAAATGGAGGATTGGGGGGTTCCCAATCTAAAAAAGTATTTTTAAGCATCCCATATAGCTTTTATTTCATCACTGTATGCGGGTTCTATGGCCCCATTGTGGGTCCAGATAGAGATGTATTTATATCAACCAGCAGAGATAAAAGCCTTCTTCTGTAACTTAATTATTTCCAGCAGCGTTCACATGGTGGAAGACTCATACCTATCTGAACATATATTCTATGTTAGATAGGTTTGAGATAGTTTACTAGGCTGCAATACAGGCAACTGCCTAGGGAAGAGAATTTTTCAGATATTAACAGCCCAGGCACTGGATCGGGTCCCTGATCTGTAATCTAACTCCCTCATATAAACTGTCAGTATTGGAACATTATTATTATTATTATTATTATTATTATTATTATTAATAATAAACAGGATTTATATAGCGCCAACATATTATGCAGCACTGTACATTAAATAGGGGTTGCAAATGACAGACTAATAAAGACAGTGATACAGGAGGAGAGGACCCTTCCCCGAAGAGCTTACAATCTAGTAGGAACATATTTTTGCTTAAGAACTCCTTTGACCAATAAGCTAGTTTCCATGATATATGCAGAAATAGAGTATCTTGCCCACAGGTGCATAAATATGTTTCCCTATGGGAGAAGGATATACATAGTTCAAAGACAAATAAAGAATGACTCAAGGCATGGTCCAAGACTGCTGCTTGTTCTATGAATGTCACAGTACTTGAATCTGCATATAAAATTATGATGAGATGGTACATGGTGCCCTCTCACCTAGTATTGTACAAATCAGGAATCCAGGCTATGTTTCAGGGGATGCCAGGAAACAGGTACAACCATACATATTTGGTGGAAGGTCCGTTTGTAAATAGGTTTTGAAGTAGAATAGTAGTCCAGCAAGCCATTTTTACAGAACATGACCAATTTTGAGCTGGGATTTTCCCGTTCTGGAAGTTGTGGGGGCCCAACCCTCAACGAGAATGCTCCAAGAGATACCCACCAGGAATATTGTTGATTTGTGGGATGACAAAAAGATTTGAATAAGGTTCAAGAAGTTTCTGAGGGAAGGCTTAATACAGCTACATTTTCAACCTAGAAGGTAATTTAGATTTTCAACCAAAGTCATCGGTTGGCTTTTATAGGGTTAAAGATTTGTGAGTATATGTAGGAGATGTGGGCAAACGGAATTGTTAGCACTTCCATGTTCTTAGACGTCAGAAGAGGAGAAATACGAGCCGAGCCTCTGCAGCCAGATGTCAGAAGAGGAGAAATGCGAGCTGGGCTTCTTCAGCCAGTAGGGGAAGAGAGCCTCTCATCATATAGGATGTGAAAAGCAGGGTCAATTGGTTGGGTTGGTGCATGCGCAGAATGAGGCTCTGAGGCTGAGTTGGGTTAATTTCCGCCCTTCTGGGCGTATTTGGGAACCACAGTGATGTGGAGCACCTAATGGGAACATGGGGGAAGTGTTCGTATGCAGTGATTGGGACAGTGTTGTCCCTATATTAGTGTGCATTAGAGACTCCAGAGAGATCAGAGAGGAGAATGTATATCTTAGAAATGTGCGTCTGAGTGCAAAAGAAGGGAAAATTTGTGTGTGTTCGTTATGTATGTGTGACTAGATCTGGACCTTTGATGGAATTAGGAAAACCAACTAATAGAATATATGTCAGGTGTGTGTGTATGGAATATATAGAATAAGGATGAAATTAGGAAAACCTTATGATTGGGTATATGTACAGTATGGGTGTAATTTAAGTGCCTTGTAAATCCTATTCTGAAGTGTAGAACGATGGAATAATAAACTAAACTTAATCCTGGATCATGCAGTCCATGCTGGAAGGGTATGGGGATACTATAGAGCAGGGCGAGTAGATCGCGGAGCCCTGCCTTTCAAAATAAACTGCGCACAAGAGTTATTAGGTCCAAGTTTTTATAGTTGGTAGATCATTTTGACTTGGTCATTTTAAAAGTAGCTTGCAAGCCAAAAAAGTGTGTGCTATAGAGTATAACCCCATAATATAAAAAGGGAGGTCATAAGTAATTCAGCAGTCATCTGTACCATACAAATGATTCAAAATTCCAAAGTGCTTATAATATAAGAGTATAGATTTATGCCATAACTATTTGGTGATAATATACCACAATAAATACAACTTTTTCGAACAGTAAGAACTATCTATTCTCATTATAATGTAATAGTATAACAAGGGTCATTAATTTTTATAAAAATTATTGCAACATTCATTAGTATCATACATGATACATGTACCATACATTCACCTGATATAAATAGGTGGGGCCATTAATGTGAAATTATTCCAGTAGTCATTTATATCATACAGTTAATTCAGGATTGCATATGTTATCTCCATAGCCCTTGAGTGGTAACATAGCATCAATAAATCTACTAATAACAGTAAAAACCACATGTTACCATGATGTCATGGATGAAATCATATATATTTAAACTATTTATACTTTTGTTTATTGGAAGAAAACAGTCTTTTCTAAGATATTCAGAGCAGTGAGATGAAAAAGTAGTAAGAATTGTACACATTGTTTACCAGAAACTAAAGATATTATAAGAAAGGTTTAAAATGAGAATACTTTATTCAGACCTTGGAGGAGAACGTGTTCCAATGCTGAGAATGCGATGACAGAATTGTTAAACTTATGTCAAATTTATGTTGAGACCCGACATGATAGCTAATTGGGGTTATTTTATGAGTGGTGTTATTCGGGAGGATAAAAGCCTGGTTCTCATTTATCTAACGACATTGGGCACACTTGCCACATTTAAAGGTACCCAAAGTTGTACTGGGCATCCTTGAGTGAGGGTGATTTTCTTGTTCTTCTTGTTGATATAGAAACTTTGGGATCTGGGAGCTTTGTGAACACAAAGCTGTGTCCACAAATTTCTAGACACAGCTTTGTGTTGGTTAGTGTAGGTGGCAACGGTTCTTCTGATTTGTCCAGCAATTGAAAGACCTCAGGCTAGCAAAATAGTATTGAGGGAATTCTGGAACACCCAGCCCCCTCTCTCCCGAAGGGAGCAGAGTAATGATTTAGGCAGCCGATGGGCTTTATATCTCCATATAAAGTTAAGGGCGGCAGCCTGCCGTCGTCCAATGACCGTGCCTGAAACTGGAATCGAGAGGGTCACAAAGAAATAAAGCATTTTACAGAGTATGGACATTTTGACCAGGACAATCTGACCAAAAAAAGATATTGGAAGTGATCGTCATTTGAGGAGAAGTGAGTGGAGTTCTGGAAGGAGGGTTGCTTAGTTGGCGGTGTACAGGAAACTATAGGTGTAATGTGGACCCCTTGGTCATTTTTCCAGTGATCGGCTAGTGCCTGAGAGCAGTTGTGGTGAGAGATTAATTCGGAGTGCTTGCGTTTTGGAAGGGGGAAGCCAATTAACCTAACAGCATGTTTTTGGAATGTGGGAGAAAACCCACGCAAACCTGCAAACTCCAGGCAGATAGGGCGCTGAACGAGATTCGAACCTGGGACCTAGCGCTGCAAAGGCCAGAGTGCTAACCTCTTAGCAACAACGCCGCCCACGATAGTAAATGTTTTAGATCTGATGGGGACCCCTTGGATATCAGAATGTTTGCGAATAGTCCGAGCTAATAGTTTGATGAACAGAGCAAACAGGAGTGGTGACAAAGGGCATCGCTGCCTGGTGCCATTGTGGATGTGTATGAGAAGCTGTTAAAAAGTGAGGTTAGATGCGGCGCTAAGGTGGAGGAAAAGGTTTTAATTAAGTGTAGGAGAAGCCATCTGTTGTGGGGGCTTTTGGGAGTGGTTGGTTTTTGATGAGTGAGAATTACTTCTTCTACAGTGATAGCTTCATTGAGAGACTTCTACTGCTGAGGTCTCTAAAGTAGGCAAAGAACAGCCTTGCAACTATTTGTCTATGCGTGAAGCAAGTGTGGCCTGATCTTTCATTTGTGAACGGAGGAGTAAAAGGATTTATAATAATCACCAAAGATCCTAGCATTGGTCTCAGGGTTGTAATGCAAGGTACCCGGCTATCTCGTACTGCCATTAGTGTATTTTTGTCAGTCTGGTCCCTGATTTGATATGCTTGTTTCCACTTGAATCCGCTTTGTTCCCTTTGTCATAATAGCGTTGGCGTAGGTACTTCAGGGATTGTTCCAGCTTGTCCATGGCCAGTTCTTTGAAATGATTTCTAATATCAATCATCTTGTGAGGTCTGGTCACAGACAGCGTAGCATATAAAGACCAATCTAGCCCTATTGGCGAGGTCTCTTACTGAGTTCTCAGGGCAATTTTGTCTTTTTTCGGTTTGGCCAATTCAGCAATGCACTGTCAGCGATAGTATCACCTCCATCGTCTCAATCCTACCCTATATGAAAAGGTATGTATCTTCTAGATCTAGGATAGAGTTGGTTGGGATGAATTGTGCATGGGTATCGACCAGTATGGCAACCCACGGCAGAGTATACCAATGGGTAGTAACGCCTAGGAAACCTAAAGGTTCCCATTTAATTTAGGTGCGTCTGTTGTAGAAAGGCTATGTCTACTTTTTGACGTTTAGGTTCCTGGGACAATAGCCTTCACTTGGGGGGAAGTTAAGTCCCTTAACATTCATGGACATTAATCTAACCATGGGTGTTCAAAATGGAGGCAAAAAATGCTATAGTAACCATAACACCAGGGAACTAGGGTAGAGTACAGGCATTGGGGCTCCACAAGTACATGGGTGAGGAGGGTAAGGGGGCAGGGGATGGTAAGAAGTACCATCAACTTACATTTGCATATACAGACACCAACCACAAAACTTGAAAAACCTCGACCGAGATTGGGGGGAATCTGACTAACGTCTCTATGTTCACCAGAATGCAGCCAAATCTGTGGACCAGATAAAAGAGGGCAGGAGGGAGACTCACCTGGGGAACACGCTTGGAGGGCCCGTGATACGCCGGGCATGTCCGCACCTAAGACCAGTAAATTCCCAACCCGACCTGCACTCCTGGTTAGGAGGGACAAACTAAATAGCATAATAAGCACCACACGTACAAACATCAGATCAGCACGTTATTGAAAAAGGTAGGTATACAAGGACTTTTAAGGTGACAAAACAATTCATCTTATAGTTAAAAACTATTTTTATTAAAGTATCTATTGTTAAAAACAAACAGGTTAAAAACAGACCTCAAGAATCCTCATTTAATTGTAATAATTCGCCCAAACAAACTTATAACATATACATGATGTCACGAACAGGACACTTGAACAGGAGGTGGACCCTCTGTGCTACCAGCACGTTTACCGAGGTGATATCAGCGGCGCAGAGTCTAAGGTACCTCCCGGTGTTCACCAGAGCACACCGCAAGGGGTGTTGGGCTTTGCTGCGAATGGCACCAAGGTTGCAACCCTCAGACTCGCCTGTGCAGGTAGCAGCTGACAGCTGGAGATAACCGAAGGCGCAGCAAAGTCGACAGGCAGATGCAAACTGAAAACGAGACTGGGTCAGGGCAGGCAGAGAACAGGCACGGTCAGGACAAACCAAGGTCAGGAACAGGAAACCAGGACTGGAAACTGAATACTCACAGGAACCTCAGGTAGTAACACCTACTGTTGAGGCAATGGGTGTCTGACTGAGCCCAGCAAATATAGGGAGACTGACAGACTAGCTGGGCGGGGACTAGGAGGACAGGTGAGAATCAATAGCAGAAATGGCTCGGCAACCCCCCTAAGTCCAGAGCCAGCAGAGCAGCTAGAGCAAGGTGAGAACAGCTGCTGCAAATCAGACACTATCAGGAGGACAACAAGTACCAGATCAGCAGTGCTGCTGATCTGTGACACATGAGTATTTATGAAACACACATATACATTACAAAGGTAGGGACATGCAATGAATGTAGGATATCAATCCTAGACGTTTTC
Source organism: Pyxicephalus adspersus (assembly GCF_032062135.1). Taxonomy (NCBI): domain Eukaryota; kingdom Metazoa; phylum Chordata; class Amphibia; order Anura; family Pyxicephalidae; genus Pyxicephalus; species Pyxicephalus adspersus. The sequence continues at coordinate 16,541,306 of NC_092869.1, forward strand.
GTTTCAACGCGTTTCAGACACAAGTCTGCTTCATCAGGAAATGATTTTAACAAGTACTAAAAATAAAAATACAAACAATTCATCAATATATCAAAACATAATCACATCATATATTTATAATGAGGTATGTAATACTACATACCTATAAAAACAACTCATTCAACTGCCAACTTTATCCCAGAAGATAAAGGCTGCAAATCCAAATCTTCCCCAATGTTGGACACATTGACAGAATTAAAGATGAATGGGAGTGTGTGTTACAAAAAGGTTCTCAACAAATGATGACAGTTCTTAATAAATATTGTCAAACTGGGTAGATCAAGATGGATATACAACTCCAGGACTTATATAATCAACATAAGGATATCTTAGAATCAGAAAATGTAAGGCAAAAGAATTAGAACTACACTCTTTTTTGTCCAAATTCAGTATCTACTTCAGAGAAAGGAAAATAAATGTTAAAAAGATAAACAAGCTTTTGATACTGGTGAATGCTATAGATGCCAAAACCAGAAACAATTTAATTTTCGAGGTTGTGCTGTACATAAACCACAATCAGTAGAGGATGATACCTCTAATAGGGAATGATCAGAATCAGATAGTTTTTCACTTGCATCATCACATAAGGACACATATACAATCTTACCGAAAAATCACCATGTTTATAAAAGATCCTTGGGTAATTCCTATAAAAAAGAATCCTCTGCCAAACGCCGTCCTTCTACAACATAAATTTCTACTCACTCTGTCTCCTTATCACCTGCTACTTCCAAACTATTAGAAGCTTCATTAACACAATCCTTATTACAAAAATTAGCACTATCCACACAATCAAGTATGGATACACAATCAAATATGTTGGGTGCTATGCCCAATAAGATCAAAGATCCTCCCAAACCAGCAATTGTATCTGGGATTTGTAATTTAACGAACAATGCCAGCAAACTAGTGAATATGTTTCTATGCCCACATGTCTCAAGATTACCATCCTACCTTAAAGACACCCCTGACTTATTGAAGGTCTAACAATTCCTCCTGAATCGACACTTGTTACCACTAACATAGAAGCTCTCTGTTCCAAAATTCCCAATTAATTAGGAATCTAGGTCATTGGTATATTTTTAAAAGAGAGAAATCAATCTCTTTGGCCCTATCCAGAATTTATTTTACAACCGTTGAAATTTATTCCCACCAGAAATACCTTTTTGTTTGACAACCAGCTATATCTACAGGTCCAGGGCTATATCCAAGTCTACCATAAAGAGAAGACTGCATGAAAGTAAATACAGAGGGTGCACTGCAAGGTGCAAGCCAGTCATAGGCATCAAGAATAGAAAGGCTAGATTGGACTTTGCTAAAAAAAATCTAATAAACCCAGCACAGTTCTGGAAAAACATTCTTTGGACAGATGAAACCAAGATCAACCTTTACCAGAATGATGGCAAGAAAAAAGTATGGAGAAGGTGTAGAACAGCTTATGATCCTAAGCATACCACATCATCTGTAAAACATGGCGGAGGCAGTGTGATGGCTTAGGTGTGCATGGCTGCCAGTGGCACTGAGACACCAGTGTTTATCGATGATGTGATACAGAACAGAAGAAGCCGAATGAATTCTGAGGTGTTCAGAGACATACTGTCTGCTCAAATCCAGCTAAATGCAGTCAAATTGATTGGGAGGCATTTCATAATACATATGGACATAGACCCAAAACATACAGCCAAAGCAACCCAAGAGTTTATTAAAGCAAAGAAGTGGAATATTCTTGAATGGTGAGGTCAGTCACCTGATCTGAACCCAATTGAGCATGCATTTCACTTGTTAAAGACTGAACTTCGGGCAGAAAGGCCCACAAACAAAAAGCAACTGAAAACCGCTGCAGTAAAGACCTGGCAGAGCATTAAAAAGGAGGAAACCCAGCATTTGGTGATGTCAATGAGTTCAAGACTACAGGCTGTCATTGCCAGCAAAGGGTTTTCAACCAAGTATTAGAACAACAACATTTTATTTTCAGCTTTTTAATCTGTCCAATTACTTTTGAGCCCCTGAAACGAAGGGATTGTGTTAAAAAAGGCTTAAGTTTCTCACATGTTTATGCAATCTTTTTGTTCAACCCACTGAATTAAAGCTGAAAGTTTGCAGTTCAACTGCATCTGAGTTGTTTCATTTAAAATTATTTGTGGTAATGTACAGAACCAAAATTAGAAAAAAGTTGTCTCTGTCCAAATATTTAGGTAGGGCAGCTGAACATGTGTCACTCAGAGCTAGGGACGAAAGTTTTATGCCCATGGGTGGTAATTCCTCTGACCCATGGCTAGGGCTATTCTTGAGAAAGTACAGGGCCCTCTGGAGATGTTAGCAGGGATATAAATATAAGTCGTGTTTCCACAGGACCACAACCATCCTGTGGGTAATTTCACATGTTGATAATGGCTAGGGGACAGTTGAGTGGAATTACAGGGCATTAACATCTGTGGAATCTTTTCCAGCTCCACTACATAAGCGAAAAGAATGAGATGTAGTATTGTGAAACTCTGTGATTTTCTGTAGTTTTCTGTTATAGTATGTATAAATATAATTTTTTCGGGGGAATCATAGGTTTTACTCTTATTACACAAGTTATACGGGTCATAAGATAAACGTATATAACTTTCAATAACCTCAATGCCATTATAGATATTGCTGAAGACTCTAAGCAGTATGCTGACTGGAGTGGAGACAGCAATCAAACAGGATGTTAACATATCTTGAGTACTATGCATATCAGATAGGCAAAAACTAGAACTTTTATATATTTCTTTGGCAAGACGTTCCCAAGTGTTAGCCTTTCTGGGCTATCAGTCCAGTCTCTATACTCAAGTCTTCGCTGGTGCATAGACAAGGTAGAGTCCTTCTTTATGTTATGGCTTGGTTTGAGGACAAACGAAGGGCATCATCCTGGCGCTGGATCGGTGGTGCCTTTTTCTCTCTTGAGGTGTGTATCCAGGTGGGTCCTCTACTGGTCAGCATGGCTGTTCTAGTAATGGCTTGCACGGTGCTTGTGCAGAGCTTTGACCAACACTACGTCTCCAGGCTTGAATGGGTGCGTCAGTTGATCTGTAGGGAGAGGAAAAGAAAGAGAGATATCTCCATAGTTGCTGTTCAATTTTTCATTAAGTTTAGGTACATATTGGTCTTGTAATTGTTTAAGATCCCCGGGTAATAAAATTAAAGGGTCTTTAGCCCAGGGGTGGGAAAAGGTCTTCCCAATAAAATTTCAAAAGGTGAAAGCCTAATAATGGGGTTGGGTGTCATTCCTATTTCTGCTAGTACAGCTGGTAGGTATTGGTCCCACTTATGGAATGTCCCTCCAGTTGCTTTTCTAAGTTTGTCTTTCAGTGTCCTATTTGTCCTTTCTACTACTCCAGCACTCTGGGAGTGATATGGGATGTGAAACTTCCATTCTATGTTCATCATTTTTTAAATCTCCTGTGTGACTTTAGAGGTGAATGGAGTGCCATTGTCTGAGCCTATTCTTACTGGGCATCCAAATCTGTGGATGATCTCCTTGCATAGTATTTTAGCTACTGTCCTTGCATTTTCTTTCCTGACTACAAAAGCTTCTACACATCTGCTGAATCTATCTGTAATCACTAATATTATCTGACATCTAAAAAATCAATTTGTACCTCCTGAAATGGATCCTGTGGAGGTAACAAATGTTCATGTTGTCCTGTTTTCTTCCCTTGCACATTATTTTTGGCACGTTAGACAGAGGGAAAGTATGTCTTGTGCGTGCTCCTTTAAATTTCTAGGCACAAAAGCGCTTATTTCTTGGGTTGTGGTATTAATGCTCTTGTGTCCTATACCATGAATTTAAAAAACAATGAGGGGTACTGCTATCTGGGGTAGCCCTACTACGCCTCCTTTTGACCAGATTTCATAGGAGTGTTAGAAGTGTGTGGAAGCTGGGATGGTAAGCAGAAATGTGTATCGGGGGGTCTGACATGCCACCTGAGAAGGGCTATATAACAATATATCATCATATTGTTGTAGCATGGAACCATGCTGCGGCTGCCAGTTGGCAAGCACCTGCTGGAGAGCAATTGAGAAGACTGCCGGGGAGTCAACAAAGTCCTGGGGCAAGCTGCACCAGCTATATTGTTGTCCCTTGAAAACAAAAGCCATAAGCGGCTGAGTCTTGGGTGACAATGGTATTGAGAAAAATGTATTGGCCAAATCAATAACACTGTAAGATTGGGTCTCGGGCGGTACTGCTGTAAGGATGGTACGATGATCTGACATGAGCGGTGTTAGGGGCGTGACCAGCTCATTGATGGCTCTGAGATCCTGTGTAAAGCAGTATGAGCCATAAGGCTTTTTGACAGGATTTACTGGAGTTTTATAAGGAGAGCAGGTTCTCTTAACCCCCCTAGCGGTATTCCCGAGTGTGACTCGGGGTGGAAAAAATTGCAAAAAGCGGTAATCCCGAGTCACACTCGGGGTACCTTTGAGGTCTAATATAATAAATAAATATAATAATTATACCCGGGAGTTAATCCTAAGAATTACAGGCCCACAATATAAACAAAAATTTCTACGCAAAAAAAATAGGATCACTTTTTGCATCAAAAAATGACAGAATTAGAACGCTAGGGGGGTTAAGTATGCCTTGCTGGCAGAAAGATTGAATCATGGGTGCTAAGGAATCTCCCTTGTCCTTAGCTAGGGGGTACTGCTTTTGGTATATTAGTGTATGTGGTTTTGTAAGTGCTGTATATGGGGTGCAGTCCAGGAATCCCACGTTATATGGTCCGATGTCGGGAACCGGGAAATCTAATAAGGGCAGTTGCAAGGTTGTATTAACATTAATCCCTTCCTTTAGGTCAACAACCAGTGACATTTCCAGAGATCCCATGAGGTCTCTTCCTAACAGATTAACTGGACAGCTAGGTAATACCTTGAATGAGTGATGTGTAATATATTCTCTATGTACTCTACATATGGGGATATGAGGTGTGCGTCTTGTAGGGGTGATGACGCCATTTATTCCCACAGAGGGCCCACCAGGTGTAAACGGACCTGACTAGGATCGAAGGACAGAACAAGTAGCTCCTGTGTCTACTAAGAAATCTGTCAGGAATTGTCCTACTTTTAATGTGATTGTTGGGTTTTCATCAGCCTGGTCAGAGATCTGTAACAAAGTGGTGGTGGAGTCCCTGTACATGGAGCTTGGACGGCTTAGGCAGCTCATAACGTCCTTTGTCAATAGCTGGGCACTAATGTTTGGAGCATCTAAAGTACTCCAGTTGTCAATAATCATTTTGGCAGTGTGCCCATGTTCAGGAATCATTCTATTAATCAGTGACTGAGTAAATACTATACTCAGATCTCCTCCTAATCCTAAACCTGCTTCTTCCTTCCACACTTTTCTAAACCTTCTAGCACAATCAGTTACAGTTTCTCCTGGCTTTTACATGCATGCTAATTCAGTGGCCATGGATTTCCTATCTCTGTGTAATCTTAGAAACTCAGTGTGTAACTCTTCCCATAACGTTTTATAGTGTTCTTCAGTTATAAGGGGATAATTATTTGTGTTTGTTCAGGAGGGGGGATAGTCAGGGTGAGTACTTTATCAAAATCAATTCCTCCATCATCGATATTGACAAATCCTGTGACACCTTCTACAATGAGTCTAATATCCTGCACTGTGAGCTGTTGACCTTGGACCACTCTTTTCAAGTAATTAATAGTGGTGGCAGGTGTTTTACGAGGGTCAGGAGCATTTTGAATGATATCATTTAGGACCTGCACGCCCAGAGGTTTAACAATCATTTGGTTTCCTATTTTAATAAAGGGCATGGTCAAGGAACTACTAGTTTCCCCCTGTTCTTTGCCTTTTGCCTTTGAATGGGTGACTGGCCTGGGGAAGACAAACAAAAGGGGAGACCGGAGGTGCTGCATGGCATAAGGTGGAATGGGCTGGTACTTTCTGTAGTGACTTGGGCTGCTTGGGTGTTACGGGGTTTTAAGGGGGTGGTTGTTTGTTTTGTTCTCATTGGGTGTCCTATAATCTTTCCAGTACATTCTTAAAGTGTACCAGACTTTGCCACAAGCCCTTATGTAGAGCGGATCCCATCCTAGGACCTGGGGCTCTAATTTGTATCTCCATTTGTCTCGATTTGAGAGCCACATTCCCAGTAATAACTGATATAAAATTTAGAGAAAGATCCCTTGTGGTGGGAATTTCCTAATGTTAAAGTGGGAATGGATCGGGAAATTAAAAGTTCTCCGTTGCATTTTTCAGGTGTGATGTAAAGGGGTCAGTGTAATAATCTCCTGCTCTATGGTTAAGAAATCAGGAGATTCCCCAGGAACATTATAGGGGGCATCCCTGTTTGTTTCCCTTACCTTGGGATTTTCCCATAGCTGCAGTATAAATTACAGTATAAATATCAAAGGTTATTACACAGTTATTGTTAGTTCAGTTGGTAGCTGCAGTGCTCGCTTGGGTCACGCAGCTTGGGTCACGTTACTGCTTGCCCAAGGCAACCACAGCAGAGAGGATTGACCCACCCACACCTGAACCTCAACCAGATTAGTACACAAAGTTATCTTATCTTATATACAATATTTCTAACACTTCTATATCATGTAACAAAATGCTTTTACTCTATGAATTAAAACAGAGTCCACGAGTGTGCACAAATTCAATATAAGATTTCCAAAATCTTCCTAAGGACCCAGTCATTCTATGAAGGAGTCTACACTGCCACAGTGCTTAGGTTTGTAAGATATCTACAGGGACCCAGGGGAGGGCAGAGGTAGAAAAGAAAATTTCCACAGACCCGATCCTGGTCCTTTTAAGGTAGGTAACAACCACACTTCTGACGCCAAACTGTTAAGGTGATTTCTTGCTGATCACGGATCAGTTTCCCTCTCTATCGTGGCTTTTGTTTTCAACGCGCTGGGAGCAATGAATAACACAAAGGCAGCTCAAGCATGCAGTTATATCACTTCTCAAAACTTTTTGATCACATCGCAGTTTATATAGTCAAACAACAAGGTTGAAGGCACTTAGCAGTTAGTCTATAGCAAGAAACCTAATTAACAACTTCGCTGAGCAAGATGTTTCAAGGTAGGAAGCTTTAAGGTAAGGATGGAACAAATGTTGACTTACTGATAAGGAGGATATAACTAGTCGACACAACTCAATTATCTGCAAAATATTGCAAAAAACACAAAAACAACTTGATTTCAAAATTACATTCCTTAAAGTGACATCTCAGTGTGAATGTCCTTTGCTGACTTTCCCTGGAGAAACAAAAACTTCATGATGGCCCGTAACTCCAACAACGTGAAACTTGCTTTTGCCTCTGCCATCACAGCTTCTCACTAAAAAAAAAAACAGTTTTATGAATCGCAAAGACCTGATATTTGCACAGTTACATACTAAGATATTAGGCCCCGCACACTCATTTTTCTATTTCATCTGGAAGGGGGCAATGTCAGGAACGTCCAATTCAATAAATAAATCCATAAATAGTGCATCCCACAGCTTTGTCCAGTGCCATGATTTACAGTTTGTCCACTACCAGCCCTGACCTTGGTCTGACCTTTGTCTGATCTTTTCCTCATTTCCTCATTTGAACACTTGTCTCTGACCTTAAACTTTTAAATACCGCGTATATATTTTTCTTTTTGTACTCAAATACATCACTAAACGCTTTCACCACATATAACTGCAACAGTGAACTGAGAATATATTTTTCTTTTTGTACTCAAATACGTCACTAAACGCTTTCACCACATATAGCTGCAGAAGTGAACTGAGAATATATTTTTATTTTTCTACTGAAATAGACCACTAAACGCTTTCACCACAAATAACTGCAATAGTGAAGTGCGTATATATTTTTCTTTTTGTGCTCAAGTACGTCACTAAACCCTTTCACCACATCTAACTGCAGAAGTGAACTGAGAATATATTTTCCTTTCTGTACTGAAATAGGCCACTAAACACTTTCTTCACAAATAACTGCAACAGTGAACTGCGTATATATTTTCCTTTTTGTACTTAAATACATTACTAAACGCTTTCACCACATATAACTGCAGAAGTGAACTGAGAATATATTTTTCTTTTTGTACTAAAATAGGCCACTAAACACTTTCACCACAAATACCTGCAACAGTGAAGTGCGTGAAAGGAGTTGACCTCAGATGGCTTACGAATCTTGTCCAGACACACATCACCCACTAATAACCAGCCTAGATCAAGTCTTTGTGAAAATGGGGCATTATAAGCACCGTTGCACTGCTGATGTGCCTTATGTACTCTGAGAATATCTCTTCCCAGCAGATGAGTGAGAAGGCCTCTGATAGTCTTGCAAAAATTTACTCGAACTTCCGATGGGTCTGCCAAATTTTAAAGTCAATAGGACGATAAAGTCAATAGGACCCTGAGACAGAGCATGGACTGCATTGGTAACAAGCATCTTGAACTGGGTGTAGTGCATCGTCAATGCCACCCAGAAGTGTGTAATACAATTTATTAAATGGAGTACTGACAGGCGGCAGCAGCAGAGGCAGCAGGAGGAAGTGATGGGCCCTGAGACGGAGTGTGGACCGCATTGGTAACTGGCATCTAGAGCTGAATGTAGTGCATCTTCAATGCCACCCAGAAGTGTGTAATACAATTTTAGTGAATGGAGTACTGACAGGCGGCAGCAGCAGCAGCAGCAGAAGAAGGAGGCGGTGCGCCATGAGATGGAGCGTTGACAGCATTGGTAACTGGGATCTAGAGCTGGATGTAGTGCATCGTCAATGCCACACAGAAGTGTGTAATACAATTTTAGTGAATGGAGTATGGACAGGTGGCAGCAGCAGCAGCAGGAGGAGGCGGTGGGCCCTGAGACGGAGCATGGACCGCATTGGTAACTGGCATCTAGAGCTGGGTGTAGTGCTTCGTCAATGCCACACAGAAGTGTGATATACAATTTTAGTGAATGGAGTATGGACAGGGGGCAGCAACAGCAGGAGGAGGAGGTGGTGGGCCCTGAGAAGGAGCGGGGACCCCATTGGTAACTGGGATCTAGAGCTGGGTGTAGTGCATCTTCAATGGCACCCAGAAGTGTGTAATACAATTTTAGTTAATGGAGTACTGACAGGTGGCAGCAGCACCAGCAGGAGGTAGCTGTGGGCCTGGAGAAGGAGAGTGGACCATTTTGGTAACTGGCATCTAGAACTGGGTGTAGTGCATCGTCAATGCCACCCAGAAGTGTGTAATATAATTTTAGTGAATGGAGTACTGACAGGCGGCAGCAGCACCAACAGGAGGTAGCAGTGGGCCTTGAGACGGAGCGGGGGCCCTATTGGTAACTGGGATCTAGAGCTGGGTGTAGTACATCTTCAAAGCCACCCAGAAGTGTGTAAAACAATTTTAGTTAATGGAGTAATGACAGGCTGCAGCAGCAGGAGGAGGCGATGGACCCTGGGACGGAGCGTAGACCGCATTGGTAACTGGCATCTAGGGCTGGTTGTAGTGCATTGTCAATGCCACCCAGAACTGTGTAATACAATTTTAGTTAATGGAGTACTGACAGGCGGCAGCAGCAGGAGGCGGTGGGCCCTGGGGCGGAGCTTGGACTGCATTGGTAACTGGCAGCTAGAACTGGCTGTAGTGCATCGTCAATGCCACACAGAAGTGTGTAATACAATTTTAGTTAATGGAGTATTGACAGACGGCAGGTGCAGGAGGAAGTGGGCCCTGAGACGGAGCTTGGACTGCATTGGTAACTAGCATCTAGAACTGGCTGTAGTGCATCGTCAATGCCACCCAGAAGTGTGTAATACAATTTTAGTTATTGGAGAACTGACAGGCAGAAGCAGCAGGAGGTAGCGGTGGGACCTGAGACGGAGTGTGGACCGCATTGGTAACTGGCATCTATAGCTGGGTGTAGTGCATCGTCAATGCTACCCAGAACTGTGTAAAACAATTTAGGTGAATGGAGTAATGACAGGCGGCAGAAGAAGCAGCAGGAGGGGGGCGGTGGGCCCTGAGACGGAGCGTAGACCGCATTGGTAACCGGCATTTAGAGCTGGGTGTAGTGCATTGTCAATGCCCCCCAGAACTGTGTATTTCAATTTTAGTGAATGAAGAAATGACAGGAGGCAGCAGAAGGAGGAGGTGGTGGACCCTGAGATGGAGAGTGGACCGCATTGGTAACTGGCATCTAGAGCTGGGTGTAGTGCATCGTCAAAGCTATCCAGAAGTGTGTAATATAATTTTAGTTAATGGATAACTGACAGGTGGCAGCAGAAGGAGGGGGTGGGCCCTGAGACGGAGCGTGGACTACACTGGTAACTTGCATCCAGAGCTGGGTGTAGTCCATCGTCAAAGCCACCCAGAAGTGTGTAATACAATTTAAGTGAATAGAGTACCAACAGGCGGTAGCAGGAGGAGGTGGTCGGCCCTGAGAAGGAGTGGGGACCCCATTGGTAACTGGGATCCAGACCTGGGTGTAGTGCATCTTCAATGCCACCCAGAAGTGTGTAATATAATTTTAATGATAGGTACTGATAGGCGGCAGCAACAGCAGGAGGAGGAAGCAGTGGGCCCTGAGAAGGAGCAGGTACCGCATTGGTAACTGGCATCTAGAGCTGGGTGAAGTGCATCATCAATGCCACCCAGAAGTGTGTAATATAATTTTAGTTATTGGATAACTGACAGGTGGCAGCAGAAGCAGCAGGAGGAGGCGGTGGGCCCTGAGACGGAGCTTGGACTACATTGGTAACTGGCATCTAGAGCTGGGTTTATTCCATCGTTAATGCAACCCAGAAGTTTGTAATACAATTTTAGTGAATGGAGTACAGACTGGCGGCTGCGGCAGGAGGGGGCGGTGGGCCCTGAGACGGAGCTTTGACTGCATTGTTAACTGGCATCTAGAAATGGCTGTAGTGCTTCGTCAATACCACCCAGAAGTGTGTAATACACATTTATTGAATCGAGTACTGACAGGCGGCAGCAGAAGCAGGAGGAGGAGGCGGTGCGTCCTTAGACGGATCGTGGACCGCATTGGAAACTGGCATCTAGAACTGGCTGTAGTGCAACGTCAATGCCACCCAGAAGTGTGTAATACAATTTTAGTGAATGGAGTACTGACAGGCGGCAGCAGCAGCAGGAGTCGGTGGGCCCTGAGACGGAGCGTGGACTGCTTTGGTAACTGGGATCTAGAGCTGGGTGTAGTGCATCGTCAATGTCACCCAGATGTGTGTAATACAACTTTAGTGAATGGAGTACTGACAGGCGGCAGCAGCAGGAGGCGGTGGGCCCTGAGACGGAGCTTGGACTGCATTGGAAACTGGCATCTAGAACTGGCTGTAGTGCAACGTCAATGCCACCCAGAAGTGTGTAATACAATTTTAGTTATTGGAGTACCGATAGGCCGCAGCAACTGCAGGAGGAGGCGGTGGACCCTGAGACGGAGCGTGGACCACATTGGTCACTGGCATCTAGAGCTGGGTGTAGTGCATCATCAAAGCCACCCAGAACTGTGTAATACAATTTTAGTGAATGGAGTAATGACAGGGGGTGGCAGGAGGAGGAGGCGGTGAACCCTGAGACGGAGCATGGACTGCATTAGTAACTGGCATCTAGAGCTGGGTGTAGTTCATCTTCAATGTCACCCAGATGTGTGTAATACAACTTTAGTGAATGGAGTACTGACAGGCGGCAGCAGCAGGAGCCGGTGGGCCCTGAGACGGAGGTTGGACTGCATTGGAAACTGGCATCTAGAACTGGCTGTAGTGCAACGTCAATGCCACCCAGAAGTGTGTAATAAAATTTTAGTTAATGGAGTACTGATAGGCGGCAGCAACAGCAGGAGGAGGAAGCAGTGGGCCCTGAGAAGGAGCAGGTACCACATTGGTAACTGGCATCTAGAGCTGGGTGAAGTGCATCGTCAATGCCACCCAGAAGTGTGTAATATAATTTTATTTTTATTATTATTATATAATTTTATAATATAACTGACAGGTGGCAGCAGAAGCAGCAGGAGGAGGGTAATACAATTTTAGTGAATGGAGTACTGACAGGCGGCAGCAGCAGCAGGAGTCGGTGGGCCCTGAGACGGAGCGTGGACTGCTTTGGTAACTGGCATCTAGAGCTGGGTATAGTGCATCGTCAATGCCACACAGAAGTGTGTAATACAACTTTAGTGAATGGAGTAATGACAGGCGGCTGCAGCAGGAGGAGGCAGTGGACCCTGAGTTGGAGCGGGTACCCCATTGGTAACTGAGATTTAGAGCTGGGTGTAGTGTATCATCAATGCCACACAGAAGTATGTAATACAATTTTAGTTATTGGAGTATTGACAGGCAGCAGCAGCAGGAGGTAGCGGTTGGCCCTGAGACGGAGCAAGGAGCGCATTTGTAATTGGCATCTATAGCTGGGTGTAGTGCATCGTCAATGCTACCCAGAACTGTGTAAAACAATTTTAGTGAATAGAGTTATGACAGGCGCCAGCAGAAGCAGCAGGAGGGAGGCGGTGGGCCCTGAGACGTAGAGTAGACCGCATTTTTAACTGGCATCTGGAGCTGGGTGTAGTGCATTGTCAATGCCAGCCAGAACTGTCTATTACAATTTTAGTGAATGAAAAAATGACAGGAGGCAGCAGTAGGAGGAGGCGGTGGACCCTGAGACGAAGCGTGGACCATGTTGGTAACTGGCATCTAGAGCTGGGTGTAGTGCATCGTCAATGCCACCCAGAAGTGTGTAATATAATTGTAGTTAATAGATAACTGACAGGTGGCTGCAAAAGCTGCAGGAGTAGGCGGTGGGCCCTGAGACGGAGCGTGGACTACACTGGTAACTTGCATCCAGAGCTGGGTGTAGTCCATCGTCCATTCCACCCAGAAGTGTGTAAAGATATTTAAGTGAATACCAAGTACCAACAGGCAGTAGCAGGAGGAGGTGATGGGCCCTGAAACGGAGCGTGGAACACATTGGTAACTGGCATCTAGAGCTGGTTGTAGTGCATCGTCAATGCCACCCAGAACTGTGTAATACAACTTTAGTGAAAGGAGTACTGACAGGCGGCAGCAGCATTAGGCGATGGGCCCTGAGACAGAGCTTCAACTGCATTGGTAACTGGCATCTAGAACTGGCTGTAGTGGAACATCAATGCCACCCAGAAGTGTGTAATACAATTTTAGTTAATGGAGTACTGATAGGCGGCAGCAACAGCAGGAGGAGGAGGCAGTGGGCCCTGAGAAGGAGCAGGTACCGCATTGGTAACTGGCATCTAGAGCTGGGTGTAGTGCATCGTCAATGCCACCCAGAAGTGTGTAATACACATTTAGTGAATCGAGTACTGACAGGTGGCAGCAGAAGCAGCAGGAGGAGGCGGTGCGCCCTGAGACGGAGGGTGGACTACATTGGTAACTGGCATCTAGAGCTGGGTGTAGTCCATCGACAATGCAACCCAGATGTGTGTAATACAATTTTAGTGAATTGAGTACTGACAGGCGGCAGCAGCAGGAGGCGGTGGGCCCTGAGATGGAGCTTGGACTACATTGGTAACTATCATCCAGAGCTGGGTGTAGTTCATCGTCAATGCAACCCAGAAGTGTGTAATACAATTTTAGTTAATGGAGTACTGACAGGGGGCAGCAACAGCAGGCGGAGGAGGCAGTGGGCCCTGAGAAGGAGCAGAGAGCGCATTGGTAACTGCCATATAGAGCTGGGTGTAGTGCATCATCAATGTCACCCAGAAGTGTGTAACACACATTTAGTGAATCGAGTACTGACACGCGGCAGCAGAAGCAGCAGGAGGAGGCGGTGGGCCCTGAGATGGAGCGTGGACCGCATTGGTAACTGGCATCTAGAGCTGGGTGCATTCCATCGTCAATGCCTCCCAGAAGTGTGTAATTCAATTTTAGTGAATGGAGTACTGACAGGCGGCAGTGGCAGGAGGAGGCAGTGGGCTTTCAGCCAGATCTTGGACTGCATTGGTATCTGGAATCTAGAACTGGCTGTAGTGCATCATCAATGCCACCCAGAAGTGAGTAATACACATTTAATGAATCGAGTACTGACAGGCGGCAGCAGAAGCAGCAGGAGGAGGCGATGGGCCCTGGGACGGAGCGTGGACTATATTGGTAACTGACATCTAGAGCTGGGTGTAGTGCATTGTCAATGCCACCCGGAAGTGTGTAATACAATTTTAGTGAATGGAGTACTGACAGGTGGCAGCAACAGCAGGAGAAGGAGGTGGTGGGCCCTGAGAAGGAGAAGGGAAACGCATTGGTAATTAGCAT
>NC_092869.1:16555706-16575706 GCF_032062135.1 Pyxicephalus adspersus
TGTGCGCCAGCACTATTGCTGTTGTCTGTGGTGCCGGAAGCGTTAGGAAGGTAGACGATATTGCATCATGAAGTGGATAACATGAATGCCAACCCTCAATCTTACAATACTTAGCTGAAAAATTAGGCAAAGGCAATGGTACCTATCAGTGTGGCAGTACTGGGGGTTTTCATCTGTAGTTTGTTGGCCTCCCAGAAGCAGCAGAAATGTATCGTATATTGCTAGTTGACACAATGGCAAGCAGGACATTGGAGATGAATGCCACCCCTGTACGATGTGATAACTAGCGGAAAAATTCAACAGGCAGGCTCAGCTGACAGGGTGTTGGTCCAAGATTAGGTGAAAAATACACCTATACCAAACAGTTTCTGGTAAATAGGAACAGGTATCAAACACTGAAGTATCTGTATTTATTTTAAAGTAGGACTGAAATTTCACTGTATGAAACGGTCTTCTTTGGTAATTAGGGACAGGTATCAAAAACTAAAATATCTGTATTTATTTTAAAGTAGGACAGAAATTTCACTGTACCAAACGGTCTTCTTTGGTAAATAGGAACAGGTATCAAACACTAAAATATCTGTACTTATTTTAAAGTAGGACAGAAATTTCACTGTACCAAACCGTCTTCTTTGTAAATAGGAACAGGTATCAAACACTAAAATATCTGTATTTGTTTTACAGTAGGACAGAAATTTTACTGTACCAAACGGTCTTCTTTGGTAAATAGGGACAGGTATCAAACACTAAAATATCTGTATTCATTTTAAAGTAGGGCAGAAATTTCACTCTACCAAACAGTCTTCTTTGGTAAATAGGAACAGGCAGTACAGCAGTACAGGAAATATGCAATAAAAAACACAGAACTATGCAGCTAACAATTAACTAGGAAGGCTCCTACACTGTCCATGTCACATTACATGTCGCATCTGCGTCTATCCTATACACAGAACACAAGATGGAGTGACTAACCTCTCCCTCCTTCCCTGTATATATATGCCTGTGCTCAGATCTCTCCTGATTGGCCCCTGATTCCCTGGAGCCTTTAACACTTTCCCTGACATTTCAACACTATTTCAGACCTTTTTTGGGACACTTTGTATGACACATACATGCATATATGTCTGTATGCATTTTTATGTGTGTACATATACATAGAAAAAAGAAATTATAGGAAGAAATAGGCAAAGAGGCGTTTTTTTAGCAAAGTGCTTAACATGCTTCAAATTGAATAGAGTACCTATTTCTTCCTATAATTTATGATGTCATGGGCTTGGCTACAAGCAACATTCGTGGATGATATTGCCTCTGGTTAAAGGAGGAATCCACCTTTATGTGCTTCCACTACCAAGCTTGGTGAGTAAGTAAATACTGTATATAGTGGGCCAAGGTCTAAAACGGCCTTCAAACCTGTATAAACACCAAGGGAATTAAGGGTGAACATGTGTTTTAGTATGGCAAAAATAAAAAAAATTCTTTTTTTGTTTCTTTTCGGTTGCATGGGCATACATGTTTGTCCATGCATACACATTTAAATCTGTGTTTATGCCTAATGCATGCATACACATTTAGGTGAGTATTCATGCCTGATGCATGCATACACATTTAGGTGAGTATTTATGCCTAATGCATGCATTCACATTTAGGTGTGTTTAAGCCTAATGCATGCATATACATTTAAATGTGTGTTTTTGCATAATGCATGCATAAACATTTAAATGTGTGTTAAGGCTGCTTCTCATATTCATCAGCCTAACAAATAGATGTCCTAATCCCTTGTTTGTAACAACTTGAAATTTTGGGTGGTACACCATGGACCCTACTAGCTACTACTAATCCCCATTTCTTGTAGGTTGTTGCTGTTTCAAAAGCAAGTGCATCTAGGAGGCCAAAAGCGAAAAGGCACATTTCTGGCCCTCCTGGGCCACTTTCCTAGCAGGGTGAATTGGAGTGTTACCCTTAAATTTTTACCTATGTTTTAAGGAATTTATTTGGAATTTGGGAGATCTTTTTTGATGGGGACCAGTGTAGAACAGTGAATTTAGAATTCATAAATTAGTTCCTGACAGGAAAAGTTCATTTTTTCGCCAACTCTGGAAAATTGTAATATTACAATGAATGTGGTTCAAAGACAGGGTTTTTTGGCAACAGTTTTTTGTGTATTCAGCAAAAATCATTAATACATTCTCATAAGTATGAAACACCAAACAATAATGTCAACAGTACAGCTTTATAAGGTACTTCCTCATCCTTTGAGGTTAATTACCCACATCTTTTCATGAACATCCACAGTAAAATTGAAAGGGTATTTCCTCCTATTTAGAGGTCTATGCTAGACACAGATCAACTATTTAAAGTGCATAGAACATATAACATATACGTATTTCTTATGTCGCAGCTTTGTTAACCCGACGCGTTTCGCCCAATCTAGGCTTCCTCAGGGGTAATGTTGATGTTCAAAGCTCTGTTTCTTGAAGGCATCTGAATATTAAATGAATATCTGTTACAGTAATATTTAGATATTTAGGTAATTATTTTATTTCTTATCTTGAGTAATACTTAAATTACTTTTATTAGAATATGTTATCAAAAATTATAATAGTTGGTATCATGTATAGTCTTAGGGTTTGGTGTTATATAGTAAATCAAGGATCAGAGTGGATATCCTGATATGTATATTCAATTCAAACAGTCCTAATCCTTCAAAGGTAGCTTAACTAGTTTTTACATTTTTCTAAGTTTCAATATTCTTTTTGCCTTATAAGGATGTGCATATTTGCTCAAAGTAATTATGAATGAATAAGTCTGGTGTCATAAATAAGTAATAACACACTTACATTATCTTTGCTTGCACACATTTGCCATTTTATGAAGTAAAATTAAATGGTCTATTTTCTTCAGCCTGCATATAAGAATGTTTCCTCCTATTATACAGGGGTTTCTTTTAGGTTTTCTTAACGAAAAGTCTGAAAATAATAAATATCATAATAATGAGTATATATTTAAAATTGTGGAGATAAGGTACTGTTATTGTGTTAAGAAACATAAGAACATAAGAAATACGTATATTTTCTATGCACTTTGATCTGTGTCTAGCATAGGAGGTATATGACCTCTAAATAGGAGGAAATACCCCTCCAATTTTACTGTGGATGTTCATAAAAAGATTTGGGTATTTAACCTCAAAGGATGAGGAAGTACCTTATAAATCTTTACTGTTGACATTATTGTTTGCTGTTTCATACTTATGAGAATGTATTAATGACTTTTGCTGAATACACAAAAAACTGTTGCCAAAAACAATGTCTTTGAACCACATTCATTCTAATATTACATTTTAAGGAACCCCAATTTATTGGTAACGGTGAGGTGCATAAACCAGAAAGTTTAGGTTCAAGTGGGGGAGACTTGCTCCTTGCTATGTAAGTAAGCCTGCAGGTCTATTTTTTCAATTAAGGACTCCTATGCACAATTGCTTTGAAAAATGCATTCCCAATGTGGGATTTTCAATATGGAATATTGAATTAGAATTCGGATCCCCATATCTTCAAATGCTTTAAATCTGGGGGGATGAGATTTTTGAGGTATTTTGGGACTATTTTCCACGAGGGTCCCCTGTGCTTGTACACAGAGTTGTAAGACTGCAGAATATAACATGCAGCTTTCATACATACAGCTATCACACTGTGCCGATGATGTCATTACACATGCCCACAGAGTGGATATATTTTCCCAGGTGTTTTTTTAGTTAGAAGCCACAGCACAGCTATAGAATGGAGGAGGTACAGCCTGTGTCCCCATCTCATTCTAGCTGCGCTGTTCTCACTGCCCAGCTCTTATGAGCAGCTGAAATCCTCTGCACAGACGACAGCTGAGAATGGAGCGGCCTCTATTGTCCTTTCAAGGATTCGAGCTGTGAATGAGAGCTGGATAGAGGAGGCATGGCAGCCGTGTGCTCCACCAACCTAACGTTGGCTGTTGACAACTATGTACATGCACATATTTTGATGTGTGTGTGTATATACGATTACGAAAGATCTTCATGATTCTACCAAACTGAGCTCAATCCTAGGTAGATCATTTGAAGAGCACTAATTAGCCTCCTAGCTATCACGCCAGCCTGGAAATTATCTTTGTCCGGAGGACAGTGGAAGCCTTCTGGGGGAATCTCCTCGGGATAGATGAGACCACAATACAGATTTTTGGGAAGGCAGATCATTCAACCGTGTCACTTACTGTAAATAGTGTGTTTTGTATTTGTCCCCTTCTTGTTGTTTTTCCTGTGGCAACAAAATAAGCACACATGCTGCATTTTCGGACATATTGCAACTGTGCTTATATTTTCCGCCTAGATTTTATGTATGTCTGGCACTTATGCTTCACTCAAACTAAAACAGGATGAAGAGAGTTTATGTCTAGGAGCCAAATTATTTTGTTTACAATGATGTAGCTATGAAAAATAACTAACATTTTGTTTATCATTTTCCTTAGACAATGCTTATGCAGCGGTATGATCAGCAGCCTTGCATTTATGCTAAGCACCCTATTGGGAAGAGGCTGGCAGACAGGCTATGGACCCCTGCAGGTACGCGGCCAACATTGATCCAAATCCAGCATGTTTGGAGCGATCTGAAGTGGAGGAAACTGGATTTCCTCCGCAAATTGGGGGACCACATCCTGTCTGGTAAGTATTGCATTTTGTCTTCTCCTCTTGTTAAGGTGCGGTGTTTTACAATGTTATTTTGGTTGTGGAAAGTAGTATTGTCAGCCCTAAAAACTGTTTATCACTTTCTAGATTTTTTTAATTTTGGATGTTTGTGTGTGTTTTTTTGATTTTGTATTATAGCCAACTCTCCATAACGCAGCTGCTGATTGTAGAGCGCCCATCCAGGTGGCTGGCTGTCCCACAGGACCTGGAGGAGGGGTCTTCCGTTGCAGAGGGGTCGTCTGTCTTGGAGGAGGAGCCCGCCACAGAGGAGGAGTCCACAGCGGAGGAGGAGCCCACAGCGAAGGAGGAACCCACTGTGGAGGAGGAGCATGCTTCTGAAGACAAGGGAGAGGA
This sequence comes from Pyxicephalus adspersus, assembly GCF_032062135.1. Lineage (NCBI taxonomy): Eukaryota > Metazoa > Chordata > Amphibia > Anura > Pyxicephalidae > Pyxicephalus > Pyxicephalus adspersus. The sequence continues at coordinate 16,560,769 of NC_092869.1, forward strand.
GGCGACCAAGGCTGAGGACATTGCCTGCAAGCTAAACTTCCAATCAACTTTCGGACAAAGCGTTTTTGAAAACACATTCACACACTACTTTCACCATTTTTACTTACAAATCCAAGGATCAACCATGATTTCATGTAGCATCCAGTCATTATTCCTGCATCAAATTAAGGTTCTTTCTAGGTTGTTGGCTAGCATGAATTAAAATAGACATGAGTTGTTCAGTTGTACCTTACTGGCAAATGTTTAAGCCCAATTTTTGGACATAGGTCAAAAGTATCAGTTAGAAGTTAGTAAGCATTATTCTGTTATCCTTGACTAAACTTACAAACAACTACTTTATTCCGCCACACCCACTTTTACTTATGGTGTTTATTTTTCATCTACAGCTATTGGAGTGCCCTTGCCACCACCTCCTCCAGAGGACACAAGTTCCTCATCTAAATGTAAGTATTTTTGTATTTTATATAATGTGAACATTCCTTTAGGACCATAAATATAAACTAGGATATACTGTAGTTTGTTAGGCCTAGCTCCAATAGGTATCATAATAGGTATCATTATTATTATTAATATTTAACAGAAGCCAAAGGTTAAATGTCACTTAGCCAAGTTTGTCCCTTGTGAAAACCCACAACCTTCATTGACAACAAACTGCATCACTTTAGTTCAATTGCCATAATTAGCTTGGCCCCAGGAATCAGCTTTCTTTCTTGTTTTACTTGGTGTTAACAGCAAAACAGTCAAAACACTTGATGAGTTATAACTTGCATTCTTTAGCACTGTGCATTTTAAGAACTAGCTGCATAATATACTATTACTTTGCTTAGTACTTACCTTTCTAATGTTTTTTGTCTTTTTTTTTTCTAGTTTAATTTGGTTTTTACAAGGACAGTACTTTTCTTAAATGTTTTTCACAAACTCTTCCAGTTAATATATTCTTTGTTTTTTCTTCATGAAGCGTCAGCTGAGGATGGCCCCTCCTCAGGGTATGCCTGGGCGCTACCAGTTCTAAAAATGCACTCCAAAATATTTAAAAACAAGTTTTTTTTACACAATGGTTGTTTGAACAGTAAAATATCTAACATGCTCTTATCTCACACCAACCTGTTTTGAAGCTTGGAAGAGTTGACACCATTCCTGCATTCCTCTCTAGTCATCTGTTCCAGACTATCATGTGACCTTAAAAGTAGCATACTTGGGTATGATAGAAATGTCTTCTTCAAACTGAATGTGATTGTAACATCATTCAACAATACATTTTGCATACAATACTCAGCTCAACACCTTAGTACAGGGGTGCCTACACTTTTTTGGCTTGCAAGCTACTTTCAAAATGATCAAGTCAAAATGATCTACCAACAATATAAATGCTAAACATTTATTTATTTACATATATACCGAGTATACTTTATATTAAAAAAATTATTAGCCCAATCAATCTACTAGCTGTGCATAAGTGTAACACAGGGCTTTAAAGAAACAAACCTGGAGACTACCACATTTAATTCAACAAAATTACACCTGCCACATCCCGAAATGAACAAATAATAGAAAAAGAAAAGTTGAGACACTTTGAAGGCAGTATATATATATATACATACATATGACTATGTGTTGTAAAATTCGACAATAACCATATCATTGAAAATGCTTTAATATAAATATTTTAAAAAAATAATAACACACCAAAACATGCAAACTACACATGCATGAATTATCCTCATAAATTATATAGAGGATTATTCATGCATATGTGATTTGCATGTTTTTTTTTGTGTTTCCATTTGTTTTTTTTAAATGCGCACATTTATGTTGAATTGATTAATTAATTGATCTGTAATGTAACTTGAATTAATTGACCTGCAATAGACTGCGCACAGAACAGGGAGCAGGTGTGCACTAATTAATTGCTATGACCTCACCATTGACAGCCTAACAGATCCTCCTTAATCGCGTCACTGCAAAATAATGCCTTTTATTGGCGTATTCTCAACCCCATAGCTTATTTATCAAAGCCTTAATCCGGCTGGCAAGTGAAGGCAAGTGTAGTAGCACTCGACTCCGGCTCGCGGAAATGCGCCTCGTATATCAGCACGTATTTATGTGTGGCAAGATTACGAGAGCTCGCTTAATAAATCAGGGCCACTGCCTTTTATGAGCGCCGCTGTCCCACATGCACAGATAATAGGGATACTTGGTGTATCCACATTGCTAACCAAGAAGGAAGCATACCATTTTAAGGTCACCACAGATGACCCAATTGTGTTGGTGATGTTGCAACAACTCAATAACTCTCTTTATGTCTGCATATTCTTCACAAAGAGAAACTGAATGGCCAATTGGGATTGACCCAAATATATTGCCATTGTGAAGGAGGACGATAGCTTTGAGCTATCAATGAACAGTCGCCATTCAGTTGTAGATTGGAATTCCCTTTTCCTCAATTAAATCAGGTATGTTATAGCAATACACAAAGCCACTCTCAGGTCTAAAGTACTGCAGAAATGCAATTTTTCTGATGCTTGATCTGTCAGAAATTGAATATTCAAACTTTCACCTCCTGAGCAGTAACCCCCAGTGTGGCTCGGGGGGAAAAAAAACAGACCAGCTGATAGTGGTAACCCCAAGCCACACTCAGGGTAGCTAAAAAATAATAAAAAAAACTTACCTGGTCCCGCCGGCGTCCTCCAGTGTCCTGCTCGTCTGATCCCATCCTCTGGTCACATCCTCTTTCTCCGACCAGTCCCCCCGGCGATTGCGTGCGGCCGTCGCAAGGGGGTGTGGCAGGAATTTCAGATTATTTTGTATTAGATTCAATACAAAATAACTGTATTGAACCCAATACAATTCAATCCAACCCAAGTCTGCAAATGCGATGTCAATTAGACCCTTCTTTGGACATATCTCGGTGAGTTATGCCTAAGAATTACAGGCCTACAAGGTAAAATAAATTTTCATGAAAGACAATGTATGACTTTTAGACATATAAATCCAGACAAAAATGAACTGCCCAAGAGGTTAAATAGCTGTGCCAAATTTCTTAATACTCTAAAATCAGTAGAATTGAAATCTAACCATTCTTCAGGAATTTTATCTCTATGAGAGGATTCTTTATTGTATAATACACTATAGAATAGCTTTATTTCAAAAAGGTGTATATCTTTTACAAATGTAAAGTTGTCAGTTGTATTTGCAAGCCGTAGTGCCCCCTTAGTTGGTCCTGTCTCTCTGTGGGTGGCCGTCTAGGATGTGGCAAAGGGGGGCAAGAAATACATAAGTTGAAAATGATTAGGTTTTGATCAGAAAGAGGAAATGGTGAGTTGTCAAGGTGGGTGAGGTTGCAGAGTTTGAAAAATACCAGGTCTAAACTGTGTCTAGGAATGTGTGTGGGGCTGTTTAAGTTCTGAGTGAGTCCAAAGGAGGAGGTAATGGAGACCACTTAGGCTGAGGAAGGATGGTTGGGGTCATCCACTGCAACATTTAAGTCACTGAGGATGAGTGTGGGCAAGTCATGGGAAAGAACATGTGGGAGTCAGAAGGCAAAGTTGTCTAAAAATTGTGAAATTGGTCCAGGAGGTCGGTAGACAACAGCAACATTGAGGGGTAGGAAAAGATGAATGGATTGCACTTCAAAAGAGGTGAAAATGAGAGAGAGTGGGGTAGGAAGGAGACTGTATATACATTTAGAGGAGAGATTGAGACCCAACCACCACCTATTCTATTGCCAGATCCAGGGGTGGATGTAAAGTGCAGGCCTCTATAAAAAATTGCAGCAGCGGAGGACAGTTTGAGGAGGCAAGCCAAGTTTAAAAGTGCCAGGAAGTTTAGAGATTTAGAGAGGAGAAGATTGTGGATAGAGGTTAGTTTTTTTGCCAACAGATCTGGCATTCCATAGACTACTAGAGAAAGGCGGTAAGAACTTATGGGTTCCGTGAATGGGAACAAGTTTAGGAGGAGTGAGTATTTTGCTGAAAGGGTAGGAAAGTGAGAGGCTGTGTGTGTGTGTGTGGGGGGGGGTGGAGCCGGTTGGGTGAGATGTCACCAGCAAGCAGCAGTGGAGAAAAAAGGTGCAGCAGTACAGACAGAGAAAGCAGGAGAGTGACAGAGCAGGCAGATAAGAGGTTAACAGACTGGTGAGGAGGAGAGGGGGATAGAACCAGCAAAGGGAGTACAAGGCGAATGATACATAGTAACAGAAGATGCTAAATCACAGAAAAACTTTAAAAATGTGGCAAACTGAAGTCAATGTGAGCAGCAGCTGTAGTAGGGACTGTAGAGAACTGTAAACTAGCTGAGTTCCAGGTGTGGGATAGGATGAAGCAAAGTCAGAGAGATGATGTTAGGTTGAAAAAAGACATAAGTCCATCAAGTTCAACCACTAGGGAAATAAACATATCCCAGATATAAAAGCCTATAAGACATAGTTGGTCCAGAGAAAGGCAAAAAAAAAACCAGGTACAACTTGCTAAAACAGGGGAAAAGATTTCCTTCTTGATTCCATAAGGCAATCGGATGTTCCCTGGATCAACAGTCACTGTTATTTTTACGTTAAAGCCTTAAACACCAGTTATATTCTGTACTTCTAGAAAAACATCTTTTTTTCTTAAAGCAATCTATAGTAGTTGCTGAAACTACTTCCTGAGGGAGCCGATTCCACATTTTCACAGACCTTAGAGTGAAGAATCCCTTTCTTATCCGCAGCTTAAACTTCTTTTCCTCCAGACGTAAAGAGTGCCCTCTTGTTCTTTGTAATGATCTCAAAGTGAATAATGGGGAAGAAAGTTCTCTATATGGGCCGTTTAAATATTTATACAGGGTAATCATATCCCTCCTTAAACGTCTCTTCTCAAGGGAGAATAGATTTAGTTCCGCTAAGCTCTCCTCATAGCTGAGCTCCTCAATTTCTTTTATTAATTTAGTTGCCTTTCTCTGCACTCTCTCCAATTCCACAATGTCCTTTTTGTGAACTGGTGACCAAAACTGGACCGCATATTCCAGATGTGGTCTGACCAATGCTTTGTACAAGGGCAGGATAATGTCTCCATCTCTGCAGTCTATTCCTCTTCTAATACAAGAAAGTATTTTGCTAGCTTTGGATATTGCAGCTTGGCATTGCATGCTGTTATTAGGTCTATGATCTACCAGAACCCCCAGATCCCTTTCCATTTCTGACTCCCCCAAAATGTATTCCCCCTAGACAGTATGAATCATGCATGTTGTTAGCTCCCAAGTGCATAATTTTACATTTATCTATATTAAATGTCATTTGCCACGCAGACTCCAATAATTTATTGTGTGTTATTTAACCCCACATTCAACTCCACCCATAATGCCTCAATCTCATTGCTTGTTCCCTCCGCAATTTCTTCTTTCACATTCACTTTCAGATCACTTCTCACATACAGACAGACACCACCACCTTTTTCCTTTGACTCTGTCTTTACGAAAGAGAGTATACCCAGGAATATTGACAGCCCAGTCATGCGAAGAACAAAGCCAGGATTCAGCAATGCCAACTAGGTCATAACTCTCTTCACTCATTAAGGCTTCCAACTCCCCTATCTTGTTTGCTAGATTCTAGCAATTCTAGTGTCTGACCCCTGACTAACCTGTCTGCCCCCTTTTTTGACTGTCCCACCCCCTCTGTACTAGTTTAAATATCCCTCCACCATTCCCCTAAATATTTCCCCTACCACAACAGACCCCCTTTTATTTAGGTGCAAACCATCTCTGGCATACAGGTTGTACATATGAAAAAGCAGTTCAGCAAAGGTTGTGTTGGAGTCCAGGTGGATACCTAATAAAGAATTAATATAAGGGCATGAGATGGGAGTTGCAGGGTGTAATGGTGTATCAAATTCTGTTTCAATTCTTGGTTCTGGTCCCTGTAATAATTTCTTTTGCACTTTTAATTTTGGCACTATAAGCGGAACTAAACTGAAAACAAAAAAATGACACTTACCTTTAATCCCCTGATTCCTCGATGATGCTGGACCTTCCCTTGATCCTGAAGAAAATAGTATCTCCCCTCAGAAGAAACGTTGTAGTGAATAAAGTATGTGTGCAGGAAAAGTCTTCTATCATTAAATAAAAAGTATTTATTCAACGGCACACAAAAATACAAAATGGTAAACAAGTTCACAAAGTAAATAAAAAGAAAGAATTTAAAGATATGACCGGCTTGTTGTCACATATCAGTTTGTGAGAGAATACGATGGTCCAATCTCTACCCCACACCCTACAAAGTAGCTTCTTTTATACAAAAGCTTCCAATTAACATACATTGGATATAGATTGCATCATGTTTTATCTTTTCAATAACATAGTAATAAGAGACTATTACTATATTATTGAAAACATACGGAATGAAAAGAAATTCCTCAGCTGTTTCACATTGACCTTTGTTCCCTTTAGAAACTAAAGTCCTAAGTTCTCATGCCCAAAAGTATGGACGTTTTGAAACCTTACATAGATAACAACGGTAAAATAATTATATAGTTCTCCATTTACCATCCCATGACCTTTCACATACATACTCTAACTATTTTTAATAACTGATCATTTCTAACAGATCCGGTCCCACCTTGTCCTAGAAGTCCTCTTAATCTTCAGTTCCGTCTTATTCTTGTCTTCTTGTAAAGGTACAAGATTAGGTGACGTAGCCCGCTGTAAAGGGGTAAAAAAGGAGAGCCGATCTCACGGTGCATGCGTAAGATCGGAATCTCGTTCCCCTTAGTAGAAAAAATGCCCCTTCTGCGCAAAATAAAAAATACATAACATTTTGCCTTTACATATAAGGGTTGTTTACCCTTGGTGTGAAGTGAAAATGTTGAGTTTAGGTCCGCTTTAAGCCTTGGACACCTGACCCGCGTGACCGTGCCTGATGAGAATCGAAGTACTTTTGGGCCCTGATTATAGATGGGCTGATGGAGATCAGTTTACCCTGGGTAGGGGAGAGGTTATTAGGGCAATAAATATCAATGTGCACCCAAATGGAACAAAGGGATAGTGAACAGATAATGTCCAAATTCAAATTTGTGCAATGAATACATCTAAAATTCAGAGCATACCATACACAGTCAGATTTGGATTATATTGCAACATAAATGGATAAAACAGTTTATGAAGGCAGTCAGAATGGTTGACATACCTGCTGGAAAGAAGAAAACTGCAGATTGGGTGCAGGCAGATAAAGAATGTCATTTTATCTGTGATGCTAGTTGATGATGATGATGATGATGATGGTATTCCCTGGATAATTCCCATTAATTATCACTCACTGTGATACTGTGACAGAGGAAAAAATGTATCTTTGCATGTATGCTGAGTAGCCTGGGCCTTACAATACCTGGATTTTGGATCTCTTATGATGTTATGGTGCAAATTTTTTTATCACTCTCCAACATTCAAAATGGCACAAATAAAAAGTGTCCCTTATTGTCCCTGATCTTTATTATACCTTTAGAACCATTACTTTGCGCTATAAGAAATTCAGCTAAAATCTGAAAATTTTACAAGGTGGGTGCATTTGCAGATGACCTGTTTTTTTATCTCTCTATATACTACTTTATGTGTACTCTGTCTAAGAAATCTGTTTGACCTCTCTCAATTTAAGACAAACCTGTCTAAGTCTGCAGTGCTCAACCTCTCACTTTTCTCCCAGGAAGTTCATGAGTTGAAAACGGAGTTTTCCTTGTGTTGGAAAGAACACTGTATCACCTGTGAGTGGGCTCATGAAATGGGCTCAGAGGCCAATAGCTGTAGCGACATGCAACTCTTCAATGATAAACACATTGCATTCAGTACACAAGCAGATCCCACCTATTGAGTTTGAAAGGATTCACGGAGCCCTTAGACCCAGAGTTAGAGATGCTGACCCTCCGTGAGATGTGGTATGATGCCTAATAAGCTTTCAACTTCAGGAAGAAATCTTCAGACAGTCTCAAGCTAAGGAGCGTATTCTCTTCTTTTTACAACTTTACCAGGACCTTTCATCCATTACCTTACAGCAACATAAAGCCCTACATCCTCTACTAAGTCTTCTTAGATCCAGACACATCACATACAGATGGAAATTCCCATTTTGTTTAACTTTGGAGAGACAAACCTACAAACTTTGTAACCCAGATGACCTACCTGCTTTCCTCAAACAACTACACAGGAATGGTATCTGAATTACAATCTGCCTAAAGAGTGTTTTGACAGCCCTAATAAAGACCCAAGAGCTCAGCAAGCTGCGCAGGAGTGTCGGAGCAATGACGATGAGATATCTTGCTGCATAAACTGATAATTCAGTTGATGTATGACGAGACTGACAAAACATCTGAATACAAAAGCTGGAGTGGGTGAGAATCATGCACATTTATTGTTGTATCATGCACATTTATTGTTGTCCTATTGTTGGTTTCCTTGCCACCCTTTTGGACCAAATTTGATATGCCTAATTATACCTGATGGCTTAACATATCGTTAACTACAGCAACTTGGCCCCTAGGGGAAGAAAGGGACACGATCTTACACATTAGCAGCTTCATCAGAGCAGAATCAATTAATCACTTTGAGGAATGTTCTTTTGTATTACCCTGCTCTCGAGTAAGATTTTCCCTTCATTCCCTTCATATTCCGAATGGAGGACTATCTTATTTGTAGTTTTCCTAGCATTAGTATTGGGTATTTTGAATATATTAAATAAATCACTGATGCGTTGGAGGTATTAGTGAGAAACTGACAAAATGAAAACTCTATTCCTGCCCCAAATACGTTGGTAGGGTGATAAAGTGTTATTAATCTTCCTGGTGGTATTCCCGAGTGTGGCAGGGGTTAATTTTCAGTGCCAAAAGCAGTAACCCTGAGCCACACTCATTGCCAGGAAGTGGAATTGCCAGAAAGTTTTAAAGTCCTACCTGGTTCACACATTCCAGCGGTGCTTATGACGTCCTTCAGCGATGCCCGCGGCGTCCTCCAGCAATGCCCGACATTGCCAGCCGGGCATCTCCTCGCGAGCTTTAGGCTGGAGGGCGGGACCATGGGGCTGGTAGGCAGGAAATTTAAAAAAATGAGTGTTTTTTTTAATGTACCACTTTTACATTAAAAATACTCATTATTCAGACTGCCTGGGGGGTTAGGAGCCCTTAATTTCATCTGGTATATTAGCATGATTATGATGTCTCAGTGCACAAACAGGAAACAGGCTTTATCATAGCAGAAAGCTGTTACTCCACCACACTTCTCGCCTAGATTTAAACTCACATTTTTACACTCATTTTTGTCACATTCTCGAAATACCTAAAACTTAGGTTAAAAACTTACACTTTTAGTACTTCCTTGTATTAAAGAGGAATAGACTGCAGAGATGGAGACATTATCCCGCCCCTGTACAAAGCATTGGTCAGACCACATCTGGACTATGCAGTCCAGTTTTGGGCACCAGTTCACAAAAAGGACATTGTGGAATTGGGGAGAGTGCAGAGAAGGACATCTAAATGAATAAAAGGAATGGAGGAGCTCAGCTATGAGGAGAGATTAGCTGAACTGAATCTATTCTCCCTTGAGAAGAGACGTTTAAGGGGGGATATGATCACCCTTTATAAATAAATAAACAGTCCTTAAAGAGAACTCTCTTCCCCATTATTAACTTCGAGATCATTACAAATAACAAGAGGGCACTTTTTTCATCTGGAGGAAAAGAAGTTTAAGCTCCAGATAAGGAAGGGATTCTTCACTGTAAGGTCTGTGAAAATGTGGAAACGGCTCCCTCAGGATAGTTTTAGCAACTACTATAGATTTCTTTAAGAAAAAGCTGAATGTTTTTCTAGAAGCACAGAATATAACTGGGTATTAGGGCTTTAAAGTAAAAATAACAGTGACTGTTGATCCAGGGAACATCCGATTGCCTCGTGGAATCAGGAAGGAATTTTTTTTCCCCTGTTGAAGCAAATTGTACCAGGGATTTTTTTTGCCTTCCTCTGGACAAACTATGTCTTATAGGGTTTTTTATCTGGGATATGTTTATTTCCCTAGCGGTTGAACTTTATGGACTTATGTCTTTTTTCAACCTAACCTACTATGTAACTATGTAACTATACTAGAATAACAACACAAGTCCAGTCATACAGTTAGATGCCTTATTTATGCTCCCTCCTTTCCAAGCTTGTTTTCCCCATGGTGCAAAACAGTCTTTTTGAACATCACAAATTTTGCACATTTATTTTTTCTCTTTTGGTAATATAATATTACCAAAGGAGCTACTTGGTAATGTTCCCAAAACAGCTGGACATATATATGCCCACATCTAGCATATTTTGACTAAGTGAGCCCCTAATTAGGGGATTTCACTCCGGATTTCTATTCTCATACACAGTGTTTAAGGTATTTTATACTAAGACACACCTGACTTTCACTAAATGCCTCCATTATTTTTTTTTTTTTACCCACGGCCTATTCTTGCCAAATTACCCCACCTCTTCCTATTTCCTCCGCCCTTGATACGGTTTTCTCAAAAATTACCCTGAGAGGGTGCAGAAAAGCTGGACTGTGCAAACTAAAATCTCGATCTATTCGTATAAAAGGACTGAGTTAACCAGCAAAATGATCAATGATACTACGTACAGTCCAGCAAAACAAGCCTCATGCCAAGTGTTTTTCTATGAAACGTATTTCTGTAGTGATAGCATCTTAAGAAAGCTAAAGGGGTTTCAATTTTATTATCCTGGTCAGTTAATTTCATTTTAGTGGATAGTGTGATTGACCTGGAGGGTCAATACCTTTTTTTAAAGGCCAACTTAACCACAGACCAGTAACACAGGCCAATGTATACAGCCTAAATATGGGCCAGTCAAAATTTATATCCAAAATTATCAACATTTTGCAAAGCTTTTCAAATAGAATGATAGTACTCAGAGGGGACTTTAATGTATGTACTTCTCAACCATCTTGAATCTCTTGATTCCTCAATGGGATCAGCCTCACTCACATTCAAAGCATTTAGTACCATTAAGGCTAAGCTATCCTCACTTACATTACATGACATTTGGCGGACCCTTTTTCCAAGGACTTCTACTTTTTCTAAGGACTACATGCCCCCCCAACAACAGATACTCCAGATTGGAGTACTACTTTATTTCTCCAAGAAACCTCTTTAATTTAACAAAGGCATCCATAGAGTCTAATACTGATGTAGGTCATGCTCCAATTACATTTACTCTGACCAAAATTTCCTGAAGAGGCCAACAAGGTCAAATTCTGGAGACTGATTCCGTCACTTCTAGGTGACATTGCTGTGGTACATGATGTTCAATTAAATTTGGTAGACTACGTTTCAAGAAACACAGGGGTGAACACCCCAGTAATAATTTGAGCGGCACACAAAAGCAAAGTCAGCGGCCGATTTTTCAAATCGACGACTCACTTCAAAAAACTCAAGCAAAAATATATTAACACCCTTACAGACAGGATAAGAGAATCAGAAATAACCTACAAAAGATCACAAGTAGAACATGCTAAATCAGAAGACATTACACATCAATTGAGCTGTAATACCACAATCTGTACAATTTATCCCCTTCCATACATATTAAGCAAACACTGGAAAGCAGACTCTGGGGCATTCAAACCTTTCTCTTTAGGTTTGGCCCACCCAAAATTTCAGAGGAAGCAGCAAAAGTATAGGAATCCTCTATATCCGAACTGGAATTTTTTAGGGCCCTAAAACAAATAAAATCTGAAAAAAGCCGGGGCCCAGATGGATTAACGACTCAATACTATAAAACATTAGTTTCCACTTTGGCTGCATCCTTTACTTGCTACATTTAATTCCTTCCCTAATAACCAATCTTCATCCCAAGAATTCCTAGAGACACACATTTGAATGCTAAAAGGTGACAGAGACAAAGAAATATGCAGTAATTATCATCCCATTTTGTTTATTAAATGTGGACATCAAAATATATGCCAAAATTTTAGCCAATCAACTACTCCCCTTGATCCCACTGGCAGTATATTTAGATCAGGTAGGATTTGTCCTAGACAGAGAGGCCAGGGACAACACAATCAAAATGCTTAACCTAGCCCATTGGGCACATTTAAATGAAAAAAAAAAATGCTACAGGATACAGAGAAGGCATTCAACAGGATGGTCTGTGATTATATGATGGAGACCCTCTCATACATTGGCATTCCCCCCCAAATGTACACCTGGATCCTAGCATTGTATTCTAATCCAACAGCCAGGGTCTGGGTCAATGGATGCCTGTCGGACAAATTTTGTAGCCGGAACAGAACAAGACAGGGTTGCCCCCTCTCACCCTAAATATTTGTTTTTCTGGAGCCTATGTTATGCCAAATTGGGCCTAAGGATGAGCTAAAAGGAATACAAACTAAATGCCTTTGCGGATGATATTCTTATGCTTTTAGCATACTCGCAATCATCTTTACCCGGCCTCCCATCAACATCTTCTGGGCCACTTCCATACCATCCCCTACTTCCAAATTAATTATAGGAATTCATCAGCCATAAATATCTCACTCCCTGAGGAGGTAAAATGTGTCTGTGAGAAACTTTTCCCCTTCCAATAGAAAAGCAATTTGATTAAATATTTGAGAATTCAGCTAACCACCAATATAGACAATTTATATAATCTAAATTTTGCTCTCTAATTCACTGAAATGCCTCAGATCTACATAAATGGGATGTCAGCCTATTTATGGTGTGAGAGAGCAGCCATCTTGAAAATGAATATAACCCCACGAGTATTATATTTATTGCAGATGATCCCCATTCACCTCCCAGAATCATTCTTTAAAACTCTATGGTCATCTTTCCGCTCCTTTTTGTGAGGCGAGAAGACACCCAGAATCGATTTCCATTTGAGGAAAAATTCTTTTTTTTCAGCACTGTGTAGAGCTTCTAGTGCCTCCAAACAGATGTAAAAAAGATACATTATAGAAAGATACATAATATAAAGATACATTGTAAAAGGATACATAAAAAGATACATTGTAAAAGGATACATAAAAAGATACATTGTAAAAGGATACATAAAAAGATACATAACACTATTACATACCCCTGTACTTCACATGAATATTAAAGAGGGTCCTTCATCGTGCACACCCACTTTATCTTGTGGGACAGGTCCCTTAGGGGCTCATGCTTCTGTAGAGTCATTTTACCCTTGCAAACAGAATCAGGGTCAGGTAGCAGACGCTTTGCCACATACATGGCAGACTTACCTCCAGATGTTGCCTACTAAAGCTGATTTTCAACTACTGATAACTGAGGCTCAGGCAACATTTCACTCTGAAATTGGGGTCCTCAGCACTGATTTGCAGTCTCTGGCTGGGAGAGTGGAAAGCTATAGATGAAAACTTGCACCAAGCTAAGGGAGATATTGAGCTCCTTACCCGCAAATCTCGGGAGTACCATTTGAAGATCAGAGATTTGTACCATCATATAGAGGATATGGACAATAGGGGCCGCAGGAATAATATTAGAGTTCGCCGGCTGCCGGAAGCCACCTGTGGCCCGGACCTAAAATTGGTTCTGCAGGCTTTTTTGAACCGCCTCCTGGGGCGCCCTTCTTCACAACATGTAGAAATAGAGCCACCCGGCAACCTGCTTCGGCCTCTAGGCCACGTGATGTCCTTTGCCACTTAGCTGATGCAGATTTGAAAACTGGGATCATGGCTGCTGCACGGAATACGCGCAACTTGGAATTTGAAGGAGCTCCCTTACAGCTTTTTCAGGACTTGTCATGGCACACCCTGCAACAACGACACCTCCTGCAACCTCTCCTCACCTTGCTTCGGGATCAACGCATCCCCTATAGCTGGGGTTTTCCGTTCTGCCTAACAGCCCGCAATGAGGGAAAAAAGGCTGTTCTACGCTATCCGGAGGACTTACCTGCCTTCTGCCGAGATATGGGTATAGCTTTGCCCAAACTTCCCGGATGAGAGTCAGAGGATCTTTTACCTTCTTCATCCCCGCCCTGGCAGACGGCCACGTCCAGAAGACGCACAGGACGCCGGGCTCAGCGGTCTCCTCCACCTCCTCCTTCTCGAGACAGTGGACAGCCTTGATGGGGCCTGGCCCCCCATACCTTTAATGCCGCTCTGCTCTTTTGAAACAATTTAGAATATGTTACTGCTCTACTACTTAAATTGGTGTTTAACCTATTAATGTTTTGCCTTTAAAATCCTTATAGAGCTAAAGTTTTTATGGTTCATAATAGTAGAAGCGACTATGCAACTGGATAGTACTTGGTTGGCAGTGCTTATACACACCCCCCTGATACCCGACAGCCTTACCAGATCTATGTGGCTACCCTGGCGAGAGAGAGGGCTTTTTCATATCCAGGATATTTTGCATCCCTTGGAGCGGAGATTACTTACCTTCCCGGAGTTGCGGGAGAAATAGGCATTTTGTCCTCTCTCTTCAGCAATCTCCCAGCTTTTCTCAAAAAACTCAACACAGTTCTGACATGTGTTCTGTATCTGTAATACATGTCACAGCTCCTCTAGGGCTGTGGGAGTAATCAAAAGACCAGAGCTGTCAGCATAGAAAAGCTCTGCTGACTGCTCTGCTCCCTGACTGGCTCAGGAAAGGGAAATCCTGATGATGCTTGAGCAGAACGAGTCCTTGATAGAGCCTTGCCGTTTCTTGATCCAGGTTAGTCGGAGATGATAATGTTAAACCTAGAGAAAAATAAGGCCCATTGTGCTTGTCTAGAGGTCAATCTCTTGATGAATTCTAGATATTTATAATCTGTGAATTCTAGATATTTATAATCTGTAAGGACAGCCACAGGTTCATGAGCCAGTAAAACTTTTTTACTTTCAGTAAAAGCTTCCTTGATTGCCAGAAATCGTTGAATTACATAACATTTCTTGTAGTGGGCCACTCCACAACTGCTCTGGCTTTATGCTCAACCCGTAGCGTGGA
>NC_092869.1:16579217-16581399 GCF_032062135.1 Pyxicephalus adspersus
CACCTCCATATTATGTCACTGTGCCACTCTGTAGCCTCTTGATGCTGCTGCCACCTCCAGACTCTGTCATTGTGCCACTCTGTGGTCTCTGCCTGATGCTGCTGCTGCCGCCACCTCCATATTATGTCACTGTGCCGTTCTGTAGCCTCCTGATGCTGCCTCCACCACCAGACTCAGTCATTGTGCCACTGTTAGGTCTCGGCCTGATGCTGCAGCCACATCCAGACTCTGTCATTGTGCCACTCTGTGGTCTCCGCCTGATGCTGCTACTACTGCCACCTTCAGACTCTGTCATTGTTCCATTCTGTGGTCTCCGCCTAATGCTGCTGCTGCCGCCACCTCTGTGGCCTCCTCCTCATGCTGCTGTCACCACTTCCAGACTCTGTCATTGTGCACTCTGTGGTCTCTGCCTAATGCTGCTGCTGCTGCCACCTCCTTACACTGTCTCTTTGCCACTCTGTAGCCTCCTGATGCTGCAGCCACCTCCAGACTCTGTCATTGTGCCATTCTGTGGTCTCCACCTGATACTGCTGCTGCCATCACCTCCAGACTCTGTCATTGTGCCACTCTGTAGCCTCCTGATGCTGCCGCCACCTCAGGACTCTGTCACTGTGCCACTCTGTGGTCTCCACCTGATGCTGCTGCGGCCACCACCTCCAGACTCTGTCATTGTGCCACTCTGTAGCCTCCTGATGCTGCCCGCACCTCCAGACTCAGTCATTGTGCCACTCTGTGGTCTCCACCTGACACTGCTGCTGCCACCACCTCCAGACTCTGTCATTGCGCAACTCTGTAGCCTCCTGATGCTGCCTCCACCTCCAGTCTTTGTCATTGTGCCACTCTTTTGTCTCTACCTGATACTGCTGCTGCCAGCACCTCCAGACTCTGTCATTGTTCCATTCTGTGGTCTCCGCCTAATGCTTCTGCTGCCGCCAGCTCTGTGGCCTCCTCCTGATGCTGCTGACGCCACCTCCAGACTCTGTCATTGTGCCACTCTGTGGTGCTGCCACCTCCATATTATGTCACGGTGCCACTCTGTAGCCTCCTGATGCTGCCACCACCTCCAGACTCTGTCATTGCGCCACTCTGTGGTCTCCGCCTGATGCTGCTGCTGCCGCCACTTCCAGAGTCTGATATTGTGCCGTTCTGTAGCCTCCTGATGCTCCTGCCACCTCCAGACTCTGTCATTGTGCCACTCTGTAGTCTCCACCTGATGCTGCTGCCGCCACCTCTGTGGCCTCCTCCTGATTCTACTGCTGCCGTCACCTCCAGACTCTGTCATTGTGCCACTGTGTGGTCTCCGCCTGATGCTGCTGCTGCCGCCACCTCCTTACACTGTCACTGTGCCACTCAGTAGCCTCCTGAAGTTGCCGCCACCTCCAGGCTCTGTCACTGTGCCACTCTGTGGTCTCCACCTGATGCTGCTGCTGCCGCCACCTCCAGACTATGTCATTGTGCCACTCTGTGGTCTCCGCCTAATGCTGTTGCTGCCGCCACCTCTGTGGCCTCCTCCTCATGCTGCTGTCGCCACCTCCAGACTCTGTCATTGTGCCACTCTGTGGTCTCTGCCTAATGCTGCTGCTGCTGCCACCTTCATATTATGTCACCGTGCCACTCTGTAGCCTCCTGATGCTGCCTTGGGTAAGCTGTAGAACTTAATGGATATTCCAGAGATATTGTGTGGTTTTGGCATTAGTGATACCTATTTAAAATCCTGACCTGATTATAGAATAATACTCTTCATAGAAGATTGTAATGGTACTGGAATCAAATCTCTGGTACCATTCAGTGTTATTCACAATTTGATAACACATGCTTTCATAGTGGGAGTTGTTCAAAATGACCATGTTCCCACCTTTGTCAGCAGGTTTAATGACTATTGAATGAATCTTTTGTAAGTTTTTAAGGGCCTGTTTTTGTGTCTTAGTAAAGTTGGATGGAGGATGTATTTTCTTGAAATCACAATCCATAATTTCTTTGGTGACCAAGTTGACAAAGGTTTGAACGTGGGCATTACAAGAGAGA
Source organism: Pyxicephalus adspersus (assembly GCF_032062135.1). Taxonomy (NCBI): domain Eukaryota; kingdom Metazoa; phylum Chordata; class Amphibia; order Anura; family Pyxicephalidae; genus Pyxicephalus; species Pyxicephalus adspersus. The sequence continues at coordinate 16,581,243 of NC_092869.1, forward strand.
GGTGGGTAGAAAGTGGATTTAGGACATTTACTAGGTAAAATGGTAATCTCATCCCCAGAAGTTTGGTTAGAAGGCATCGATCGATTGTTATAATCTTTATTTTCATTTAAAAGTTCTAGTAGAACTTTTAGGGTTCTAAAGTCTTGGATTTTAAAGT
>NC_092869.1:16583133-16588483 GCF_032062135.1 Pyxicephalus adspersus
ATCATTATTCTTAATTCCTAAATTAATTAATCATTAATCATTATTCCCATTATAGAACTGTTCTTCATGTATTCTAGACATAGATCACCTACTTGTTTGTTAGCAATAACAGATAACTGGGCAGCTATAAACCCTGCTTAAAGATGGAGTAGCAGTAGATAATTGGTTGCATGCAGCCTAAATGCCCAACACATTTTGCCCCACGATCGGCTTCTTTAGGGGTAACTGTGCGCTTTATTACAAGTGATCTAGATATGTTAGAAAATATCAGTCAGATCAAGCATATGATTAATATAAATAACAGAGAGATAAGCATCATAATTCACATAATAAAAAAAGGATTTTTTTTGCATTTATACTAACAATGCACAGAACATATATCCTAATGTTACAATTGTTACACCAAAGTAAAGGTGAGTAAACTTGGAACGCCTATACAATGTAGTCAAAGAATATTGGGTTCAGGTAATTACTGAATTTACAATAACTAATATTGAAACAAATTCTTCTAATATATTAGCAAATTATTTCATCTACATAACATCATAAATCCTGATTTCTGTTACCTTATTATTGTATATAGAACTTGATTTTTTTAAGACACCTTTAACATTGATGACCTACCTAGAAAAATGTTCTACTCTGGAGTATGTAAGTTTTTCAACATATATCCTTATCTTATTTTAATAGTTAAAAGATTGATTTAGGTAAAATTTAGAAATAATTTAATATTCATTGATTAAAATGTATAGGCACTATAAGTATACTTACCCTTACTTTGGTGTAACAATTGTAACATTAGGATATATGTTCTGTGCATTGTTAGTATAAATGCATAAAAAAATTCCCTTTTTTATGTGGATTATGCTGCTTATCTCTCTATGGTTTTGATATTGCAACTCTATTGGATAATCATATGCACGATGAGGAGGTAATTGATCTGCATTATTTTTATCACAAATGTCCTGAAATTCTCTGTATTGAGGGGGAAGCTTGTTATACTGCGGAGTACATATTTTATCAAAAATAGTATTGCTTTAAGCAAATTATATGTCTATGAAGTTTCCCCCAGCTCCAGAATCCAGCATAGCAGAGCAAGGAATTTCACAACGCTCAAGAATGAATTTTATAGGGATAACAAAATGTAATAGAGCCTATTTGTTCAGTCATATTCACACCAGTAGCAGTAATAGCTTATCTGGACAATTAATAGCATAATGTCCAGAAACCCCACAATAAAGGCATAGGTTTTCAGAATGCCATCTCTCCTTCTCATGAACAGAAATAGACCTCCATATGGCATTAAATTGCATAGGTTCAGAAGTATCAGTATCTGGAGTAACTTTAGGAGCCTTCTGTGTTGGATGGCTAAAAGAAAAGTGCATGTTCCCGGGGGCATGGCTTAGCGGTCCCCGGTGATGGCCGCATAGGACTTCAGCTCCATCAGCACCGGCTGTATTTCTCTGTGGATCAGGCATCCACCTGCAGCTAACATGAGCAAAGCAAAGAGGGCTAAGGTGGGGAAGCTTCCCCCCCACCCCAGCACAGAAACCCACCTCCACACAGCCCTCTATTAGAGCTTATATTGGTGACAATTCTGTGGTGCCTCCGGCCTCCAAGATGGCCAATCAGCAGCAAGACAGCCTGGTTTCTCCTGCTTGCAGATCACCGCTGACAGCATAAGGGTAGAGGCTCCGTAGAGGGCTCTTCCTCCCCAAAAGCAAGCCATGTTAGTGGGCTCCCTCACTTCCCTGTATGCCACTATACCCCCATGGATAATACCCTACCAGCAGCCTTTAGGCCTGAGGCTACCTCCTCTCCCATGGGGGATTCTACACTCAGTGCCCATGACTTCTGCACACCTGGCTCCCCCAGATTTATCAGAGAGGCCTCTTCCCTTCTGGGACCCTCAGCACAACCTCATGGTTCATACTAAGGGGGACCCTCCATTAAGGCTCCTGGTGCCGCAGACCCCTCCAGGCCTAACAATTAAGAGGCTTGGCAGATGGGTACTGATATTGGTCCTCCATGGCAGCATTATTTTCTGAGGCTGCCTACCAAAGTGAATTTTCAACAACTGATTTCAGAAGTCCAGGCGACCCTGCACATTGAAATTGGGGTCCTGCATGCTGATTTACAGTCCCTTGCTGGTAGTGTGGAGGACCTTGTGGAGGCTACCCAAAATTCTAATCTCAAGCTAGTGTTGCAAGCTTTCTTTAATCGCATTCTGGGGCGCCCCTTTTCACAAGGGATCAGAATTACTACGGCCTATCGGGTCTCAAGATAACTTGCTTCCACTACGCGGCCGTGTGATGTTCAATGCCACTGCCATTGCTGATGCTGATTAAAAAGATTGAATCATGGCTGTTGCAAGAAATATGAGTAACCTAGAGTTTGATGGTGCTCCCCTACAGCTTTTCCAAGATTTATCTTGGCACATCTTGTAACAAAGGCGTCTGCTGCAACCGCTCCTGACCATACCCCGGGACAACCACATTCCCATAAAGATGGGGTTTCTTGTTTAGCCTAATGGCAAGCCGAGATGTGAAGTCCACTGTTCTGCGCAATCCAGAAGATCTCTCAGCTTTCTGCCTGATTGCTCGCCCCAGGATTGTGGGATGGGAACCTGACGTTCCCCTTTCTCCCTCATACCCACCTTGGCAGGTGGCTACGTCCAGGAAATTCTCCAGGTGCAGGGTTCGGCTCTCTCCTTCACCATTAATCCCTTAGGACGGTGGACGTCATTGAATTCACTTGTCCTTATATGCTTTTCAGTAATTATTGCATTTAAGCTGAATGTCCCAGGGATTCGTGCTTTTCTTGCCTTATACTAGTGTTTTGCCTTGTTTATGTATTATTATGCCATCTATGTTATCTTACTGATTGCAATATAACCCTTATATTGCCTTTGCTTACAGCAGTGTAATCTACTGTGGGATTTATCTTGGCTGCCCTGCAACCCCTTGGGGGGTCTCGCACTGGGTCCGGTTTTGCTGGGTGGGGTGGGGATCCCCTCTTGGGCTCGCTTGTTGTTTCGCAGCCAGTGCCGACCATGGTGTTTAACAATGTTGATCTACACTTGATGTTTGGTAAATGTTCTGGGTACCACTGGGCCATCTGTCCCTTTTGGAGTGTTTGTTTGCTTGCCAGGTACTATTGTTCCCCATACCCAGGATTTTCTGGGGCCGGTGGGTGACGAACACCCCTCAGTCGCCAATAGGTGACTGCTCATGTTTATTTTACTGTGTTTGTTTATGTTTATGTTTTTTATTTCTATCCCCCTATCAGCACCTTTTCCCCTCGCTTCCATCTGGGGCATCCTGTTTCGTTTCTAATTGACCTTTCTGGTGACTACAATTTACCTAATTGTGCATGCTATATGGCTGTGTGAACATTTTAGCATCACCTTAACTATGATAAATGTGTATGATTACTAAAATCTTATCCCTAATGTCAAGGAGCTGAACTCAAACACTAAAAAAAACAGGCCCTTAAGGAATTTAAAGGCTAATCGGCGGAGGTTATTTTTTTGCAAGAGACTGACTTTGATAACACAGGCACCTCTAATTTTGCCTCCAGGCACTATCCAAGAGTTTACATGGCTAATTCTCCCTAAAAAAAGAGAGCGGGTGTTGCCAATTTGCTTAACGATTCCTTCAGGTTCACCTTATCTAGCTCAGTTATTGACCCTGAAGGCAGATTTATTATTTTACATGTGACTTGTCAAGGGGTCCCCTTAACCATGTCTAATATTTATACTCCGAATGTGGGGCAGTTACAAATTCTCTCTAAAATATTGGCCCTCCTGGAGGATTTCACTTGCACCTACTTGATAGTTAGAGGAGATTTTAATACGATATTCCCCCCTACACAAGATAGATTGTCTACCCTATTAACGAAAACAAGGGCTCGGTGGTGGACACTTTAACCCTCTGGGAGGCCCATAAGGGGGTTGTCAGGGGGTCATTGTGTGGCTTTGAGCTCCCGCATGAAAAATAGTTCCAATTTGCAGCGTGTCCTGACAGAGCAGGCACTGCGTCCTTCCTAAGAAAAGCTCACTTGTAAACCGTCACTGGGTCTCCTGAGAGAAGTGACCTCCCTCCATTCCAAATTGCGGGCTTTAGAGCTGAGAAAGATCAGCTGGATGTCGCAGCGCACCCGTCAGCTCTATTATCATAAAGGCAACAAGGCAGATATGCTTTTGGCACGTAAGCTGAGTGATGCACAAATTAATTCATCACCCATGGCCATCAAAGATGAAAAAGGGATAGTAAGGTATGATCCATCCCATAAAGCTTCCCAGTTGGAGACATATACTCAGCTATACCAAACGATGCATCAGGCACAGGGCTCCCTGGGGGCAGCTCTACAGACGAAAATAGACTCCTATCTAGCTGATTTGGACATCCCTCAGTTGAAGGAGGAACACTTGGAGCAGCTTATTAGCCCCATCACCAGAGAAGAAATATAATAAAAAATTATCTTTCACCTTCCCTCCCATAAAGCCCCTGGTCCAGACGGCCAACCCTATTTATATTACAAAACTTTCTTACAAGATCTACTCCCATATTTGAAGGATTTGTTTAAATACTTTTTGAAGGGAAAGCCCATACCACCGTCCATGTTATGCGCTCACAACACAGTCATTCCCAAACCAGGCAAAGATCCGATGAACTGTACTAATTATAGGCCTATAGCATTACTGAACTCAGATCTGAAACTTTTCACAAAGCTTCTAGCGAATAGGCTATTCAAATTTCTCCTGTACCTTGTAATGATGCTTCTACCCAAGCTTTTATATTTATTCAAAACTCTCCCTGTATGGGTACCTGCCCAGGCCTTGAGGAAAATACAGTCAGGTTTCATAAACTTTGTTTGGGCACATAAACAACATAGGCTATCTAGACATGTAGTCTGCACACCCAGAGAGCTTGGGGGCCCCTGACTTGATTAAAGTATTATGTGGCGACCCATCTCTGTTATTTGCCATCATGGACTTGGTTAGCTTCATCTAGTATATGTATATACTATATATATCTCACTGCTCTACTCAAAAACAATGTTGATAAATTTGAACAGATAAGGGAAAGCTGGGATGCCTATTATTCTCAGTTATAGGTTTAAGGAAGTATTATCTCTTAGTATCTCTTGGTATCTTTCGTCACCAGCTCCTCATTGCCCGCCCTTGCCCCTCTCCCTCCTCCCCCCTTCTCCCCCCTTTTCCAAGGTTGTATTCAGATAATTCTGCTACTGGACACAGCTAAAGCTACATACACACGTCAGATTTTTATCGCCGGATAATCGGCATCGGCCAATTATCGGGCGAAAATCTGCCGTGTGTACAGTCGGT
>NC_092869.1:16588660-16619553 GCF_032062135.1 Pyxicephalus adspersus
CATGCATCGTGCACTCCCTTGTCGTTGGAAAGGATCGTGAAAGATCCTTTCCAACGACAAAAATTGGCAGTGTGTACGCAGCTTAACATTGCTATAAGCAGAAGATTGTATGATTTTATCTTTGTTGCCTTGTTTACTGTGTCATGTTTAACAGAGATTTGAAACACTCGAATTCTGTAGTTTCTGCTTATAGACATGGACTTTTTTTTGTTTCAATGCTGCAATTGCTTACTTGTATAACCTACATGGTTTTATTTTTTTTCTCTCTTTTATATAATTATTATGTGTTGTAAGTTATATATTTTGTTAGATCGCCCGTAGCAACTTCACTTCACTATTTACACACAAAACAGGCAAAATAAAACAAACAGCAAAAAGAAAGTGTGGCCACTTGACCATTAACTCACAGTTAGTTCCCTTAACTAGCAGTCCAGCCCAACCTAGTGTTGTTCAGGACTCTAAGGCCCTAACCATATATCTTTTGCAATGGTCTGCGTCTTTACTCACAGTTCCCAGTTCACCTTGGACCTCCTCAGCAGCTCAGCAGCCAAGACAGAGCCCCAGGAATAAGCAGGCTGGGAGTTTATATCCCCTGCCTAATTTACAGGATGCATTTCAGGTGAGACAGTTACACCTGATCATACCCAGGCCTCTTTAACTCCCCCACCTGGCCAAGAAGCCTGATACTTCAAACCCCACCTTTAGGTAAAAATGAAAACTGACTAAATAGAAAAATACTCTGCGTATAACCTGTATCTGGGGCAAATGCACCTTCACACACCTTGGCACTTCACAGCCAAACATTCTTTTTTAAATTGTAGCATAATTTAACTCATAGACCTTTAATTTCCGACTGAGGTAAACAATGGGGTGTTCTTCCCCATTTTGAACCTGGGACAGCACTGCTCCTAATCCGACATCGGATGCATCTGTCTGCACCAAAAACTCCTTAGAAAAGTCAGGAGAATATAGCACTGGCTCGCTACATAAAGCCTTCTTTAATGCCCCAAATGCAGCTTCTGCTTCTGGGGACCATTTAACCATTACTGATTCCTTCCCTTTTGTCAAATTTGTCAGGGGAAGGGCCTGGGATGAAAAAGTGAGGAATAAAGCGCCTATAATAGCCGGCAATCCCCAAGAAAGCACAAACCTGCTCTTTATTAATTGGGCATGGCCAATTCTGGATGGCCTCTATTTTCTTTTCCTGGGAGAGTATTATTCCTCTTCCAATGGTGTACCCCAGATATTTGGCTTCTTCCAGCCCAATAGCGCACTTGTTAGGGTTTGCAACAAACCCGACTTTTTTTAGCTCGTTTAGCACTGCCTGAACCTTTACTAAATGTGAGGCCCAATCTGCACTATGAATAATTACATAGTCCAGGTAGGCTGCAGCATATTTTTGATGGGGTCGGGGTACTTTATCCATCACCCGCTGCAACGTAGCTGGAGCATTCTGTAACCTGAAGGGCAAATTTCAATACTGGAATGCTCCGTCAGGGGTCACAAAAGCTAAGGAGCTGACTCAGATAGGGGATCTGCCAATATTCTTTGGTAAGATGTAAGGTGGTCATGTATCTAGCATTCCCCAACCGATCAATCAACTTGTCTATCCGGGGCATTGGATAGGTGTCAAACTTTGTGATCTGATTCAGCTTACGGTAATAGTTGCAGAATCTCCAGCTCCCATCTGGTTTGGGAACTAACACAATTGGGCTGGACCAATCACTATTGGGCTCCTCTATAACCCCCAATTCAAGCATTTTTTTTAACTTCCTGACGTGTTACCTCTTGTCTAGCTTCAGCAATTCAATAGGGTTTTAATCTTTACTCTTACTCTTACCTGAAGGGGTGATAATATCATGTGTAGCCATGGATGTTCATCCAGGCAAGTTGGAGAACATATCCCTATTTTGTAGCACAAAATCTCTCGATTCCTGTTGTTGACTCTTTGACAAGGTGTCCGGTATCCAGACTTCTGGGATTACAGAGTCAGACCGAGCAGGTAGCTCCGTGGTCCTCACAGTTAATGCTTCCCTTTCTTTCCATGCTTTCAACAAATTTACATGATACATTTGCTCTGGTTTCCGCCTACCAGGTTGGCTAATCTTGTAATTTACGTCACTCAGTTTTTCCATTACCTCATAGGGGCCCTGCCATTTGGCTAGGAATTTACTTTCCACCGTGGGAACTAATACCAAAACTCTATCCCCAGAGGTAAAAGTAAGGATACAGGCTCCCTGGTTATAAATTCTCTGCTGCGCCAACTGCGCTTGGGCTAGATGCTCTTTAACCAAGTGCATTACCTGCGCAATTCTGTCCTGAATTTGTGCGACATGCTCGATGACACTTCTATGAGGGGAACATTCACTTTCCCATGTTTCCTTAGTAATATCTAACAATACCCTGGGGTGCCTCCCATATAATAATTCAAAGGGAGAGAATCTGGTTGAGGATTGGGGTACCTCCCGGATAGCAAACATCAAATAGGGGAGTAGACAGTCCCAACTTTTCCCGTCTTTACTACCTTCTGCAGCATCTGTTTTTAAGTTTGTTAAAAAGTTCTACTAAGCCTTCTGTTTAAGGGTGATACACCGATGTGCGTAGCAGCGTCACCTTTAAGAGTTTACAAAGCTCATTAGTCACCCGGGACATAAATGGGGTTCCTTGATCAGTAAGTACCTCTTTGGCCACTCTTACTCAGCTGAAAACTTAGAATAGCTCCCGGGCTATGGTTTTAGCAGAGGTATTTCGGGGAGGAATTGCCTCAGGATACCGAGTAGCATAGTCCATTTTAACTAGGATATATTGAAGGCCCCTAGCTGACTTTAGCAATGGGCCAACTATATCCATGGCAATTCTCTCAAACGGGACCTCAATGATGGGGAGGGGAACCAAAGGGCTACGAAAATGTGGCATTGGGGCAGACAACTGACATACAGGACAGGAAGCACTTTGTGACACTCGATAGAGTAGGTTCCTTTCAATAATAAAGTATGGGAATACAACCCTCTCGTCTGGATGCACTAGGTTCCCATCAATTTTTATGGCATTCTCCTGGGCTTTAAACAGTGTGGGGTCTTTCAATTACTCTGTGACAAAATTTTCTTGATGTACCTGTAAGTCAGGGAATTCCAGGGTTTTCTGGCTTTCCCCCGAAGTTGCCGGTTCTTCCCTAGGATTAACTGTTTCCCCTGCTAGCACAGCCAAAGGAAACCCTGGAGTGCCCCCACAATCATCAGAGGACTCCTCAGTAGCCTCGTGCTCTGAGGATACCAGCACTTACTGGGATGGGTGATTCCAGAGCTCCTGGAATTTGGGAAAATCCTTCCCAATAATAGCATCATATGGTAAGTGGGGAACCAACCCCACCTGATGACAGAGTTTACCTAGGGAGGTTTCAAAAGACACTGACGTCACAAGATACTCCCTAGTATCCCCATGTACACATGTTACTCCCACTGTTTTAAGACAGGAGGTCTCTGTAACCACTAGCTCAGCTTTCACCAGCGTTACCACACTACCTGAGTCTAACAGACCCGCAATTGCATTGGTATTCATAAACATTTTACACCAATATTTTTCATCCCACCGTATTGCAGGGCATGCAATGGTGGCAAAAAGACACTGTCGTCTGCCACCCAGAAAGTCACAGTGCATTGGTTCATCAACCTATTGCTTCCGACGGCTCTAAGTCATAATAGGCTTTTTGGGACTCTCCAGATAATAGTGGTGCCACTAATCCTGCCCACTGTTCCCTAGGCCAACATTCCCTCTCGGCAGTTCTTTCAAATGTGATCAAAAACACCTCGGGATCATCATTTGCAGTCATTTTTTTCAACAACTGGCTTACCCGAAACACTGGCGAATGCCCAGCACCACTCTCAGCGTCAGCCTGCTCTCGTAAAGATATCTGCTGTTTGAGGGCATGTAATTGTTGTTGGTAGCTCTGTGCTTGTATTTCCAACAATTCCTTGTGGCGCGCCTCCACTTTTTCCAGACCTAGCAGCAATTGTTGGTTAATACGCTTGTGCTCCACATTGGCCTGCTGCTGGTTGGCATTGGCCTGCTGCTGGTTGGCATTGGCCAAAACAAGCTGTTTTAGTATCAACTCCATGCTGGCCTTCCAAACACCTGCTTTTAAAGCTGCCCGCATCCTCCACCATATGTGAGATCGCCCACAGTAACCGGGGGGAGGGGTGTTTCAAAGCAGGAAACAGGGCCAGCAGGTTTTAAGCGCATCAAGGGTTCATTTCACTTCACTTCACACACAAAACAGGCAAAATAAAACAAACAGCAAAAAGAAAGCCTGGCCACTTGGCCACTAACTCACTGTTAACTGCCCTAACCATATATCTTTTGCAATGGTCTGTGTCTTTACTCACAGTTCCCAGTTCACCTTGGACCTCCTCCCAGCTCAGCAGCCAAGACAGAGCCTCAGGAATTAGCAGGCTGGGAGTTTATATCCCCACCCTAATTTCCAGGATACATTTCAGGTGAGACAGTTACACCTGATCATACCCAGGCCTCTTTAACTCCCCCACCTGGCCAAGAAGCCTGATACTTCAAACCCCACCTTCAGGTAAAAAGGAAAACTGACTAAACAGAAAAATACTCTGCGTATAACCTGTATCTGGGGCAAATGTACCTGTCCTCCTGGACGAAACCCTGTGATTTATTTGGCCAGCTGTCACAATTTGTACTGAGATGTCTGCAAGTGTTTAATGAAAAAGAAAATGTTTTAAAAAAACTCAGTTTCAAAAAAAAAAAAAGAAAAGTAACTGTGCATGTTCCCATTATTTCCCAGAAATCATAGTCTCTTCTTTCTCCTTTCAGAAAGTCTCTGGTCAATTTGGATACATAATTGAATGAAACTTAAAAGGTCATTAGGAGTTTCTTCTAGGTAAGTTAAAGTTTAACCCCCGGAGCGGTAATCCCAAGTCTGACTTGGGGTACCTAAAAGCAGGTAAAAACCTACTTACCTTGTTCTGTCATGTCTGCCTCCTCCGATCTCCAGCCGTGCAATGCAGATTCGATCTACGGGGTTTCCCGGTGACATCGGTACATGCGTCGGTGCAGCCGGGACTTAGCAGCAGGAAATTTAAATCATTTTGTAATATTTGTATATTCATTACAAAAAAGCTGTATTGAGTCCAATACAAAGAAATAATTATATAATATAATATATTATATATATATAATATATATGCTACTACAGAGTTTTGGTATTTAAAGTTTATTAATACATTTATTACATTTTTAAATATTAGTGAGTTATGCCTAAGACTTACAGCCTACAATGAAAAATAAATTTCCATTCCAATTGTACCACTTTTTTGGTGAAATTTGGAAGGAATTAGACCGCTAGGAGGTTAATTTCTTGAGCAAGCCCTAACTTGTGCAGCTGGGTTCCATGTGGTATCTGCAACCCAGTGTCAGTGAAATTCAGCTGTATATTTAGCCACAGAGCATTTACCTTGCTGCTAACTATACAGTTTGGCTTTAGTCGTAGCACAGTGGTTAGGGTCTTCAAAAACTTGATTCATTGGACAAACAAAAGCATCAAATTTGTCCAGGATTGCACTGTTCTGCTCCACATAAGGGGAAGCCGAGGCTAAGGCTTCTTCAGTCAGAAGATTAATTATAAACAGTACTTTAATTATTTCTGGGGTGAAGGCAGCAGGTTGCAGCTGAAAGTAAATACAACCTTGATTTAGAAATCCACAATATTTGTCCATTCCCTATTGAATTTAAGTGGTAGCAGCATCTGTGTATTTGAGTCTATGGTGGTTCCTTCTCGGGAGCATAGATTGGGGCTTGACTACCCCCCTACCAATGAAGTACCACAGGTAGCGGGCCTCGTCTAACCCTATTGTGCATTTCTTTGTGTTAATTGTTAAGTTCCAAATTAGGTCCAGAGGCTCTTGCACACTGGGTAAATACCTTTCCCAGACTGGACTAAAATCATCCAGGTAGGCTGATGCATACCCCTGATGTGGTTTGAGGAAGAGGTCTATCATCTGCTGGAAGGAGGTTGGGTTCCCTGTGCAATCTGAAAAGTCTACAGTATATTTATATTGCCAGTACCCCTCTGGTGTGGATAAAGCTGTGTTTTTCATGGCCTTGTCAGTCAAGGGAACTTGCCAGTAACCCTGGTAAGATCCAAGATGGCAATATACCAGGCCTGTCCAATCCTTTTTATCAGCTCAACCCCCCCCCCCCCCCCCGGGCATGGGATATTCATCAAATTTGGAAACCTTTTTTAGTTACTTAAAATCATTGCAAAATCATATGCTTCCATCTGGTTGCAGGACAAGGACAATGGGGCTGAATGATTTTGGGACTATTCAGTTTTATCCAGCTCTAGCATTCTTTTAACCTCTTTAGAGACTGCCTGATGTCAAACCTCGGTGATCCAGTAGGGTTTAATATGGATCTGTTTGGGGATGGTAAACAGAGGGGTGTAGCTGTTTAATCCTATACAATTTGCACAGCTTTCGCAGCACCCTAGACGTAAATGGGGTCCCCTGATCAGTTAGGATCTCCTTTGGAATTCCAGTGAGCAGCTCATGGTATAAGGTTTTAAAGGAGGATTACCTCAAGGGGACAGCCTTGAGGTATCAAGTGGTGTATCATCACAAACCGAAAGGTGTAGAAATACAATTTCTGCCCAAACACTCACTGAATTCACATTTATTTTAATGTTCTCCCGTGTTGCAGGGGTGACAAAGATACCAGGGTTGTCGCGTATTTCTTACAGTCCCAGGGCACACACACTACTCCTACCTGGCACTGGATTTAGGTGACAGTCTTTCATCAGGCGGCTATACACTAAGGTAACCAGGCTCACTGTGTCTAGTACAGCATATACAGTACATTTACTGATCTGGAGGACATGGGTAGGCACCTAAAGATCAGAGGTCAGGCCAGGACAAGCGAGCATAGATAATCTATTTACCACTCTGCACCCCATGGGCTGATATAACACTTGGCAGCAACATGTCCCATGCACTGCCAGCACTGATATAGTCTACTTAGGTTACCCAATGACCAAAAAAGTTCCTTTTTTACATTAGTGGTCAGCATTATTTCTCCACTACATTGATGGGTGGTGGAAAGCCCCTGTTTGGATTAGTGGGAAAATGATGTTTGGTATTTGTGAAACAGAAGGTCTTCTGTACATGCTAATTAATGCATCCTCTTCCATGAAACTATGAGGTACCACCCACAGACATAAAATCCAAAGAGGGTATTTTTATATTTTTAAGTATCCTTATCATTTAACCAATATGATTCTGGAGCCCAATAAAGGTAGGTCTATAATGGGCCCCCAAATCTATATTCACTAAAAGTATTATTGCCATAATCTGGTTACTGAGATTCTGCAGTTACAGGAGAGAAATACTCTAACTGGAATTAGCCCCTTCAAGACTCTGTGTGCCTGTACAGGTCACAAAGCTGATGAGTCACAGAGCTACAGCAAGAGCATTAAAGCACAAAATGGCACAGAACAAAAGAATATGCACACAAGACATGAAAAGTAAAACAAGCAATGTAATATAAAATGCTGAAAACAAAATACCAATGAGCAACAGAGCACTAATGAGAACAGACACCACTGTTTAAAAATTTTTTCTGTGTTTTAATTTGTGTAAAACTATTAGTGGTCATGTAATTTTAGCTAGAGCACACCAATATTATATTGATACTGCCAGACGTCCTTTAAAATATTTTTCTTCTTTCCTGTAATAAGAACAGTTTGCTGTCCAAAGTCCTTTACATTCTTTTCTGCTGATGTCACAACCTCAAACATGAATGGAATTCCAGACTTTATTTCTAGAGCTTTGTCAGAAACCATAATAGGACTAAGTGGGACTATTTCAGCCCCCACGAATAAAATAACTAATCTATTATGTAAATAATAATGTAGTGACTATCAACTATAGGAAAAAAGGTTCATATGAACATGTTCTGGTATTTTTATGAGAGCCTTGCTTTATTTATTAAAATTGAGCCAAACACCATGGGTTACCAGATAGTTACATTACTGTGACTGCTTGTCAGCGTATCTTTTTGCACTATATACGTAATGTACTTTTGGGTGTCATTGTAGTTTTAGAATGTAATATGGGTTTATCAATGTTTTCATCAAGAACTGGTATCTTTTATTTCTATCATATACAAAACCCTTTTGTACTGTTTTCATGTGTACAAAACCAGCCTTTTCTGTATCGTAAGCTAAATATGTAACTTTCTCTGTTTTGGCCCCCCTCCCCCCTTTCACCCACTCACTCTTTTTTTCCTCTTTTTTAACAATTCTTTCTTTCTCTTACCCACTTTTTGATTTTTTTTTTTTTTTTCTGATGTAGCTATGTAATTTCTTTGTTCCAGAGAGGTTTACCTAACTGCTTGTGATTAGTAGGATTTTGTTGAGAACCAGTTACAGCTTGGGTAAGCTAATATTGTTTAGACTTTGCATAGGCAATATCAATTAGTATATGTTACTTTAATATTTTAGTGAGTAACAATTCCCCGTTCTTTAATTACTTTGTTATTTGACTTTGGAAAAGTACTGTAGACTGTTTTAACAAGTTACTGACTTGGTAAAAAAACAGCTGTAAAGCTCTGTAAGTTTACACGTTTTTTCAAAACACTTGCAGATGCTCATACTTGCAATTTAAAATGTTTATGCACATTTTTTTTTACAAGTGTTTAGGCAGTTTAGAAGCCTAAAAAGGTTTTTTAAAACCCTCATACCACATCTGAACTTAGGCACATTTATACAAGCTAAAAAAAACACTTTTAAAGGTTTATCAACGGCCCCATTGATTTCATTTGATGTGTTTTAGTTTATATGTGTTAAAATGTAAAAAGCGTGATGTCCATAAATGCTCTGATGTGTACTGGCACAATGGAATAAATTGAAATTTTAAACCTGGGTGTTTAAAGGCTGCATTTTGAAGAATCAGTCCATGTAGCCTTAAGTAAGTAATGTGTTGAAATTTGATAGTACCTCTTTGAACATTTAGTTTATTTATTTATTTTTTGTAGAAATCTTCAAGTATTTGCAAAATGGGACTAACAAAGGGTGTTTTCCTATTATTAATGCTGTCAGTCCCCCACACAAAGCAAGCATCAGGTATGAAATTTTATTTTATAACAAAACAGAAACCTTTAAGTCATTTATAATATGAGCTTGTAAATTTAAAAATGACACTGTAGATTATATTACTTAATGTGAGACAGAAAATAATATAAATATTATATAATGTTATTTATATATAAATAATTTAGGCATTCAGTATAGTTTCTGTTTTTGTTGACACCTGACAGTTGTCTGGTGTTAAGAGAAGAATCATCAATCAATCAAGTCCCTATAGGTTATTTGTAGCTGATTTAGTTTCTGCTTTACTACTGCCTGCATCATGCTAGTTGTTAACTTGATATGGACACGTAGCTTTTATATAGAGTTCCTAAAAATTCTTAGTCTAAATAATTTTGATGGATATACTTATTCTAGAGCTCTTTAAAAGCATGGAAATTTAGTATCCTTGTTGAACTGTTTTAACAAGCTTTCTTACTACTACAGAAAATGGAGCAGATGACAACAGCGTCTTTGATCTGTTTGAACTAACTGGAGTCAGTCGCAAGCTGAGCTCTCGCAAATCTCAAGGAGTTTCTTTAGTAAAGGGGCCTGATCAATCAAGCCCAGCTTTTAGAATAGAAAATCCTAATCTGATACCTCCAGTGCCAGAGGAAAAATTTCAAGATATACTGGACAGCATTCGATCTGAGCGAGGCTTTATTTTATTGGCTACTTTACGTCAGATAAAAAAGACTAGAGGAGCGCTCTTGTCTATCGAAAAGAAGGATGGCACAGGACATGTTTTCAGCCTCACATCCAATGGTGAAGCTGGAACATTAGACTTGAGTGTCAGCATAGAAGACAAGCAGCAAGTGGTGTCTGTTGAAGAAGCCAGGCTGGCCACAGGCCACTGGAAGAACATTACTCTTTTTGTGCAAGAAGATCGAGCTCAGCTTTATGTGGGTTGTGACAAGATGGAAAATGCTGAGCTTGATGTGCCAATCCATCATATTCTCCTTGGAGACATGGCAAGCAGTGCTCAAATGAGAGTGGCAAAAGGAGGCGTGAAAGACAATTTCCAGGTAAGGTGACTCCAAATCCACAAGTCAGTGGCCTGGGTGACACATGAACATGTAGTAACTTTCAAGATTAAATAGGGATTAGTATATAGGTTTTTTAATAATAGAGTCTGTAAAATATTTACATATCGTAGATTGAAGCATTCAGATTAAAATTATTATGTCTAGTAAGACATTTTAGCATACGTGATGCTGTTAAAAACTGTAATCTGGTTTTGTATTTGCAGGGTGTTCTACAGAACCTACGTTTTGTTTTTGGAACCAGTATGGATGTGATTCTTAGAAATAAAGGCTGCTCCAGCTGTAAGTATAAACTTGTGTGCACAAGAGATAAGGTAAAAAAATATTATGCTGGTGATCTTTGGCCATGTTTTCCTGCACAATGTAGAAAGCAGCTATATTTTTGAATTATGCTTAACCACAAAAATGTAATTGTTAAAAAAAATCACCCCCTTCCTTAAATGAACTGAATTAGATCAGATTAGTAGATCGATTAGTAGATTATTATATTAGTAGATCTGAATTTGAATAGAATGCTTATTTTTGGCTTTTTACACATTGTTAAAAAATTGGCTTTGTAGCAATGTTTACAGTTCAGTAGGGTAAAAATCAATAGCATGGAGGAAATAGTAGGTACTTTTAACTAAAGCAGATCTCTTATCCTTAGTAGAAAGTAAAAAAATGCTTTGTGTTGATTTGATTCTGCAACAGGCCTATAGAGAATGAATGGGAGCTGCAGTGAGTGGTACTAGCAGCCACCAGTTGCCACATGAGCAGACACTGGTTCCTTTTGAAACAACACTGCCATGGAGTGTTCAAGTGGCAGGCAAGGCAGGGTGGGGAGCTGCAAAAAATTGCTCAATAAAGAGGCAGGTGTGAATATGTCTTTACAGGTATAGGTATAAATATTTTATGTCATTTTTAGGTGTTTGTGTAAATACTTTTAAGTACTTATTCTTCAGCAGTGTTTCTTAACCTTTTTAACTTGGAGGAACCATTTGAAATAACTTTCAAGTCTTCAGGGAACCCCTTCTATATTTACTAAATCCACAAGTCATAGTACATTAGTATGATGGTTAGTAGGCCTCTTGCTTGCCCTTACATGTAGACAGAATGTTCATTGGTATCTGTTAAAATTCATCTGAGATTTACAAACTCTCAAGCTCAAGGAACTCCTAGCAACCCCGGGAGGAACCCTGGTTAAGAAACACTGTGCTATGGTATGATACACTGTTTTAGTTATTTAAATGGAAAAATAATGCATGCAATTGTAAGCAATGCACTTTTAAATTAATAAAATATATATTAAAAACAAAAAGTATTTCCATGTGAATATAATCATTCGAATGGTAATTTTTTTTTTCAGCAAACTATGATTTGGAGAACTCAGTCAATGATTCTCGTCCAGCTATCCGAACAAATTACATTGGTCATAAGACAAAGGATGTTGATGGTGTATGTGGAATTTCCTGTGATGAGCTAAAAAACATGTTTTTTGAGATGAAAGGTCTTAAAGCAGTAATCTCTACTCTCCAAGCAAAAATACAGAAAGTTGTAAGTAACTTATTAGTTGCTTGTCCTGCAAAAGCTAGAATATAGAATGTTTACATTTTATTAAATGTTTTTTTTTTTTTTTTTACTTTTTTTCAGACAGAGGAAAATATGCTTATTGCTGAAGTAGTGAAGGTAAAGGTGACACCAGGTGGTGTGTGTATGCATAATGGCGTCAAATATAACAACATGGATGAGTGGACTGTTGACAGTTGTACTGAGTGTACTTGCCAGGTACTGATTTGTTTCCATTGTGCCTCTTGTTCATTCTTACTCTTATAAATCTATTTTAGTTATTTTTAGAGACTTTTCAACTGGATTTAATTACATTTTTGGCTACATACAGTCAGTGTAATAAAGAGGCTTCTGTGATTAGCAACTTAGGAGCAGTCTGCCTTCTTGTCAGTTGGTGGATGTTGATGACTACATTTTCTTTCCAGAATTCAGTGGTTATTTGCCGAAAAGTTTCTTGTCCACTTATACCCTGCACCAATGCCACAATTCCTGATGGAGAATGCTGTCCCAGATGCTGGCGTAAGTTTTTATTTGCTACTGTGATGTAGCAAAATATTGTTTATAAAAACTGAATTGGACAGCTTTTTATTTAACAAAAAAAGTAATTATGAAAATGTTAAAATATATTTATTAGGAAAAACAGGCTTGTGATACTGTAGTACTTCTGATGTTTTAAAACCTAATGATTCCTACTTTTAACATGACACCTTAAGCTTTTTTTTTGTAGGTGTGGTGTATCTGCAGCCCTAGGCATAAAACACCTAATTTTCAAAAGACATAATGACAAATATGCAGATATTTATCTTGTAAATGCTGAACAAGTTGATTCAGGACAGAGATAAAATAGTTCCTATGAAAGTAAGACAGCTGCAAGTGCATAACTATAAAAGTTGAGACCTGCTTGGTCCTGCGTGCTTCATATTTCTGTTCACTTGGCATGTATGGAACTCCTATGCAGCTGTTTCTCAGCTTGTACATATAATAATTCTTCATGTATCCTCCTGAATAGTTTTTCAGAAAAAAAAGTCTTCCACTCTTTCTTTTCAAGTATACATACCTGTATATAATAAAATTTAAAAATACTCTAGCATCAAGCTAGATCCATCTGTTAGACAATATATTATTGTTGCTCAAAAATAATAAGTTAGATATAGAATTTTCCTATAGGGGAAGAAGAAAGAGTTAACTAATTTTTATGACATATTACGGTATGGTAGTCCCCGGGTTACATATGAGATAGGGATTGTAGGTTTGTTTTTAAGTTGAATTTATGTGTACGTCAGAACAGGTACATTATTTTATTAAATGCAAATAGAACAGATGTTTGTCTCAACATATTATAAGGCAGCATGGTGTCAGTTACTGTATAAAATCCTCACTGTGAGTTAATCACAAAGAAAGCAAAAAAAAAAACTTCATGGAGCCTAGACATTCACTGACTTTTGTAGCAAGCTGTGTTTTGATATGCAAAAGAAACACCTGCAGAGTTTGTCTTGGTCATTTAAGAATTACAAGATGTTGCAGAAGAGCTCAGTCCTTAACCCACAACCTCAGCTGTGTTTAGCAAAAGATTTCAAATCAAATGCAAATCATGCAAACCACCCCTCCCCCCCATTAAGCCTCTGTTCTGCACATGAGCAAGCAGGGAAGCCCCGTTTGTATCTAGGAGTCGTCCATATGTCAGATGTCCTTACCTCCGGGACTACCTGTACATTACCACCCATCACCCAAAACACTTTTTTTTTAATCTTTACAGCAAGCGACTCTCCTGAAGATGGTTGGTCTCCATGGTCAGATTGGACTCCTTGCTCTGTAACATGTGGTCATGGTGTCCAGCAAAGGGGCCGATCGTGTGATAGTCTTAATAACCGCTGTGAAGGGTCCTCTGTTCAAACAAGATCGTGCATTATCAGAGAATGTGATAAGCGATGTGAGTATAAATATTAGAGGTGTTTTTAAAGTTGCTCATATTCTGTTGTGGCTTATTAGTAATACTAAAAATATAGGGAACAATAGCATTGTTTCTAGTTTCTTCCCATGATTTCCTCCATTATGCAAATATTATTTCCTATTTGAAAAGTGGTGTTTCAAATAGTGTTTTAAACTACCTACTAGACCTACATATATTATTAGCCATCTAGAAGGCTTTTAGAATTTGGTAGTAATTATTTAATTTTAAAATATCTTATTATATATCTAATTGTTTGTACCACAGATTAGTTCACAGTATAAATATTGTTACTATTAGTGATTTGCTGAACAAAGCAATTATTCTTGCTTTTTGCTTTAAATAGAAATACAGACGTATGTATATATACATTTATTTTCAGTTAAACAAGATGGTGGATGGAGTCACTGGTCTCCATGGTCCTCGTGTTCCGTCACTTGTGGAACTGGAATGATCACTAGAATTCGTCTATGTAACTCACCTGTTCCACAGCTTAATGGCAAGCACTGTGTGGGTGAAGGCAGAGAGAGTAAGCAATGCCAAAAAGATTCTTGTCCAAGTGAGTACATTTCATGAGGTTATACATCAGTCAAAAACCTGGCTCTTGACAAATTTTTCTTTGTTTCTACCATGAATATTAATTGTGTAATATATGTTGATATAATTGTTTATGTGCATAACATGAAGCAATAATGCTGTTTTATTATATTTTTTTTCAAGTTAATGGTCAGTGGGGACCTTGGTCACCCTGGGACTTATGTAGCGTGACATGTGGAGGTGGTGCTCAGAAACGTGAGCGTCTCTGCAATAATCCTAAACCCCAGTTCGGTGGTAAAGACTGCCTTGGAGATAGTGTTGACAGCCGCATTTGCAATAAGCAGGACTGCCCCATTGGTAAGTAATTAAAATAATGACAAACTGTATGTTTTTCCCTGATCCAAGTGGTTTAGTTACCTGTTTAATAATCCCAATTCAGATGGATGCCTATCAAATCCTTGTTTTGCTGGAGTTAAATGCACAAGCTTTGCTGATGGCTCTTGGCACTGTGGTGCATGCCCTATGGGGTATATAGGAAATGGTGTTGAATGTACAGATGTTGATGAGGTAAGATACCAAAGTTTAAAACCTTTTCATTAGCCTTCTAGTGTGATAAATCAACATTCGAAAAATAAAATATTTGATTGTGTCATTATTTTCCTTATAGTGCAAGGAGGTGCCTGATGCTTGTTTCAACCTTAATAGCGTGCACAGATGTGAAAACACAGAGCCTGGATACAACTGTCTTCCCTGTCCTCCAAGATACACTGGCACACAACCATTTGGCAAGAGTATTGAGGATGCCAAAACAAATAAACAGGTAACTTTGAATACCTTACCTGGAAGGATATCCAAAAAAAGAGGTTAAAATAAAAATAATGCATGCTCAAATAACAATCAGCAGTTAAAAATTGTGTATGTAATAATTAAATGCCTATATCTAGTATAATAATATAACTAATATTATATTAAACAATCTGATACAATGTAACACACAATAAATTGGTATATTGTATTATAATGTATACAATTATAAAACTGTGACCAAAATATAATTTAAAATATAAAATACTTTTCTTTGATGAAGCATAAAAATATTTTAGCCTAAAAGTAAAACGTTTTGTTGACTCTTCTTTTACAACAGGTCTGTAACCCACGGAATCCATGTCTTGATGGAACACACAACTGTAACAGGAATGCAAAATGCATCTACCTTGGACTTTACACTGATCCCATGTTCCGCTGTGAATGCAAACCAGGATATGCTGGGAATGGCATCATTTGCGGTGAAGACACAGACTTGGATGGATGGCCTAATGAGAACCTTACATGTGTTGCCAATGCTACCTATCATTGCAAAAAAGTAAGCCGACTAGATTAGTAGTATGTGGTAAACAGTTATTATGTAGAGCGCTTTAAAATACTGTTGGTTGTTTACACAGATTAAAATGCAGCATTTTTTTCCAGGATAACTGCCCCAATCTTCCCAACTCAGGCCAAGAAGATTATGATAAAGATGGAATTGGAGATGCCTGTGATAGTGATGATGATAATGATGGAATCCCAGATGACAGGGTAAGAAAACAAAGACTATATTCATGTCTCTAGAACTGCAAAGCTTTGGATTTCTCTACACCTTGGTGAGTTAAAAAAAACAGCTGACATGTAAGCACAGCTTCACTTTTTAAGCAAAAAAAAATTTGTAAGGTTGTGAAATTTGCCCAGTAAATTGTGAAATTGTTTGGCTAGGTTGATACTAGATTTTTTTTATTTTCTTTTTGCTAAGAGTGAAAGTGAAAAAGTTAAATTGATGATGATCAGGATAAACGTTTCAACAGGCAAATGTTACCTTCCTAAAATCCTATGTTCCAAATCTGGCATTTAGGTGATAGTTTTCAGCAAGAACTACTAAACCTCAGAGGCATTTCTAAAATGATCATACACCATTTTACAAAACCTGTATTCCAATGAAAACTAAAACACACTGAGACTGGGAGAATTACCTGGGTTATTAACTGAACAGTATAGAAGAAAAATCAATTGTATAGTAAGTATTTTGTAACATTTGTTGAAGGTGGAAAAGCATTTACTAAGACCTCTTTTGTTCATACCACCTAGAGGGTGGCTGATTTAATAAAATAACAGAAGAAGATTGTCTATCGTGGGTGATCTAACAAACCTGAAATGGATTTTTTTAAATCCTTTGCTATTATTTGGCAAATGTTTTCAATTCTGGACTTGATCCATTCCAGGTTTTCTAGATTACACAGGATCACCTACAATAGTTTACCTTCTCCAGTCTTGGAGTAGTTTGATGAATCAGGCGCATTGTTTTTCTAATTTAGTTTAGGGATACTTTTAATCCACTCTGAAGAAAAAAGGCCCTGATGCTTGGGAAATATACATTTGTACTGACCTGTTGTTCCTTTCAAGCATCTATATGAAAAAAAGACAGAAATCTGAGATACAGTTATAGTGACAAATTACTTTATCCTACAGGACAATTGTGCATTTGTATACAACCCTGCCCAATATGACTATGACCGTGATGATGTGGGTGATCGCTGTGACAACTGCCCATACAACCATAATCCAGACCAGGCTGATACTGATGGCAATGGGGAAGGAGATACCTGCTCTGTGGATATTGATGGAGATGGTTAGTTTTCTTCTAAATATTAAATAATCTATAGCAATTTCAATTTGTCAGTTCATATGATGTGACAGAAAAACTTAGCCTTTTCCCATCTGGTTTTATAGAGCCAAATATATTAAGGATTTAGCATAATTCAGATACAAAAAGCACACGTGGTATCTGCCCTCAAAGTGTACAGAGCATATACAATGCAAATATACATAATAATACAACAAACTGACTGATGTGTTTTCATCTACTATTCAGAGAGACATAATTATCCTCACTGTGTTCCTAATGCAGACAAACTGCTAGTGTTTATATTCTGTCCCAGGAATGGACTTTAATAATATTATTTTTACTTAGTTTAGTCAATATGATGAAACAATGCTGACTTCAGTTATCCCACTATGCATAAATCAATATCATGTTTTTAGTGATAATTTACTTTGCTAAGTGAGCTACCAAAAAACTCATTGTTTTGGGCTGTATATTTCAGTCAATCAATTTTACACATTTTAGTGTTAGAGTTCACCTAAAACACTATGTTTATTTTGCTTATCCTTTTTTATATTAATATTCTATTACAGGTATTCTCAATGAAGGAGACAACTGCCCCTTTGTTTACAATGTAGACCAAAGAGATACAGATAAGGATGGCATTGGAGACCAGTGTGATAACTGTCCCTTGGAGCACAATCCAGATCAGGTACAAACTGTGTTTTTTTTAACGTTTTTACCAACTGTGATTCATAAACTGTTTAATTTTGTTAATTGAGATTATCTAAATTATGCGATTAGCTGTCTTTTTCAAGTGCAGGTTAGAAAATGGCATTGGAAATGTGATGTTTTCTATGTGCAGCAGTTCCTTTCTCATTTTCTCAAATAAATCTCACACTTTTACATTCTGAACTCCTTGTTTACTGTTGACAGAGTACTGGAGGTCTTCCTATATAATGGATATTAATGCTTAGGCATTATTATTGTATATCTTCCAATCTATTCCAAACTTCTCAGCATGGATTCTTTTCTTTAATGTTTCGTTAATGTTACTTTATTGTACATTTTTAGGCTAGACACGCATGTAAATTCTAGTACTTCACACAGACTGGATTTTTTGGCCTTTAATATATCATTTTCCACAATAACAGAAATACATATTCTCTACAACAACTTTATTGTTTGGTTTACTGCCAGTTTTAGTAATTTTGCTCCCAAGACCCAGAGAATTCCAATAACACATTGCTTGGCAGGGTACCACTAGACTTACTAGGTACCAAAAAGCAAGCAGCACAAGTTCTTGATTTCCTTTCATTTACTTTAAGTCTAAAAAGCTTAGGTATCCCAGTTATGCTTCAGTACATAATCATAAGTTTATTTATACACGTCAGTGACTACTTACTTGTTATTTCCCAAGCAGATATTTGTGGAAACATAAAGGATCATTTTTCTCCACACAAATCAAACAGTTGGTCTAAGATTTTTGTTGCTGATTCTTTTCCAGACTGACTCTGACTCTGATCTCATTGGTGATAAATGTGACAGCAATGAAGACATAGATGAGGATGGACATCAGAACAACCTAGACAACTGTCCTTATATTCCCAATGCCAATCAGGCTGACCATGATAAGGATGGCAAGGGTGATGCTTGTGATCATGATGATGACAATGATGGCATTCCAGATGAAAAAGATAATTGCAGGCTGGTGCCTAACCCTGATCAGGTTGATAGTAATGGTAAGATAAATGTAGCAGGATTTTATGAATTTCATTTTGGTAGTACCAAAGCATCTGATATACAGTCACATGAAAAAGAAAAAGGCACATTTTCAATTCTGAAGTATAAAAAAAAATCATTGAGTGTCAAACAACATATTCCACCATGTCATTATTTATTTAACAAAAATGAAGCCAAAATGGAGAAGTCATGTGTGAAAACTAGGAACACTCCATGATTCAATACCTTCTAGAACAAAATGGCAATATCCTTGTTTTCTGAATAATTTCACTAAACTCTCACTTTGGGTCTGATTTATTAAAGCTCTCCAAGGCTGGAGAAGATACATTTTCATCAGTGAGGCTGGGTGATCTAGCAAACCTGGAATGGATCTGGTCCAGGATTCAAAACATTTGCTAGCAAAAAGCAAATTACTTTGAAGAAATCCAATCCAGGTTTGCTGGATCACCCAGCTTCACTGATGATTCACAGATCATTAATTGGATCCTTGTGTCTGAGATGTTGCTGTTTCCTAAACATTGCATGTTCTGACCTTGGGATAATTTGCTGGGACATCCACTTCTGGGAGGATTATCAACTATCTTAAATGTTTTCCACCTGTGAAAAATCTTTCTCATTGTAAAATGATGAACTTTATATTGTTTTGTGTACTTTTTTTTCTCATATATGTATATAATATATAAATATAATATATTTAGAAATACATGGAACTTATCTTCTTATCAATTATGTAGGTGATGGACGTGGTGATGTCTGCCAGTATGACTTTGATAATGACAAAATTCCTGACTCTGAGGATGTTTGCCCAGAGAATTATGCAATTAGCACAACTGACTTCCGTAAATTTCAAATGGTGCCTCTGGATCCAAAAGGGACATCACAGATCGATCCCAACTGGGTGGTCAGACACCAGGGAAAAGAACTGGTACAGACTGTTAACTGTGACCCTGGCATTGCTGTTGGTAAGAAATAATTTATTCTTTTGCTTGGGTCATAAATTCCATTGTTTTTTGTTTGTTAAAAATATTATTTCACTTTAATTGTAAAACAATAATAAATATATAATCCAATCTTTGTTTTTGTTTTTAAGGTTTTGATGAGTTTAGTGCAGTGGATTTCAGTGGCACCTTTTTCGTCAACACTGAGAGAGATGATGACTATGCTGGCTTTGTGTTTGGTTACCAATCCAGTAGCAGATTTTATGTGGTTATGTGGAAACAAATCACCCAGACCTACTGGGACACTACTCCTACTAAAGCTCAGGGATACTCTGGTCTCTCTATCAAGGTTGTAAACTCAACAACTGGACCTGGAGAACATTTAAGGAATGCTCTGTGGCACACAGGCAATACACCAGGACAGGTAAACAAACTAAAGTCTAATTACATGGGTTGGTACTGCACCATACAGAAAACTAGAAACCATACTAAAAAAAACTAGAACCATGTCCCATTACTAAATACCTTTCATTTCAATGTGCTTTGGTATAGGTTCAGACTCTCTGGCATGATCCTCGCCATGCAGGATGGAAAGATTTCACTGCTTACAGATGGCATTTAATCCACAGACCTAAGACTGGATTTATTCGGTAAGGCACAAATTGTTATTTTGACGCTGTTATGTTTTGGATGCATAAATTAAAAAAAGCATTGTACCAACCAACACTATTGATTTCACTGGTCAACAAACATTTTTTTGCCAAACAGATTAAAGTCATTTTAGGTTATGTTTGATGCACAGATTCCAAATAAGGTATTGGTTTTGCTAGATTGGCTCAAGTTTTTGAAATAATTACCCCAATAATACCCTCATAAAAAACTAATGAAACATGAAAATTAGGCAAAATATACCTAGATATGCCTACGTATACAAAAAATTAACTTTTGAAATAGCTAATGGCAATATATTCTATATTCAGTATATTTACAGAACTAATCACAAAGAAGTCATTGAAAAACTCTGTATGATTTTCTTTTTTTTGCTGATGATCAGAACAATCACGTTGAAGGCTCCAGCAGTAGTCTGCCATCATGTGTTTATCCTATCTGCCCGGATACCTCTCTTCCATCACCTTTATATCTTGATGCAACCTGTCCCCTTGTTCCTCACTGAAATCGACAAGGTTTTCTGAAAATTTTGGCTATGGAAATAGTGTACTTTTATGCTCATAGTAGCATCCAATTTTTAAGAGCAAGCTTTGTACCAGTTCTTCATAATTTTGTGCTTTATGGTTACCCAAGAAGTTCTTGACAACCATGAGATAGCTGTGCCAGGCAAAAGCTTCAGTATCAGTCATGTAACTTGTGAAATTTGAATCATGTATCAGTTTCCTTATCTGGGGTCCATCAAAGATTCCTGCTTTTAATTTTTTAGTACTCAATCCAGGGAAGAATTTACAAATGTATTTGAACCAATCACCGTCCTAGTTCAGAGCTCTAACAAATTGCTTAAGTAATCCCAACTTTATGTGTAATGGAGGGAGAAAGATTTTTTCTTTGTCCACCAATGGCTCATTAATGATATTCGCTGCACCTTTTAGCATGATTTCCCTTGGAGGCCATGTCACTTTTTTTCCAGTGATCCTGCTTTGCTCTACTATCCCACAAGCAGATGAAACATGGGTACTTTGTGCATCCACTTTGCTGTCCAAGTAGGAAGTTCACCATTTTAAAATCAACACATATGGACCATTGGTGTTCATGATAGCAAAGCTTTTGTAAGACCATTTGACTTGATTTTGTGTTTTAAACTTTGTTATACTCATACTATTATAATATACTGTAAAATAAATTTTCATGAAAAACAATGTACCGCTTTTAGACATATAAATCCGGACAGAAATTAACCGCCCAGGAGGTTAAACAACTTCTTCTTGAAGAACTCATATTTCTGTAAAAAAAGAAAATATATGAATAAAAAGAAGGCAAATGAAATTTTCATGAAAGTATTGCTACATTTAATATATAAATTAATAATAGAAATATTAATAATAAAATGCAAAACATCGGTGTAAATAAAGATTGATAATAATATGCTGTGTTAAAATTTGTTGTTGGTAAAATTGTCTATTCCCATTCCTCTATTACAAGAACTAGAGCCAATTCAATAAAACAAATGTCATTTCTGGGTTCAGTAGACCTAAAATACACTAAATATATTGAAAAACCCTTGGCAAGTGAAAACATTTTTTTTTGTTGAGCTGTGGTATTTATTGACATTGTGTGTTTTTTTTTTGTTTTTTTTTAAGTGTTGTGATGTTTGAAGGGAAAAAAATTATGGCGGACTCAGGACCAATCTATGATAAGACATATGCTGGAGGAAGATTAGGACTGTTTGTATTCTCACAGGAGATGGTGTTCTTTTCAGATCTTAAATACGAGTGCAGAGGTAAGTAAGTCCAATAGTTCACAATGTGTTCACAATACTTTTCCTTTTTTGCAGTGCAAATATACCTTAGTTCATCATTCACTTTTAACCTAAAAAAGAAAATATTAAAAAAAAAATATGTCGGCAAGTAACATCAGACTCATTCAGGATAGAAATATAGAAGGTCATAAAGTATTTATCATCGCTGAGATGTTTTTATTGGCCTAATACATATATTTTGGTTTACCCCTCTAAAACAGAGCAAAATATAAACAAATTATAATCTCTGTTAAGAGTTTGGGAAGCACTAACTACCTTTTTTTCCTGGCAAGTTGCTTTTAATTGCATATTATTAAAGAAAAATATTTGCTTTGCAATATTAATTTTATCTTTTGTCTTTCCTTTAGACTCATAAACCTGGATTCTATGTTATGAATGTCACGTCAACCTCATAGCCCTTTTTAAAGCATTAGATTTAATATTTCTTGGATCATTTCTTCCATCCAATTTCATGTTTTGCAAAAAAAATACTTCAGTGACCTAATACTAAGGAAGGGATAATATTGTCACATTATGAAATCTTGGGCTAAACTGCAATTTTATGGAGGGCAAAATCTGCCTTAGGGAAACACATTCATGAACTAGCTCTTCACTGAACATGATTTACGGAAAGAAAATTAAACATGACTGAACATGGTACTGCCCTTAACAAGAAAAACTTTTGAAACCTGAGTGCAATGTAAATGGAAAAATGGTTGTTGCAAAAACAGATAAATGCATTTAAAAAAAATCTCATTTGGAGAGACAATTTTCTGCTGTTTAAGATGCGATTACCAGAGTATAAATAGGTAGTCTACACATGATTGCCATAAATGTATTGATGTGTGAATGTATTTTTACAGAGAACAGCTGTTGACAGGACAGTTATTTTGCAGTGTTTATGTCAGTGTCTGAATGAAAGTGTGTATGGACACAAAGTATGTCTGTTATGTGTTGGTGTGAGTCAAATAAACTGTATTTGACTTATGTTAGGTTATGTACTTCTTCCAAGATTTGCATAAGCTTTTTAGCCTTGGACCAATACAGTGTAGTTGATTTACAAAAGGAATATAGACTGTTTAATTATGTAATAAAATGAATATTTTGCTTGCAAGGGATTTTTCACTTGATATAGCGAATGTGATAGAAAAATTATCTTTGCAAAGAACACCCAATCATGTAAGAACATATAGAAAAGAATATTTGCAAGTTTAGATGGTTGGGTTGAAGTCAGCATCTGTTCACCCTTTACACTAAGCTAAGAAACTGCCTATATTCCCTTCATCAACCCTGATAAGTTGGGACATACACAATGGTGTTAATTTACCAAAGGAGTTTAGGCTTAGTATTAAATTATTACTCTCCAATCATTTTTTAGTGTGAATAATAAAACATGCTGATTTTAGCTATCCAGTAATGTGCAAGCAAAAATTGTGTTTTTTTATATTGTTTTTCATATATTTTTTTATTACTTGCAAACAATTACTTACCACATTCAAAGGGCTAATTATTTTCTAAAGAATTATAATTCACTTTGCTAAGCATAAGGAAGATACAAAAACAAACCAAAAAGACAGTGGAGAAATTTAACTATACATGGCAGAGTTATTAAGACAAAAAAAAAAAGTAATTTACTTTCATTATTGGAGAATGCAAAACACAGGTATGATATAAAAGGCTGTCTAGTTATAGTTGTTCAATTTTAAATTGCAGTTCGGGGTGCACTAAGGTTCTTCAGGCAAGATTGCATGGCATGTTGATCCTGCTAGGGAACCAGAGGGGGAGCAAGGCAAGAGGGGTGGAGAGTTAGATACAGTGCGCTCTCTGTACTAAATGTAAACCATATGTCTCCATATAGCCATATAGCATTGTAAATACACTGTGGCAGGTAGGCAGTCTTTCTCTAAGTGTAAAATAAATAGAAGTAAACCAACAAATTTAAAACTTTGAGTACATATATTACCTCATTGCGTGATTGAGATCCAGATAATGTTTTTGATTTAAGAGACATGAATTGGAGAGATATTTAACAAGTATAAAACAATCTACTGTAGTGTCATTTCTGTAAATAGTTGCAGCAACTGTTTTAGGAAAGTATTTTAAGCTTGTTTTAATAAAGATTGTTGTGATATTTTTTCTATATTTTAGAAATGACAATTAGTTTTTGTGTAAATGATTTTTATTTGTATTACTGGTTAGTGTTATGGGTATTTTGTAGATATGCTATTTAAATAATTTATCAGGAACTGCTTCCTGTAGTGTCTTTCCTCCTATTTTTATAAACTTTTTTGCACTTGAAAAGAGCTTTGCAATATATGTCTATTTTTTTTGTAATATCAGTGATAAGTTTTTGTGATAAAGAAAAAAATAAAACTATGCCTTTTATATCCATTTAAACTTGTTTTGTAAATTATACAGCAAATGTCAATAAATATATCTTAAACCATAAAATGTTCTTTGTTATTTCCTTTGCTAACCTTTCAGTTGATAGTGTAGTACTTTCAGGCAAGGGATCAGGTAGCAACATATAAAACTACAAAAATTAAAAAAAAAAAAAGGAATAAAAGATATCCACTTTAAAGGGAGTTTAGAGCCCAGTGAGTATCATGTTTTTCTGGATTATATTTAAAACTAGTAATTTTCTTAAATTAGTTAATGTTTGTTTTTTCATAATGTAAATCTTCATACTTCTCTAAATCCTCATAAATACCAACAGAGTTTTGTAGAATTTCTGTACTCTTATCATTGTTTCATATTTCACTCTCAGTTTTTAAAAAAGGAATAAAAGATATCCACTTTAAAGGGAGTTTAAAGCCCAGTGAGTATCATGTTTTTTCTGGATTATATTTAAAACTAGTAATTTTCCAAAATTAGTTAATGGTTTGTTTCTTCATAATGTAAATTTCCATACTTCTTTAAATCCTCATAAATACCAATAGAGTTTTGTAGAATTTCTGTACTCTTATCATTGTTTCGTGCTGGCTGTTAGTATTGGTGTGCTTTTTTCTTACCCTCACAAATAAATCATTGAAGGATATTTTTGCCATACTATGAGTATTTCACAAATTTTTTTGTGAAATTTTTCTGGTCATCTTTTCTGAATGCAGTTACATCAAATTTTTGTTAAACCCAGCCCCTCTTTGTGCATGCATAAGCAAAGGTAATTTTTAATGTCAAATATAGAATGTATTTGATTCTAACATGTATTCCTACACTTTATCAGTTATATTTGATGACAAGCAAAACGTAATGTGTAATCCTTTTCCTAGTCTACTGGAAAAAATAATTGTTATGTTTTAGACCATTAAGGAATTTACAAATGTTTACGTTGTAGATATTTGATTTATGTTTCACTGTTTTAAATTTGTCATCTGTGTATGACCCTTAGGCTATGAGAAATGAGAATGAACTGTGAATTTTTAGAACACCTACAATTAAAGTAAAAGAACACAGCCCTCAAGGCTCAAAGACCCACCCTCTCTGAGATGTGTTTAGACAGCACAAGTGCTATGGTTGGATTGAACAACTTTAAACAGATATGTATGACAAATGTGCTGTTTGCATAACACAGTAAAACAGTCTATTTTCTTTAATATCTGTAGGGATCTTCAAGGAAGGCAATCATTGATACAAGGCAGGATGGATCCATACTTTTATGCTGTTGGCACCGTATGTACACAAGTAGATAGAGGCACCGTATGTACACAAGTAGATAGAGGCAGAGGGCCCTGAGGGAGGTACTCCATAAAAAAAAAAAAAAACAGCCAGTTACACAGCTACATTGCAAGGTATAGGCCATGTAGGGGGGGGAGTAGTAGGAGATGCAGAAGGCTGTGAAAGTGCTCTTCCCATCAAGGTGTCAGCAGGCCTTGCAGCAGTTGCCGACTAATCAGTTCACTCTGCAGAGGGGGTGTTGAAGTCATTGTTGATCCATGCCTTATTCATTTTTATAAAAGTGTTTCGGTCGACATTTTCTGCAGAGAGGCGAATGCTCTTGTCATTCCTGCCAGCCCTGGCCACTGCTCAAGCTTGGATACCCAGTAGCCCAGTGGGTCCTGGATTTGCAGGTTGCAGATGTCCCATGTAGAGCTCAGGTATTCTTGCACCATGACTTAGTAGCGCTGCTCACTGTCATTGGCAATTGCTGCAAAACTGGCGGCTTGCTTCCGCTGAAAAGAAGCCTGCATAGTTTGGCTTAGATGACCTCTTCTGCTGCTGCCACCCATGCCGCCTAAAGCAGTTGTTTGGCTCCCATGGCTGGTGAAACTGCTGGCTGGTGGATCCCTGCTGTTGCTGCTGGCAGACGAAAAGGCTAAGCACAAGTCCCTTACAAGCACTTCTTGGTAGTGCAGCATTTTAGGTCCCCTGTATTGGGGCAAGATCAGTTGTTGTATCTCAGGCTTGTAACATGGATCAAGTAATGTAGCAATCCAATAGTTGTCAGTCTTTGTTTTTATGTGTTGTATGCGCGGATCTTTGGCTATGCACTCCTGCATGAAGGCTGTCATGTGGTTCAAAGTTCCACAGCTGAGGTAATTCTGTACCCACACTTCTGTGGGTCGAACAGCAGCACATGGTCGTCCCCCTCCTCCTTCGTCTGGTCTTGCCATCCATGGAACATGCCGCCTTGTCTTTGGGTGGATGGATGCCATGTACCCTCAATATCCTACTCTGCCCCTTCCTCCCCTTCTCCCATGCCTGCATTGTCCTCCTCATCCTCTTACACCTCCTCTTCCTGGATTTACGGTGCACTATGCCTAGTAGGCATGCATGTCCGAGATGATGTTTGAAATGTCATCTCCTGCTGCAGCTCTGTGTCGTGTCCGAGATCCACCATCATCTGTTCCAGCAGGCGTATGATGGGGATGGTGTCACCGACACAGGCCTGATCCCTGCTGATCATCCTGGTCGCCTCTTCAAAAGGTGACAATACAGTGCACAAGTCCTCAGTTTGCAGCCACTTTGCATTGCTAAAGAAAGGTAATGTAGGTATACATCTGAAACAAATAGACTCTACCACGTAATCCCCCACCGCTTTCTATTGTTCAGCCACCTGCTGCAGCATGTAAAAGGTGGAATTCCAACGAGTAGCCACATCACAAATTAAGTGGTGCACCGGCAGATTGAGATTTCGCTGTAAATCCACCAATCTGGCACTGGCTGTGTATGACTGGAGAAAATGCGTTGACAACTTTCTGGCCTTCAGCAACAGCAACAGCGGCTGGAGGCCTGGGTAATCCATAACGAAGTGCTATACTATCAGGTTCATGACGTGAGCCAGGCAAGGTATGTGTGTGAGTTTCCCACAATGCAGGGCTGCAAGCAGATTGGCCCGTTGTCACACACGATCTTGCCTGGCTGGAGTCTGTTGGGAGTTAGCCATATGACCTCCTGCTCCCGCAGGGCACTTAGATTGGGTGCGCCTGTGTGGCTGAGGGAACCCAGGCTTTGCAACCTCAGGACTGCGTGGCAATGTCTGAATTGTGCACTGAAATAGCAAACTGTAGGTTTTTGCTGGCGGTGAACAGATGCTGGCGAATGGGAGGTGCTGGGTCTCCAAGGCAAAGTGTCCATGTAGGAAGAGGTTGAGGCACATGAGTCATTGAAGGAGGTGGAAGTGGAGGTCGAGGAGGAGATTGCATGACGATGTTGCTCCGGGCAGAGGTAGGTATGCAGGCCTTGCTGCAGCTGCTTCTTTTCCTGCTGCCACTAATGTTACCCAGTGAGCTGTATAGGAAATGTATCTTCCCACTCCACGCTTGCTCGACCAACTTTCGGTTGTCAGGTGCACCTTGCCAGAAACTGCCAGAGTGCTGCAGGGCAACGGACACATTGCTCTGCATGTGTTCATGCAAAGCAGGAACACATTTTTCTGCAGAATACTGTCGCTTGGGTATGTGTAAGGAATGTGTAAGGGACAGCATTGGAGTCCACTAGCCGGTAAGGGAGGGGTTCTAACGCAATCAACTGTGCAATTGCCCCATTGATTAGCTTTGTTTTGGGTTCATTTGGGCCATATTTCCTCTTGTGCTACAGCATCTGGGGGATGGAAGGTTGGATGCTGCTAATGCTAACCAAAGAAAGATTGGACAATGGGGTAGAAGGTGTGGGGGATGGCAATGGTGCCTGGTCTTGACTGCTAGCAATGCGACAAACAGCAGCCAATCTGCGTTGGAGCTCTTGCTCACTGCTGGTGGAGCCTGAAAATGGTAATGCTGGGCTACATGCCCCACTCAAATTGCTGGCAGCAGCACGGGTAACTTTGGTGGCAGAAGGAGGAAAGGCAGTGGAGGAAGATCTAGCAGTTTTAACTTGCTTCTTGGGCAGAGGTGGTCGCACAGAGCTCTGTGCTTTGACTAGGTTTTCCTGCCAGGTTACCGGGTGGAAGCTTTTTAAATGTGTGCTCATGCAACATGTTCCAAGTTTGTTTGGGTTTTTGCCTCATTTCAAGTGTTGAGCATACAGTTTGCAGATGACCATAGTGTTGTCATCACTATGGACACTAAAAAATGCCCACACGGCCAAACATTGAACTGGGCAGAAAGGCGCTCTGGAGCTGGTGCTCGTGGTGGTGGTCCATGGTTGTTGAGGCACAATGGATGACAATGATTTGCCTCACTGGTACGTGAAGACTGCAGAGTGTGGGCAGCTTTTACCCTCTTCCTCCCTCTCCCTCCCTCCCCTTTGAGGGCGCTCTGCAACCTCCTCCTCCTCTTCTTCCTCCTCCTCCTCTTCTTCCTGCCTATGATGATCTCCTTGTTCGTCCCATGTCGGATAAAGAACATCATCATCATCATCATTATCAGAAGAGACAGTTTCCTTGTATGTCCCGAAAAAAAGAAGCGGCCTTTTGGAGCCAGTTTGAATTGGCTCGTCTGGCTCAGAGTGTTGAGGTGAAAAGTAAGTGGGGGGGAAAGCCTGTGAACTGACTCTCTTCGTCAGATGACTGAAATAACTGAGCATCTTCAAGGAATGCTTGTAGCTCTGCCTCTCCAAGCCCTCGGTGGGACTCCTCTACATACTGCTGTACACAAGACTTTCCAGCCGAGGATGAAGAAGTAGGAGGAACAGGTGTTTGGGACACCTGTGAGGCCTGTGTCTGGGACTGGGATGAAGAGGGGGTACAATCACTTGACCCAGGCTGGGTCATGTACTCTACTACCTCTTGTTCAAGGTGCGGTAATAATGGACACCCACCACCAACAGCAGCGCTTCTTGTTCTCGTGTCTGCAGTTAAAAACAAACTAATACTAATTTGCTTGCCACCCCTGCCAAAGCTGCCCCTTACTCTTTGGCTAGACATTGTACACATTTTTGTGTGGCTTCACACCCTGCAAACTACCTTGGAGCTAATATGCTTCACAAAGTGTGAATTTCTACAGTAAGTGGTTTTTTTATTGGGGGGGGGATTAACACCAAAAATGCAAGTGTGCTGTGTGTGTTGTATGCCTAATTAAAATGCATATGTATTTGTATACATTTAAATGTATTTTGATATACACACACAAGTGAAATCACTAAATGTTCCTTAATACATGTATTATAACATGTTTGCCTATAATCCTTTTACTAAAATATTTGATTTCTCTAAAGTCAAACTGGAAAGAAATTTTTATGAGGTCACAAATGTTTGTTCACATATATTTTTATACTCATAATATTGTGTGTTGACATATTTGAAAGTGCCACTTAGTATATATCCAGCTTGATAGAAAAAGTAACACTTACAAAAAAAAAACATCAAGCATTAAAGATTCAAACTGACCTGTAAAATGGACTGGAGATGCACACAGAACAGGGCGCAGGTGTGTGCTAATCAATTGCTATCACCTCATCATTGAGGGTAACATCTCCTTCTGAATCGCGCAGCTGCAAATTAATCGCCCTAATTGGCGTATTCGAGATCTTTTCAGGAAACCGGCAGGCGAGTTCACTAGATCTCGGGCCCAACTTGCGCTAATAGAGGTCGCTGACCGGCGCGAACGTACGCGCGTTTAGCGTACGCGCATTTCATTGATGAATCAGGGCCAGTGTATCTATGCTGTAATCCAACTACTCATTGTTAAGTATGCTTATTGTGAATGATTACTAAAGGATGCCATATTATTATACTGGTACATGCACATGTGTAATATTGTGTTATATAATTACCAATCCAATCTGATATATCTTACAGCACACCAATATATTTTTTATTTCATACCCTATAGAGGAAAATGGTTTCCCTACTATACCATTTCAATAATAACACACACACAGAGATACACACATGACTAAGTTTCTTCCTTTTCTTTTTTCCTCCCTCCTTTTTCCAACTCCTTTAATATACCCTACTGGACTACTAAGAATTTTACATTTTTTTTCCTCTTTCGCTCTACAAGGGACGGGAGGTGTCCTTTCCCCCCGACATTTCTTACACGACTGCATCGATTGTTAGGTGCATGCTGTGTACCCATCCCTTGTTTGGGCATCAGATTTCCTTCTGATGCCCAGGACCCAACTACAAGGGATAATTCTCTTCCTGAATTCTGGGTGAGAGCACCCAAGGACAAGCTCTTGCAAGTCCAAGCCTGATAAGGGTGGAAGTAGTTATAGCACAGTGAGTCTAAATTACAAACCACGCATGCTCAGCATGCTTGCGGGAATAGGGTGGAAGTAGCCCAGACTCTATGGCT
Source organism: Pyxicephalus adspersus (assembly GCF_032062135.1). Lineage (NCBI taxonomy): Eukaryota > Metazoa > Chordata > Amphibia > Anura > Pyxicephalidae > Pyxicephalus > Pyxicephalus adspersus. The sequence continues at coordinate 16,619,328 of NC_092869.1, forward strand.
TTTTTAGATCACTGCGCATGCACAGCTTGTTGACGCATGCGTGGTTTAATTCTATTCACTAGCATTAACCACTTGAAAGGGCCCCCTGTAAGCAGCACCATCCCTTTTTGTGGTGACTGCTGACAGGCTGCCCTTCTCATCCATCAGCTAAAGTAAGTTAAAAAAAATCTTCTTCTCTACTCCGTGCCCATTCCTCCACCCTGGCCCCTGCCCTAACCGAACTATT
>NC_092869.1:16621309-16623001 GCF_032062135.1 Pyxicephalus adspersus
TTTTGTTTTACTCCCCCTTCTTCTCAGATTGGGTTTTCTTTACGCTTACCTAAGGTACATTTTACAATAATAATTACCAAATGATTCAACAAATGTAAGTATTTAATCCACTATTTATTAGATCTCTACACATAAAGGTTAAGTCCTACTTAAGCACTACATAAGCACTAATTTTTTCTCCAATTCCAGAACAATTTTCTAGTGCTAGCAGGTAATAAAAACCTATTAAACCTCACACCTTGGCAGGAGCTTTTGGCTCATAAACGGGTAAATTTTTACCCTTCAATATCTATTAATTATCTATCTAACCTAGCAGCACTACCTATACTTACTTGAATAATTATATTACAGACTTATTCCTTGAAAAATGTATTCTTTTCACATCAATTTACTCTCTATCTGCTGGACATAACAACTGGTCCTTTAGGAGTTTTCATTAACTCATTGATTACCTTGCAACGTTGTTAGAATAAATGTAAGTTCTCTGCCCTACCTTTCATTAATATTATTCTTTAAACTGATTATCATTACTTTTGCATTCTCTCACCATTTAAATTGTCTTTTATTAGATATTAAATCACTGTAGTATGCAGTCAACCTACCTAATTACTACCATGTGACATGTTTTTAAGACTGCCCTACTCCCTTCAGTTATACTGGATTTTCAAGTCTGAACTGTAAATTATCCTACACATTATTATCTGGTCTCAATATATATTCATTTGGAGAGCATATTCCTACCTCTAAACACCTTGTAACCATTAACTAACAATCATGTTATTCATGTATGTACCATGATATATACCAAGTATATATCATGTATATACCAATAATATTGAATTATGTGAAAAAATTGTAAAAACTCAATAGGTAAACCTTCTAACATTTGTTATACTGTTTCCTATAGCTCATTACCCAAGTCTCTAAGCCCCCTGAGGAAGCCTAAACTGGTGAAACGCAAAAGAGATTTGTTAAATGTCTTTATTAAGATCATAAGAAATAGAATATGAATTAGGATCTCAGGCTTTGACCAAGGCTTACCTGCAATGAAATTCGCAGTTATAAGAACAACCACTGTATATATGGTCTTTAAAAATATAAGTTTCTGTTATGTAATTTAGAATATTTGAATACTAATAAAGTAAGTAATTTTATCAGCTCAAATCTAGTGCCCAAAAAAGCCTTTTCTTCTCTTCTTCTCTTCTCTGTCCTTAACGGTATATTGTATAAACCAGGCTTGGCACTACTCAGGTTTACCTAATCCTAACAGTCATATCCCCACTTATGGTACACTTTTTACTTTCTATCACAAAACATAGTTTCTTATTTATATTAGAAAAGGTATAAACAAATTTCTCCAAAACTGTATACAATCAAAGAAAATCAAAGTGTCACTGAAGCTAAGTTGTTACCTGTATAACTATACAAAAAGAAAAACATAACAATAACTAGGAATGTAAATATATCACATACATGGAAGCTAGCATGACAATTGTTTAAACAGATAAGAGATACGAACTACAATACTAACCATGTGTATGGAGGTATTCCTCAAGAAATAAAATGTAATATAAACAATCAGAAAACAGAATAAAAAAAAAAAAAAAAAATGACATGAGTACCACTCAAGGGTCATGGTAGGGTAAGGGCAAAGGAAGTAGAAACTAGAAATAGCAGTGGTTTCTCACAAGG
>NC_092869.1:16623047-16628178 GCF_032062135.1 Pyxicephalus adspersus
AACCATGTGTATGGAGGTATTCCTCAAGAAATAAAAAAAAAAAAAAAAAAAAAAAAAAGAGACTTGAGTGAGTACCTCTTATGAGTACCGCTCAACGGTCAGGGTAGGGACAAAGGGAAGGGTGTAGAAACTAGAAATAGCAGTGGTTTCTCACAAGGGGTCTAATGTTGAATATAATCTATCCAAGAGTCCAAGGTCTTGTAGAATTTGTTTATATTATTTTGTAGGGTGCAAGTAAGTTTGTTGTTGGTCATGATCCAATTTAGTTTGTGTTTATTGAAATCAAGGAGAATAGATGATGCCTTCCAATAACAGGCAATTGGGATATGGGCCGCTAATAGAATATACCTGACCAGTCAACAATGTGATCTAGCCTCTCTACCCCTTTTTGGAAGGTTAATTTGTGTAATTGTGTACATATGCGATGAAAGACATCAATTTTAAGCGGGACTTTTAAAGCCAGTACCATCAATATATTACAAAAATAACAAAATGTTATTAATAATTAACATTAAAAACAAACATCATTTCAATTACATAAAACATAATAAAATCATGGGTGTATATAATGACCTCTCCTTACAGAATTCCCCCAAAGGGTTTAAAGTCTGAATTACTTCTCGGCGCGTTTCGCGGAAAAAATCTGCTTCTTTAGGAGGAAGGAGAGGAGAAGTCTATAATCATATATAGACATATATTACTCCCATGCATGGAAAATACAAGATAAAAAACAAACCCAAATCACACAATTATCCAAAAACAAAAATACAAATACACAAAATTACATGAACAAGTACCTGATGTTTGTACTTCCAGCAGCCCTCCTATTTAAAATTGTTGCAAGGAAGGAGGTGGTTATGGCGGCAATGATATACTGTAGTTACAAGCAAAAATGAAAAGATAATCTTTATTCGCCTAGTTTAACTAGGCTTCTGGGGGTATTCTGTAAGGAGAGGTCATGATATACACCCACGATTTTATTATGTTTTATGTATTTAAAATGATGTTTGTTTTTAATGTTTATTATAAATAAAATGTTGTTATTTTTGTAATATATTGATGGTACTGGCTTTAAAAGTCCCGCTTAAAATTGATGTCTTTCATTGCCTATCTTTTCCTATGAATGTTAGGGATGTGGCCTGTTTAAGATAAAGAAATGTATATAGGTGGATGTTTCTTTAAATATTGTTAAATATACGAATCCAGAATCTTTGAACTTTGGGACATGTCCACCATGCATGAAACATGGTGCCAACTATCCACATCCCCTATAATACAATGGAGAAATGGTTGAATTAAGTTTATGAATCCGGGCAGGCACCATGTACCATCCTAACAAAACTTTATAATTAGCTTCAATCAATGATGTATTTAAAGAGATAGATGACATACAAGCAGCCAACAATTGCCAATCGTGTACATCTCATTCCACTGTCAAATCTGCCTCCAACTGGTTCATGTAAAACAATTTTTAGTCACATGGAAAAAGGGTACCATAAACGACAGATATTCTCCCTTTATCTTCAGTGATTGAGCAACAGGATTTCTCAAAAGCTGTACTCTGATAGGGGGGAGACAGACCCTTAGGTTTTGATTGAATTTGACAGAAATTAAACATTTCTGTAACTGGAAGAGCAAATTAGTCCTGGAGATGGGAACTGCTAACGATACTTTTACCAATATTTTTACCATCCAAAAAATCACCTATACGATAAAACCCTTTATTACACCACCACAATGAGCATCCCTGATCACAACCAGGGGGGTGTCAGAGGGGCATGTTGCCATAAAGGTGTCAGAGAGGCATGTTGAGAATATAAATTTCGGTTACTTTCTGGGTGGGATGGTCAGAAAGCTGCGTGAGAAAGAGAAGGATTGCAGGATGCTTTTTGCTCGATGTCCACATCAAGACATCGAATGGACATGACAGGGCCTCCAAATCAGTGCATTGAGGCCTGGATTTTGGAAGAGTACTTTGGCCCTGTGAGGGAGCAATGTTTGGAACCAACCAGCTTTTTGGGGGTATAGAGTGTAGTTGCAATAATTCTATGTTGTTTATTGTTCCAGCTAAAATTAAGTATTTTATTCTGCATATTGCGAAGGATCATTTTAGGGATCGTCACTGGAAGAATGTGAAATAGAAATAACAATCTAGGCAAAACATCCATTTTAATTGTTGCAATCCTTCCAAACCATGACGGGGGAGAGGATTGCCATCTCCGTAAATCTTGAACTATAGTACAAAACATTGAAAGATAATTAGCTTTATAGAGAGTTTGAAATGATGGAGTAATTTGTATCCCTAAATACATTATGGCACCAGTATTCTATTTGAACTCAATGTTTTTTTAAAGCTGAGATACTAGAGAGATATATTAAGAGCTTCAGATTTAGTCCTATTAATTTTAAGTCCTGATACTTCTGAAAGGATTGTAAGTTCTTTTAATAGATTAGGTAGAGAGATCAAAGGGGATGTAATATACAAAAGAACATCATCTGCAAATAGCCCATCATTTATGTTCTGTAGGGCCACATTGAATGCCCTTAATATATGGCTTAAGTCCTATGGCTTTGGCCAGGGGCTCAATAGCCAAGGCAAATAATGAGAAAAGGGAGAAAAAGGGCAACCCTGTCTAGTTCAGCGTCGGATCTCCAACCAAGGTGAAAAAACCCTTGAGAGATATTCTGGCTGTGGGAATACAATGACAGCATCAACAGCATAAAAGCCAGGCCAAAGCCCATTTTCCACAGCAGAGCTAACAAAAAATCCCAAGACAAACTATCAAAAGCTATCGATTGTTGTAAATCTATTGAAAGCAACATGGCCTCCTGTTTCACTCCTCCATCCCAGTTTCCATGCACTGCCGAAATCAGATCAATGGTTCTCCTGCTGATTGGGGGCATGGTGATGATGAAGGAAACCAACCTGATCAGGATGTATATATTGATTTAAGAAAGATTTATTGATAAAAGGAAAAAAGGATAGAGTGACTTTGTAGCCAATATTTCCAGGAACATTTTCAACAACCAACAATTTGTAAATTAAAACAGATCTTTAATATAACATATTTTAAAAACATTTTTCAAAATTACATAGATTATGCCTACACATTATTACCCAACATTTGCAGTAAAATCAAACACATAACCTTTACGCATTTCATAGGACTAGCCTACTTCTTCAGGAGTAATAGGTTCTGTGATTGAAATTTTTTTTTCATCATTACAATATGTCACTCATATGTACAGAAGAACAATGCATTTCTTTAAACGTCCAATATAAACAGATATACCTGATATTCACCAGTTTTTGAGATTTCCCCTCATATATATGGAGGCTATGAAACAGTAAGGACAAGACAACAGGGGATACAACATCACTATCCACCCTGGTGTTTTAGTTCAAACCAGCTTGTTTCTCACTTTTTGGGGGGATATCTGCATTCAAAAAAGGCACTTATTTTGCTACCCAAATTTAAAACATAAACTTGCTTTCTTTCACCAGAGTCAACAGTGTTCAAACACCCCAAATATATCAAACAGCATAAATATAATTTACCACCATCAATAGTGCCCATGCACTTCAAGTCAAAACTAACCAAGATAGAATTTAATAAATAAAATACTTACAAAATCACAAAGGTAACAACAATACATAAATACATCTGTGTCCTAACTTAAACCACCAAAAACAGATAAATAAGTGAAGCTTACATGTATCAATGATATACAACATTGGCTATCCACCTTCAGTTGTACGCATGTGTGTAAATAGTTAACCCTAATATGTGAAGTGTCCTCCAAAATAAATAAGTATAGTGAAAACTGTGCTACTCCACCAAAGAAGCCACCAACAACAAACCTTGTGTTACAAAGCCATGGTTTCATGTCCTTACCTAATATCCCAAGTTCATCTTATTCACGAATATCCAATAGTCCAACTTATACTTGCCTTTTATTATATATTTATATTTTTACCTGACTTTCTAAATGTAATTTGTAGTTTTATGTTGATATAAAGTCTAATATTTGGATCTCCCAAAAGGATGTTCCAATGTATTGAAAAAATACAGCGTATGCTGTTGTAGTCCTGACTATATCTAGTAATTAGGTGTAATTTGCGATTAGATGAAGGTTTAGTAGTTTGATGTATAAGGTTTTACCTCTTCAAGTGTACAAGCTTTATGGTAAGACTTCCTGAGAAGTTTTTTTGCTGTAACCTCTGTGAAGTAGTCTAGTGGTCAGTGCCTTTGCTTCAATTTTGAAGTCTGAATCTGAGATACAGTTCCTTTTAAACCTTAGCAATTGGCTAAAAGGTATACTTTTCAATAAGGGTTTTGGATGAGAAGTAGAAGCATGCACGATTGTGTTTGTGTTTCCTGCTGTGTTGTGTTTTTTTTCTGGTCTTCCGTAATCATCACAAAGACATCAAGGAAGGAGACTTTGTTTGGATGTGAATGCATTGTAAATTTTGAATTGAAAGTATTTTTGTGGATGAAATTGAACATTAGATGGAGAAATTTGGTGGAATCTCTCCAAATAATTAGTATGTCATCATTATATCGATGCCACACAAGAATGTGGGGTCAAAATATTGCAAAGTTTGGTTCTGAGAATAATTTTCTCTCCCACTCACCCAAGTAGAAGTTCGCGTAAGATGGGGCACATTTCATCCCCATCACCACTTCCTGGACTTGCAAATAGTGTTTATGGTTGTAGGTAAAGATATTTCTAGTTAGAATATATCTCAGAAGTGATAGTATGAATGTGTTATATTCTTGATAAATATTTTTTTAAATTATGGATGCTATGGTTTGTAGTCACAGTGTATGGGGAATGCAGTTGCAAAGGGCCTCCACATCAATGGTGGCTCAAAATAGATTTGGGAGGTACAATCAAATCCTTCAAGGACTTGATTGTATTGTGTCTCGTAAATATGATAGAATATTCAGTACAAAGGGTCTAAGGAATGCAGCTACTAAGTCGCTGGCATTCGAAGAGATGGAATCTATACCAGCCACAATTGGGTGTCCAGTAGGAATGGTGGGATTTTTATGAATCTTGGGTAAGCTGTAGAACTTAATGGATATTCCAGAGATATTGTTTGGTTCTGGCATATTAATATATGAAT
>NC_092869.1:16629437-16632414 GCF_032062135.1 Pyxicephalus adspersus
AATATGGGTGGGAATGGTTGGAACGGATCAGATGTAGGAGTGGGTGCTGGTTGCGATCCCGAGGTTGTGAATTGGGGTCCAGAGGTTGTGGGTTTAGTCTTAGTAGTTTCCAATTTATTTGCCTTTTTTTCTGAGAAAAACCCATTTGTCCTTTTGGAATTTTCTATCTTTTTTGTTTTATATGTCAATAATATAGTTTTCTAAATGTTGTTTTAGGGACTTGTATTGGTCTATGAATTCCGGTGAGTTAATAAGTTTAAGGTTTTGTACATGAATAACTTTATTTTCTGATTCTAAGGTTTCAAGTTTCCCTTAGTAATAGACAATAAGTAATTGCATTAATTTGCTTAAAAATTCCTCATTCATTTTCCCATTCTGCTTTTATCCAATCCACATGGTGACTATTTGGAAAAGTTTGGACTCTAAATCCAGGGGAATTATGCTTTCTGATATAAATTTTTCAAAAAATGTTATGTGCCAATGCATATGTGAATTTCTCTCCAAAATGAGTCTAAATTTAAAAATCAAATAACTTATTTTGGACCTTTATAGTTGGGCTTTTTCACACCTCTGTTCTATTTGGGACATAAACTCCTCCCAAACATTTCCTAACATGTTCATTAAACTACACTAATAAAGAAATAATTCAGAATATAATCAGGATATACTCCACTATTCCTGAAGACTTTGGGTGACAGCAAGACCCAATACCAAGAAATATCAAATGAAGTAAAGTAAGTAGTAGTGGAGTGAAATAATATTATTGCATAAAGATACCCTTCAACTGGATATTTGCCAACCCTAATTATATAGACAAATTAGAACAAGGAAAGGACAGAAAGGTTTTTTTTAGACAAATTTGATATATATTTCAATACCATTCAAAGAAAATACAGTAATACAGTGCTCAGTATACAAAACTATTACAGCAGAATCATTATTCTTAATTCCTAAATTAATTAATCATTAATCATTATTCCCATTATAGAACTGTTCTTCATGTATTCTAGACATAGATCACCTACTTGCTTGTTAGCAATAACAGATAACTGGGCAGCTATAAACCCTGCTTAAAGATGGAGTAGCAGTAGAGTAGCAGTAGGATATATGTTCTGTGCATTGTTAGTATAAATGCATAAAAAAATTCCCTTTTTTATGTGGATTATGCTGCTTATCTCTCTATGGTTTTGATATATGAATGAGCATATTGCTTGATCTGACTGATATTTTTCTAACATATCTAGATCACTTGTAATAAAGCGCACAATTACCCCAAAAGAATCCCATCGTGGGCTAAGCGTGTCTGGTAAGTAGGCTGAGTGCAACCAATATTACTGTATTTTCTTTGAATATTATTGAAATATGTATCAAAGAATTTGCCTATACAAACCCTTTCCTGTTCTTTCCTTGTTCCAGTTAGAAACAAGTTATTTGACCCACAGTGGGTGCACAATAGGTCAAAATAGAAGTCAATGTACCACCAAGTTCTCCCACCACCAAAAGCTAACAACCATCTGGATCTCTATATTCAGAGCGTAAGTTAAAAGAGACCGATTTAGAAAATCACAGTGCTATAGAAAAACCATGGAGTAACTTTTATGAAAATATTTAGGGTGGGACTTGTCAGTAAAGTGAGTTTCCTGTAGAGACAAAACATCAACTCGCATAGAATGGTAATATTGGAAGGCCTTAACTCTTTTAACTGGGAAGTTGAGGCCTTGAACATCATGGCCCTGATTCACCAAGCAAAATCGGAGGCTCGGTCGCGCATTCGTATTTGCGATTCAAAATCAGAAGCCTTCACTCATTTCACCAACTAAATTTCAGGCCCTGGCGTATTTGCGCGGAAGTTAGTAACAGAAATGATCTCGCTGCTGGAGCCTTGAACCCCCGGCAGTTTTACACTGGCGAGCTTGCATTAAAAGTCACTCTTCCCCTAAAAAAGCATTCTTTCTAATGGCACACATATTACCCTTAGCCCAAAAAAATGTTTGTGCTGTTCAAATGTTTAAAACTTCTATATGCGCTAAGAAAAAAGCATATTTTAAAATGACTAATTTATTTCCTGTTGAGCAAGAGTTAACTGAGTTCAGCTCCTCTACATAGGCCCCTATCTAAACGCTTACGATGCCTGATCAGAGGAGCCGCCTGGGGGTAAATCTTGCGACTTTCCGTGGGTGAAACCTCGGCTTTGCCATCGGACTAGATTTTCCCACAAAAGTCACAAGAACACACACGTTCTTGTTTGCTTCTAAAGATAAATATGTATATGTGTGTACATTAAATAGGGTGTGTAATGTACACAATATGTGTGTACATTAAATGACAGACTAATACAGACAGAGATACAGGAGAAGAGGACCCTGCCCCAAAGAGCTTACAATCTAGTAGGTGGGGGAATTACACACAATAGGAGGGAGATATGTAGTGGTGGGAAGTAGTGATGGTTTCAAAGGACAGAAGAAGATGGGTAGGCAACTTTGAATAAATGGGTTTTGAGTGCTCTTTTAAATGAGCAGAAAGTAGGAGCAAGCTGAATAGGATGAGGAAGACCATTCTAGAGAGTTGGGGCAGCTCTAGAGAAGTCTTGTATCCATGCGTGTGATGAGGTTATGTGAGGAAGTCATTAGTAGGTCATTGAAAGAGCAGAGAGAGCGGCTGGGGGAGTACTTTTTTACCAGATCATAAATGTAAGTGGGACAATAACTGTGTAGGGATTTGAAGGCAAAGCACAGGAGCTTGAATTTGATTCTAAGGTGAAATGGATGCCAGTGTACAGATCTGCAAAGAGATGCAGAGGAAGAGGAGCAGTGGGAAGGATGGATGAGTCTGACTGCAGCATTCATAATAGATTGTAGAGGATTGTAGTTGGTTAATGGAATACCAGAGAGGAGGATGATAGTTGTCCAGACGAGAGATGATGTACAAGGAGTTTGGTGCCTCAGGGGACAGGTAGGGGCAGATTTTGGAGATGTTG
>NC_092869.1:16633258-16637311 GCF_032062135.1 Pyxicephalus adspersus
TTCTTTAGGATAGGGAGAATTATGGCATGTTTAAAAGCTGAGGGGTATTTACCAGTAGAAAGGGAGATGTTGAATAGTTCGGTTAGGGCAGAGGCCAGGGTGGAGGAATGGGCACGGAGCAGATCAGGAAGAATTGGGTCAAGTGGACAGGTAGTAGACGGAGATGATGGGAGAAGAGACAAGACGATGATTTACAGTTGGAAGGGGAGGGTATGGTTGGAGTGGCTCAGTGGGCAGAGACATAATTTTGTCTTTTTTATCTCCAAAGTAGGTGGCAATGTCTTGGGCAGAGAAGGATATTGTGGGGGGAGCAGGTGTGGGGTTTAGGAGGGAGTCAATTGTAGAGAAGAGGTTGCGTGGGTTGGAGGCTTGAGAGGAAATGACTGCGGAGAAAAAATTTTGCTTGGTGACAGTGAGCTCTGTGTTAAAGCTTTGTAGCTTGGCTTTGTAGCCCATGAAGTCAGCGCTGAGGCCAGATTTCCTCCACTTGCGCTCAATTGCATGAACAGTCTATTGTAGCTGTTTGGTGGGATTATTGTGCAAGGGTCAGGGGTTGGCAGGGCGGGGGTCACGGAAGGTGGCGGGGGCAACATTATCCAAAGCCAAGGAAAGAGAGTGGTTTAACATGGGGGCAACTTCATCTGGGGCGGTGATTTTGGAGAGGGTGGGGATTAGGAACGCAAGGCAGTTTGAGAAAAGGTTGTGGTCAAGGTTACGGATATCTCTCTGCCATTGACCAGGTCTGGGATGTGACAAGGGAGGGCAAGAGTTCGATAGGTTGAAGATGATAAGGTTTTGCTTCATATGCATTCATGTATGTATAGACATGAGTGCACATAAAGTCAAACATCTATGTATGCATTTAGATGTGTGTACATATACATAGAAAAGAGAAATTACAAGAAGAAATAGGCAAAGAGGGCTTTTTGGACCATATTGCTTCACATTAAAAAGATTGCCTATTTCTTCCTATGATTTCTGATATCATGGGAAAAAAACACACAAATACAATCAACTTGAAGTATAAATAAAGCAAAACTTTGAACAACATTTAAAATGAAGCATCATATAAGTAGAAAAAAAGGATATTTCAAGTATTCACGGCTTGGTAGCAACTAACAGTAGTCAATTGAAGACTATTTCAGAGAAGATCTTTCCTCAAATTATAGGTAATACAGTCATTCCAAATCAGGAATTTTTCCTTCTTGCTGCGGATGATCCCTGAGCTGGGGTTCAGAATGGAGATAATGGAGAAAAAGTTCCACCTGCTGGCGATTTTAGAGAAGAACCAGATGAAATCAGTCCCAATTCTTTAAGCAAGGAATCTCCTTCAGAGAAAGTAGTAAAAGCATAAAATGTGTTGGAGTAATGAAAATATAGCCTGAAAGGTAATGCCCAATGATATTTTATATCATGTGACATCAGAGTTTGAAGTGTAAATCGTCCACTGAGGAAAGCATAGATTTGTAAAAAGCTTTCACAATGGTATCCAAATTTTTAATATTTTCTGGGAGGCCTCTGATACGAAAATTATCCATTCTTGAGCGATTTTCCAGATCTTCCAGCCTATTTTGGGTAATTTCCAAACGCTCTTCCAAGGAGGATATAGCAGAAGAATTTTGGGTGACTCTATAGTTTCATCCGTTCTCTGCTCAATAATCCCAATTCACCGACCTAGATCGTAGAACCTCCTGCATCTTGGATCTTCTTGCATCTTTTTTGATGGGGAACAATGCTGTATTTCACAGTACAGTCTAACTCCTCTGACCTTAAGTCAAAGCAACTTCTGGGACCTGTATATGTAATGGTTTCCAACCTCACTGGTAGTTATCATTTCTACAACCTACCACTAAGATCTGTTGAAGGCACAAAAAATGTGCAAACTGCAGCTTGAACTATCTTTTATTAGAATCCTTCTCCACCAACGTGAGTAAACCATAGTTTTCCCAACAACAAACCAATGAAGAAGCCACTGTTTGGCGAAACCCGTCGGTGAAACGGGTCAAATATTATTCCTGTTCTATGGAATGTTTGGATGGTATCCAGAATTGAGAAAGCTAATTTATTGTTTGTGTAATTATATGGTAGGATATATTTAAATTATGAGCATGTTTGACAAGGTACTATGGGAAGTGGGAAGGATCACCTGATTCCACTGATTCCATGTTACACCTGAAGCAGAAGTAGGGTAATGCTGGATTTAGGTTGGTTTGGTGTTTAACTTGATTCACTCATCCAGAGTCTTTCTTGGCTATAATTCTTAATTGTATAATTATTTGGGTCTTCTTTGAAACCATACTTGGGCATATATCATATGTATCTGGATCTTCATTATTAATTCAACATAAGCCAGGCAGTGCCAGGAATGACCAGGCTCTTGGCCACTCTGTATATTTTAGGAAGGGGTTCCTTTCAAACCTCCTCGGCCTAAATTTGTGGACTAAGCCAGCCTACAGTTTCCAGGGTTTTTACGAAGGTCATCAACGCCATTGTGGACCTTATCCCACTATATATTCATTTTCCTCAAACAGCTCAGGAGTGGAGGAAGGTCAAGGTGGATTTCTTCAGGTGAGCAGGATTTCCGAATGTTTTGGGGGCCATTGACTGCACTCATGTGGCCATTCAAGCCTCTAAATTGCAGGAAATCTCGAAGAGCACAACCCTTAACAACCTTTGTAAAAAAATTCTAGTGTTACACTGCAGTCACAGAACACTTACTATACCAAGAACTAACACGTATTATGTTTGTCTATTTACAGCTGACAAAGGATATGGGCAGCTTCCATGGCTTATGACAGCTGTGCGTCACCCCCAGTCTAAAGCAGAGCATAAATAAAACAAGGCTCTGCATAAAAGCCCGGGGGTTGTGAAGCACACCATCGGGCTGCTAAAAGCACGGTTTCTGTGCTTGGTGCGGCCCTGTGGTGAGCTCCTGTACACACCTTGGAAAGCTGCCCGAGCCATCATGGCATGCTCCGTCCTGCATAACCTGTGCCTGCACCATGGGGATACCTGGGACATTCCAGTGGAACTCAAGCCAGAGGTGCATCAACATCCTGCCTCCAGCTCCCGAAGCACAGCAGAGGGCCGTCGAGTCAGGAATGAACTTATTGCTAATGTCTTTACGCGTGAGTATTTACATGTCTACAATGCATACATTACATATTTCAGCACATCATGTTTGGGTTACAAACCAACCTAGGATTTGAAGTCAAAGCACGCACATTTTAATTGTTTGGGAAATGAAATAGCAGACATATTTGTGTAAGAGCTGGACCTTTATGTGACACTTTACAAAAACACATTGCCAAACTAGGGCAGAGTGCAATTTAGTTTAGATTTGGGCAAGCATTGCTTATGCAGCCAGAAAAGCATGAAGAATACAATCGAGCAGCATGTAGTTCACACTAAAGCATGAGTACCCATGCTGCTTAACACATGCTAATAATGTAATCTATTTCTTTACAGGGCGATAACATCCCTCTGCTGTGCTGCCAAGCCTCTGGAATGTCACATCACAGACTACTGTACATTTGTGGATGATATTGCTTCCGGTTAAAGGAGAAATCCACCTTTAAGTTCCTCCACTCCCAAGCTGATGTGAGGAAGTAAATATATAGTGGGCCGAGGTCTAAAATGGCATTGAAACCTTCATAAACACCCGCGAAACTGTACAATGGCTCAGTGCACAAATTTAGGGCGATGTGGTTTGAAAGGACTCCCTTCCTAAAATATATAGAGTGTCCAGGAGCCTTGTCATTCTTGGCACAGCCTAGCTGCTCGATTTTTGCTGCAATTTTACCTTCCAGAAAGATGTACAGGTCATGGATGACCAGGCATAAATGTATTTTGACATTCTGGTCATTGGATTGAGGAGCAAAAAAACGAGTTTGTTAGCACAAAGCAATAAAATATGTTTGTCACTAAGTTAAATTGTCCCTGGAATTTTTCTATACAAAATTAATAATACGATTAGAATCATGTAAACACATTAATAAAGCATACTATCTGGTATGTAAGAGTGCTTGACCCTGCTTGTGAGCTTGGCAATCA
>NC_092869.1:16637495-16638661 GCF_032062135.1 Pyxicephalus adspersus
ACAGAGTTGTGTGGCAGCAAATCAATATGCAATTGAGTCAAATGTCAGAGTAATACATATGTACATAATACATTCAAAAACCAATATGTGACTTTGAAAATGGGACAAAGGCAAACAGGGGGTTCAAGTAGTAGTTTGGAGTGGAAAGCATGCAGATATTTGTCCTGAATATTAGTTTTAAAAAAAATGACAAAACATTGCCGAAGATTTGCTAAACAACAGAAACTGTCATTACAAACAAGGCACAAAAACATTGCAGCAAAAGATGAATAATGATGACAATAATCCTTTTTTCAATTTGATTTCTATCAAGCCAAACTACAATGACATTTTAATTAGATCACAAATGTTTGGTGACAATTTTTTACAATTCATAGTATTGTGAGATGACATATTATGAAGTGTTAACTAGTATATAAACAGCTTGATCTAAATTAGTTTGCAGTGTTGCAAAGCAAACCAAAAAGTATAAAAACAGTGCAACAAATGTAACTATCAATTAATTATTTTGTGAATAAGTGCAATGTAACCTAAAAAAGTAGCACTTACCCAAAAGAAGATGAAGCATTAAAGATTCTAATTGACCTTTAACCACCTGGCCGTTAAACCCGACCTTGCTTCGGGGTAAAAACACTTGCAAAAAGTGTTAAACCCGAACTTTTCTCAGGTGGGTAAACAAACATTATATTGCAATCCGATTGTCATACATTGTATGACAATCGGATTACAATTGAAAGAATATACTTACCAGGTCCCCGCACCTTCTCCGGACACGTCTGTCCTCTTCTGTCTTCTCCCGGCGTGTGCAGTGACGATGTCCGGGGTTTCCCAAGGACGTCGCTGCATGCGTCGGTGCGGGAGGCGGGGCGGGAAATTCAAATAACTTTGTATTGAACTCAATACAAAATCTTTATATAATATGTATATAATTGTATTATATATATATTATATAAGCTACTGTACAATTAAATTACATTATACACTATTTTTTTAAACTTTTTTTTTTAAAGATTTTTTTTTTATGTTTTATAAAAAAAAAATTTTATTATTAAATTTATAAAATTTTGGACATATTTCGGTGAGTTATGCGGTAATTAGGTGAATTATAAGTAATTATTGAGTAATTCGGTGAATTATAGCCTACAATCTAAAATAAATTTCCATGC
>NC_092869.1:16639068-16650660 GCF_032062135.1 Pyxicephalus adspersus
GACATATTTCTGTAAGTTACAGGTCTACAATTTAAAAAAAAAAATTCATGAAAAACAGTGTACCGCTTTTGGTACAGAAATCTAGACATCAGTGAAATGCCCAGGTGGTTACTGGACTGTAGATACGCACAGAACAGAGAGCAGGTGTGCGCTAATTAATTGCTATGATCTCACTATTGACAGCTTAACAGATCTTCCTTAATCGCGCAGCTGAAATCTAATCGCCTTAATTGGCTGATTCGCGACCCCTATTGCTCATTATTATCAAGGCAGGAATCCGGCTGGCAGTGAAGGCGCATGTACGAGCGCACTCGGCTCCGGACTACGGGAAACCGGCTCGCTGGAAGCGCGAACGCACAAGCATACGCGCATTTCATTGATGAATCAGGGCTATTGTGTGTTTATAATACAATAGTAAAGGACGTGTGTCTAGTTTATTTACCTAGCCATTGATTGTTTTTATGATTCAAATTTGCTTAGTGTATTTGAATATATGACATTTTTAATAGTTTTGTAAATAAAAATGTTTTTAAGACAATGTTAGTTGCAGTACCTAGAAAACCCCTTAATTCACCATGTTTTGTCCTTGGAAGTTTCTTCTTCGTAAAAGTGAATGGCATGTCTGGGAGCGAATCATTTGCTCCCAGGATGCACAGCAAGGCCCAGCAGCCCAATCACCAGATATCTAAAAACAGGCATGTATACAGGGAAGGAGGGAGGAGTTAGTCACTCCATCTTGTGTTCTGTGTGGAGGAAAGAAGCAGGGAGAGAGGTGAATTGTGAATGGGACAGGTTAGGAGCCTTCTGTATATCTTGAAATATACAGATTGTGCAGTTTTTTGCAGTGCATATTTTAATGTGATACCTCTTGCAATCTATCAAAAAAGCCAGAAAAATTTCTGTATATCTCTCAAAAAAATACAGATATTTTATTCTGATCCCACTTGCTATCAAAAAAGCCAGAAAAAAATTCTGTATTTCGCTCAAATAAAATACAGATATTTCATTCTGATAGCACTTGCTATCTATCAAAAAACCCAGCAAAATGTCCGTATTTCCCCTTTAAAAAATACAGATATTTTATTCTGATCCCACATGCTATCTATCAAAAAAGCCAAAAAAAGTCTGTATTTCTCTACAAAAAATACAGATCTTTAATACTGATACCTCTTCCAATCTGTCACAAAAGCCAGAAAAATTTCTGTATTTCTGTAAAAAAAATACAGATATTTAATTTTGATAACACTTGCTATCTATCCAAAAGGACAGAAACCTTTCTGTATTTCTCTACAAAAAAATACATATATTTAATTATGAATCACAGCTCCGTTACAAGTGATATAGGTCTCAAAGTAACTAGAGGCAGAGGGCCCTGAGGGAGATGCTCCGTCAAAAAAATTAGCCAAAAAAACAGATATTTTAGTGGTCACTAAACTACACTATTGTCGCAGTAAAGATATGCTACTGAAAGCAGCTAGGGCGAAAGAGCCTTTATCTTTTCAAGGACATAATTATCAGCTTTTTACAGATTTGGCACCAGCGACAATATTATGTTGTAGAAAACTGAAACCTTACCTAAAGATATTACAGAAACAACTGATTCCATATAGATGGGGCTTCCTCTTTAAATTACTCTTTTCTTATGGGGGCAAAATACAAGCTATCTCTTCACCAAGGGAGGCTAAAGTGTGTTTTCATGCATTGGGACCGTTGGATAATGATCAGCCAGAGAAATCAAAAGCTGCAGAAAGCACTTGTTCCTCTACATCTCAGTTAGACGTTCTCCAGCAACAAAAGGGACCAAGGAACAAAAGATTTTAACATCAAACGTCTGATACTCTCTCAGAGTAGTACTTAAACTAATGTTTGTTTTATTATATGTGTGCTTTTTTCAAGTACCTTATGATTTTAGTGATGTTGAAGTGTCTTCATTTATATAATAGATATTTCCGTGGGTTTATATAAGTTATGACATTTTTGTTGCAATTTGTATTATGTTATTTGTACGATATTGGTCACATATGGAAAGCTGTTTGGTGTTTTTTGGCACTTTATATTAGCCTAGGTCCTGGCGTGGAAGTCACTGCGTACTCCTATTGCCACTAGAATACCCTCAATGTTTTTGAGGAACATGTCTAGTGTGGTTTTTGGGGTGTCAGAAATATTTCTGCCCCCCTTTGTAAGCACTAATAGACTGCAATATCAAATAAAGAGGATGTGGGGTAGGAGTAGGTCCTAGTCCCACACGGCTTGGGAATATATGCTGCATATGGTGTTAGTCTTGTCTGGTCTTTGTCTTCCTGGTCTTTGTCTTGTCTTTTCCCCTTTGTTCTTGATGTTAGGTAGGGGGCTCATGGTACAAATATTGATGATGGAATCAATCTTTGGGCAACATGAATGTGTGATAAAATGGTAATATCAATATTATCTATAAATGTGCAGGGTTTCAACTCTCCAGTTAAGAGGTCACAAGCATTTCAATATTTTCACAAACAAAAGGCAGATATTATATGCCTACCGGAGACACACTTTTCTACTGCTTCTTGCCCAAAATACTTTCATGCCGCCTATCCCACTGTTTCTAAGGCAAGTGCTGCAGTACAGTGGAGAGGAGTGCTCACTGGTTTTAGGAAAACAGTGTCATTTCAATTAGATACAGAGGTAGCTCATGGGGATGGTCATTATTTGCTTCTGGTAGGAACATTGAATGATGCCAAAGTAACCTTGGTATCTTATTATGCTCCTAATGACAAACAGTTACGCTTTTTTGAAGGCCTCATGAACCTAGTACGCCAACATGTACAGGGCGTCCTGATACTATGTGGCTATACTAATGTACCTTTGATGCCAAATCTGCACAGGGAAAAAGTGTCTATGGATACTGGTATATTTAAAGATATTAGTACATCCAATAGATTACTTGAAATATTTAGATCCGAGATTTGTGGATGGAACTACATCATAAAAGATTTAGATTATACTAATTTTTCCCATTCTTATCAATTGTTAACGTGGATAGACCTTATTTTAATATATCAAGGGGCATTGCCTTTGGCAATGACGTGATATTCGGGCGGTTTCATGGTCTGACCATGATGCAGTTTGGGCTACATTATCCTCTCTTTTTTCAAAATCAGACTCATTAAGATGGTCACTTACTGACTCACTGCTAAGTAACCCAGATGTGGAACAAAAACTACAGGGTATTATGGCTGAATATTTTGCACTAAATAAACAGTCTGCGACTTTGCCAACTATACTAAGGCAGTTGTTCCACGAAGACTAATTAAGATTGCCTTACAGATTAAAAAACAACGGAGGCCTACTAATAAAGTTTTGGAAATCAAGTATGCATAGTTACAAACCCAATATATAGCTTCACCAAGTAAAAGTTTAAAACGACAACTGGGTGAGATCTGTATTCAATTGAACCTCTACACAGCATCAGAGGCCGAAAAAATGCTAAGGTAGGCTAATAATAATTTTTATAGATACAGTAATAAAATGCATACGATGCTGGCAAATAGGCTAAGATTTCCTGAAAGGCGTTTAAATTCTTATAGACCTAGGGTTAATAGGATAGGTTTGGGATAGCAATCCAATATATAGTTTACAGAAGTTTCATACTTTGGTTCGTTTAATAAAAGAGCCTTAGATAACTTTATTGGAATATAAATCTACCAGAGCCTAATCCATGTGCAAAAGGGAAAATGGAAGCCCCAATTACTTTATCTGAAGTGATACAAGCTATTAAATGCCTGAAGTCCAACAAGCGTCCAGGACCTGATGGATTTATGGCAGTTTATTATAAAAAATATCAACAGATATTAGGACCCTATCTGGTAGACATGTTTAATTGTATTTTGAAAGGTGAGGCATTGGAACCTAGTATAATGGTTGCGGCTATTTGTATGTTACCAAAACCTTCTACTGATGCAACTATTTGGTCTAATTACAGACCGATATCTTTACTTAACCTGGACGCCAAGAACCTGGCTACGATCTTGGCGTCCCAGTTGAATGGGAGTATTGGCGATAATATATCAACTGACCAAACCGGATTTATTCATGGACGGCAAGCAGGATATAGCATACAGAGGGTACTACATTTAGTACACCAGACTAAACAAGACAAAACCCCAGCATTATTATTAAGCTTAGATATTAGTAAAGCGTTTGATTCAGTATTATGGTCATACCTTATGTAATTACTAATTAAGTGGGGTTTTGGACCAAACTTTTGTAAATGGGTATCTTCCTTATACGCTTCCCCTAAAGCATTTATCCAATATATCGGCTACCACTTTGAGAGTTTTTTGATAGGTAGAGGTACTAGACAGGGTTGTCCACTATCACCACTGCAAATTGCACTGGCGGTGGAGCCTCTGGCTATAGCAATTCATAACCATTCAGGGAATAGAGGTGAAAGGCAATTAACATAAGCTCTGCCTCTTTGCGGATGACATACTTCTTAGTTTAACAAATCCCATGGTATCTATGGCTAATTTGATGGAGATTTTAAAGTGTTTTCAGAGTTTTTCGGGGCTTCGTTTGAACAGCTCAAAATGTAAGGCTCTAAATATTACTTTGGCACCAGAAATGGTGAAGACACTCAAAGAAAACTTCCCTTTCCAATGAGAACCAAAA
The DNA here is from genome assembly GCF_032062135.1 of Pyxicephalus adspersus. NCBI lineage: Eukaryota > Metazoa > Chordata > Amphibia > Anura > Pyxicephalidae > Pyxicephalus > Pyxicephalus adspersus. The sequence continues at coordinate 16,643,716 of NC_092869.1, forward strand.
AGGCTTGGCTATTTGGGTGTATATATTGCTTCCTCTTATGATGCATTATATGCTGCTAATTTACCTGATAGGTCTCTTTGAATCATGGAAACAATATCAAATATCTTGGTTGGGTCGGATAGCTTCTATAAAGATGCCCTGGTATTCAAAACTATTGTACCGTATAAAATTTCTTCCATTAGCTATACCTACTCAGGTACTTAAGTTGTTACAGCGCAAGATGATTGAGTTTATTTGGGGGGGGGGGGGGGGACCACCACAAGTCCCTACACATACTTTTTTTCAAACTAAGAGTATGGGAGGCTTATCAGTACCAAATTTGAGCTTTTATTTTAAGGCGGCTCAGGTAGCTTCTGTTTCTAATGTATTATAGTAGGAATCATACACCTAAATGGGTAACCATTGAGAATGCAGTGGCAGCGCCACTATCGGTAGAAGCTCCACTCTGGGTCTTGGGTACACAGAGGCGTTGTATATCTAATCCTATATTGAAACATAATTTGGGACACTATCAAACAGGCAGGGGGCCTTATGTCTCCCCATACCCCGGTAGCCCCAATTACTGGGAATCCGATGTTCCCCCCTGGCATAGAGGAACCAGGGCGTTTTGCTTGGTGGATGGAGAAGGGCCTTTACAGAATTCATCATTTTCTAAATCTGCCTGGGATAATTCCATTTAATAAATTTTGTGAAAAGTATGAAGCCCCCCCCCCCCGTGGAATTATTTAGGTACCTACGAATTAAGCAATTTGTTCAATCTAGATTGGGAACAATCACGGGTACTTATAATATGACATGGTTTGAAAGACTGTGTGTAAAGGACCCAAACTCTAAAGGAGTATTATTGGCCTTGTATAATAACTTAGTTCGGATTAACATGAATAACCCATCATATATATATAAATAGGAGCGGGATTTGGGTGAAACGTTTCAACAAGAGGACTGGGATCAGATTTGGCATACAATAGCTACTGTAGTGTTAATGCTTCAACTGTGGAAACCAATTTTTAAACTAATGATAAGATGGTATATGGTACCATCAAGTGTGCTAAACTTCAGTTGAATTGTACAGAAAGTTGTTTTAGGGGCTGTAACACCTCAGGAACTCTTCACCATACTTGGTGGGAATGCCCCAAAATTAAGAAGTTTTGGATGGGAGTGTATCAAATTGCATACACTATAGTGGGTTGTTCTTTTCCTAACCACCCAGCTGAAGCACTCTTGAGCCTGAAACCATCTATTTGTACTATGAACCAACTTAAATTATTAACATATTTGTTTACTGCGGCTAAAATGGTTCTGGCTAAGGCTTGGAGGTCTACATTCCCTAATATACAGCAAGTTAAGAACAAAATGTCTTGGATTTTAGTGAATGAGAAGATGAGGGCTTTGTTGACGGCCTCTGTAACTACATTTAAAAAAATATGGTCGCCATGGATTGAATATTATATGCCTAAGGGGTGGGATTGGTCATTGTTGACCATATAATTATATCATCAGCAATGTTATTGATTATAAAGTTCACCCTTTTTCCTTTTGTGTCTTTGTTTTAGTATTGTTTTTGCTATATGTAGTAAAAGGTTTTGTTTAAGACATGTATTTAAATGTTTTACTGGATAGACAGTAATTATTTTAATATTAATTATTATTAATTTTTTTGCTTTTATATAAGTGGAAATGATTCTTTAGCGGGTAACATAGCATAATGTAGTATGAATAAATAAACTGAACTCTAATTTCCTGGAAATAAGGGATTGATAGAGAATAAATTAGATTGTTACACAGAGTTGCTATTAAAGATGAAATGGCAAGGATTATCTCCCCCTCCTTAAAGTCACATAGTCACTAAGAAATATTATATTTTTATATATTCACTTGTCACATGGAAACATTTTTTTTTATTTCTTTTTTTTTTTTTTCTTCCACAAAGATAGGATAAAGTTAGACAGAATGAAAGTTGGTTATACACGATGTTTAGGGAAAAGGAAAGTAGGATTATATGATTGATTGATGATAAATTGTTGAAAACTAATTAAGATAAGATAAAAAAAGGGGGAGTAATGAGGGGTTAAGATAGGGAAGGTAAAGATTAAACCATTTAAGGAGATTGAACTACTACTTATTATTAAGTATTATTGAAAGAGAACTAGCAGAGCCCATGGAGTTAGTGGGTTAAGAAAGATGGATATAATGGAAGGAGTTGGTACTTGTATTAAAATGCTGTTAATATTGATATGAAGTAGATTTACAGAATTTTTATGGGATGGTTCGAGACATTGATTTTGTTTGTTTAATATGTTTGTGTAAATGTAATGAAAATTAATGAAAAATTTGAAACAGAAATAATATTCCATGAACTTAGCCATGTCCCTAATATTAACATACATGGGTATAGAACAAAGAGTTTTGAAAATCTGGAATTTTCAGGGCTATCTTATTAAAATCAAGAATTTTATTATATTACAAAAAACATATCAAAGGACATAGACAATTGAAGATTTATAAAAATATTCATATTAGCTCATACAAAAGACAATTACGACATCATATATATATAACAACTTTCTACTTAAAACTGTTTCATCAAAAGAAGGAAGAAAGAACAGTATCCCTTATTCAACGCGTTTCGCAACAACTAAGGTTGGTTCTTCAGGAATGAGAGTATTGGATACAGTGTATAATCTAGGTAAAACATATAAAAGTAAGTATCACATACACAAATAATTAATTACGTAGCAGTTTATTATAACATATCAATCTAGGACATTCAACAAAAAGATGACTCACTGCTAGTAACCTGTTGACAGAAGATGGTGGTTGCCAAAAGAGCACCGAGCGTCCACAACAGGTTAGGGGCATTCACTACCAGGCTTTCCCTCTGGATCTCAATATTGTAGTGTGGTATAGCAAAAAATAGGGGTAATGTTAGAAAACCAACAGACAAAGTAATATCGCTTGTATAGAAATGGTTTTACTCCTCCTCACTATATGAATGTGTTTGAATGTTGAGCCACCTCTATATGGTATTTAAGTATAAATGAATAGAGAGGAAAGAAAGAAGTTTGAGGCTCATAGGCTTTTCATGCAAAAAGTGAAGTGTATTGATTGATTATTCAGTACATAAGTCATCAAATACACATAAACATATATTGTTTTCATCTCTGTCCTGTTACTATTTCAAAGCGCAGTAGTTATACATACTATATAGTATGGTATTTGTCAGAACATATTACATATAACCATAAAACTGTTCAAAAGGCCGTGCCATAGAATGCAGTGACCCGACGCGTTTCGCCACAAAGGGCTTCCTCAGGGATAGATAGTAGTGCATGCTTATCGGTCTGTCGTGTATAGAAATGTAATAGGTCAGGGGTGGCATAACAAAAAAGTATTTTCAGATAATAAATCCAAATAAATACATCATAAATTGAATACAATTGTAGCATGATATACAGGCATACTCGGAACATAAAATAATAAACAATGATTTGTAAGTAATTAGTAAGTATGACTAAAGTCAAAAAATACCTCTAGGTATGTTCAGAGTGATTGATTCAAAGTAATTAATTCAGACAGTAGTTAAGGAGGGATAAAATGCTAATGCTTAAACAAAGAAGCATACATGGATATAAAATAGTATTGTTACTCACGTACCCGAAGTTAGGAAAATGCCCCACATGGGGGTGTGTATATATGTAGTTGCTGCTGATGATAATGCTGAGTATGAATCATAGACTATGATTAGGTATACATATATGAAAGGGGGGGTATTTTCAAAGAATAGCAATAGGTACAGCAAGGTCGTATTGTTTTTCCTATATAGAAGGAGCAGCAGATGCAGGTGATCATGTAGATTACGCCTTTTGTGTTGCAGTCAATATAGGTATTAGGTCTATTATTATTACCATTTGGTAGAGTGATTGTGCATGATTCATGGATCCACATGCATTGACTGCAGTGTCCAAATTTAAAGGTGACTTTAGTAATTGGGATATCAGTAGGATCAGCTTGAGGTTTTAGTTGGTAATGACTCTAAGATGATCTTTGAGAGATTTTGATTTTCTATATGTAATTTGTGGTTTGTTACTAAGAAATTTGCTGACTTTGGGGTCAGCTAAAAGAATATGCCAATTCTGGGCAAGAGTATTGGTTATTAGTTTGTGGTCTTGATTGTATGTGGTGATTTATCTCACTGTGTTTGGAGTCTTGGTATGTTGTTTTTTTAAAAGAAGATCTTTTCTTTCATAGTTGAAGGATCTCTTATAAGATCTTTTGAGTAGGGTTTTAGATTAGCCTCTGAGCAATAACCTTTCGTGTAGTAATTTCGCTTCCTGCTTAAATTCTGATTCATTACTACGGTTCCTTTTTAGCCTCAGGTATTGGCTGAAAGGTATGCTTTCAATCAAAGGTTTGGGGGTGTGAGCTTTGCGCATGTAAGATTGTATTCCCTGCCGTTGGTTTCCTAAAAAAGTATTGTTGTAACTGTGTTGTTACTGTCAATACTGATAAAGAGGTCTAGGAATAGTAATTGAGTTTTGCTGAAGTCCAGGGTAAATTTTAAGTTGAATTCATTTGATTGTATGAATTCAAAAAATTCTAGAAGTAGGGATTCTGATCCTGTCCAAAACAATAACACATCGTCAATGTAGGGTTTCCAGGTTGAGATAAATCTGATGTATTTATTGATATGGGGGTCTGAGAATAGATATTTTTCCCATTTGCCCAGATACAAATTGGCGTATGATGGTGCACATTTCGTACCCATCGCAACGCCCTGTTTTTGAAGGTAGATCTTCCCCTCAAAGGTAAAAGTGTTTTTATGGAGTATGTATGTCAGTAGGGATATAACGAAATCATTCTGGGGTTTCAATTAGGGATATTCTCTTTTAAGGCATTCTGCTATGGTATGTATCCCCAATGAGTGTGGTATACTGTTATAAAGGCACTCTACATCAATCATTACAATCAAAGTATCCTGTCATGTTTTGTGTAAGTTGTAGTACATCAATTGTATCCTGAAGATATGAGGGTAACTTTGTGACTCGAGGGTGGATGTATGTATCTATTAGTTCACTGGCATTCGCCGTTAGTGATCCGATACCAGAAATGATTGGATGTCCTGATGGACGTACTGCATTTTTATGAATTTTGGGTAGTGCATACAAGGTGGGTATTGTAGGGTTTTTTATGGACAGGTATTCCTTTGTTTTTATGTATATTGTGTTGTTGAAATAACCTTCCCAGATAATGACTTGATATTCCTGTTTGTGTGTTGATAAAAGATTTAGGGGGATAGTACAGTACCATTTTTTGTTGTTCAAAATATCTAAACAGATTTGATGATAGTGGTTTTGGTCTAAAATAACTATATTACCCTCTTTATCCGAGGGTTTAATAATTATATGCTTTTGTGATTTCAGATGATTGAGTGCTTTTTGTTGTGCTTTTGTGAAATTACCAGTGGGGAGTAACCTATGTGGATTGCTTTTAAGAATCTGTGCGGTGGTTGTGTTGACAAAGCTTTGTAGTTGGGGATTAGTGGTTAAAGGTGGATAAAAAGATGATTTAGATTTTTTCGCTATGAGTGCTGTAGGGTCTTTATCTGTCTTGTATGGGGTATCATCAGATGGTAACGTTTCTGTTGGTTCGTTTTCCATCAATCATAGGTGGAGATTCTTCAGAATTTTAAAATCTTGTGTATCTAGATTTTTGTAGAGTTGTGGTGTTAGGGGTGTTTCCTTGTCCAAGAGTTTGTCAAACATGACCTTCAGTGTTAAATTTTCAGCAAAGAGATAAAGGTCTTTAATGATTTCAAATTTGTCATTTTTTTGCAAAGGGCAGAATGATAGGCCCTTTTGCAGGACTTTAATTTCTAGTTCTGATAATTCAAATGATGACAAGTTTATGATTTCCCTGTTTCCTGTTGTGCATTGATTTTTGTGAAAAACCTGTCCAGAGAATTTGTTTTTGGTATTGGAGATGGAAGGTGTTGTTGAAGCGACCCTATAAAAGAATGCTGTACTTTGGGGATGGCACCAGTGTTTGAGGTGGGTTTGCATGGTGTATCAAGAGTGATTGTTGGGTTCAATTAAGGCTGGGGTGGTGTAGTTGAAGTATTGGGTGGGGATACTTGAAAGGAGATGTGTGATGTTTTGATCGTTGGTTGTTTGGTTTGATTATTGGGGAAAATGTGTGCTGGGGATGAGTTTGGTATACTGCAAGATTTTGAGGAAATGGTATTATTTGTACATTTTCTATGTTATTTATTATTGTAATAATGTAATGTACAAAGGATTATATGCTTTAAATGCCTCTAGTTTTTGTATATGTATAATATTCATACCTAAAACCTCTATGATTGGTTGTTTATTATTATAATATTATAATGTACAAAGGATTGTAAGCACTTTATTGTAATGATTCACATATTGACTGTTAATGTCATACTGCATTACTCATCAGTGTCTTTATAAACCACATACTACAACCCCATACACCCTAGGTCCTTGCATCCGTGGTCAATTCCCCCCTGGAACCCCCCTGGCTGTCTGTGGGACTTGCAGGGGACGGGGGCCCCACTGCTATATGGCGCTTTGGCTGATGTACAAGCACACGCTGTGTTGGCCATCTCGTCCCCTGTATCGCCCTCCCTATGTCAGGGCGGATCACCCAATCAGGTTGAAGGGAGTGGACACACTTGTTCCACCCCCTTCTCCTGCATTGTGGAGCCCCGCTGACGTCACAGGGATTCTCCTGCTTGTGTGAGGAGGGGTTGGGTTGCAGCCCACAGAAAGGTGCCCCCCCCCCCTCATGCTCTTAAAGACACCACCTCAGGCGTCCACAGTAATACCGTGTTTCCCCGATTTTAGGACATCCCCATTAAGTACGCCACCCCCGATTTTTAAAAAAATAATTAAAATAAGACACTCACCCGTTTATAAGACA